>NC_053145.1:22016512-22380033 GCF_016808335.1 Panicum virgatum
CTTGGTGAGGTCCCCAGGACCAAGCCAAAACTTTTGATTATCTCCAGACAGAGGACAAGGATGTTCCTCAATCTCAAAGAGATTGTAGCCATGGCTGAGGAGATAGGCTATGAAGTGGTTGTTGAAGAGGCCAATGTGAACTCTAATGTTGCCCTTTCGCCAAGGTAGTTAATTCTGTCGATGTGATGATGGGTGTTCATGGTGCTGGGCTCACAAATTGTGTGTTCCTTCCACACAGTGCTATACTGATTCAGATTGTACCATGGGGTGCCCTAGATGGGATATGCCGAGTTGATTTTGGCTACCCAGCAGAACAAATGGGGCTAAGGTACAAGCATTACAGCATCAGTGTTCACGAAAGCAGCCTCATGGATCAATATCCCCTGGATCACGAGATCTTCAGAAACCCGCTTGCATTCCACAAGAATGGATTTGAGTTTGTCCGACGGACTTTCATGGATACACAAAATGTGAGGCTTGATTGTAAACGGTTTAGACCTATACTTTTGGATGCCCTTGATCAATTGAACCAATAAGGATCACAGGTTTTATTCCGGTTGCACTAGATTCTTTTTCTTTTCAAATTTTTGGTTGGCCATTCTTCTCTTTGTAAAACTTCATGATCATCCTCTGATTACATGAGAAACAAGAAAATTAATTATTTTCCTGAACTTAGGAAATTGCATCACATGTGTCGAAATATACAGATATTTATCTATGTCTGTTTTGTTAGGACCTTTCCGTAATGAGATAAGTGTGAAAAACGTCTGCTCTTGTTTCTTGTAAATCGTTGTACTTTCGACGATCATATTAATTACAGAAATACCTGGTATAAGATGGAGCGATTAGCTGTTGTTAGGTGAGACTAGAATGTTCCAGCCCTGGCAGGGAGGACATCAACTACAGCATTAATAGGAAGAAAAGTCTATTTTACCCCGTGAACTTGTAACTAATCTGAAACCCTTGAACTCAATACCAGAAATCTTTCATACCTAAACTTTCAATATCAGTCAAATTACCCCCTTGATTAGGTCAAAGCTGCTTCGCTTGGTTTTGGTGATGTGGCACTTGGGCCCATATGTCGTAAGACTATGTGCAGCAGTGGGCCCACATGTCATTGAATATGGGAGTGGGCCCACATGTTGTAGATGTGAACTTGTAACTAATCTGAAACCCTTGAACTCAAATACTAGAAATCTTTCATACCTAAACTTTCAATACCAGTCAATTACCCCCTTGATTAGGTCAAAGCTGCTTCGCTTGGTTTTGGTGATGTGGCTCTTGGGCCCATATGTTGTAAGACTGTGCAGTAGTGGGCCCACATGTCATTGAATATGGGAGTGGGCCCACATGTCGTAGACTATGTGCGGCAGTGAACCCCACTTGTTGTAACAACCCCCTTTTAAGAGAATAGATTAACCCTAAGCAACTAGGGTTAAGAAATACAAAGGAGAAGAAATAAGAAAATAGAGTAAAGAAAGTCAACTACTTCAAATTCGGTCAAATATCGTCCATATTTGAAAAGTGTGAGAAGTGTGAATGTAAAACTCTCTAAAGAGTGTCAAATAACAGATTTCGATAAAAGATACTCAAGTTTGAAGATTGAAATTCAAATTTCATAAGAAGGATGAATTGGGAAGTTACGTACTTACATGAAAAGACGAAATGGCTACTTAGTCATGTTTAACAACTTACATTTTGAAATATTGCTAAGCAAGTGAACCACATATCAGTATGAAATTGTAGTACAAAGTATGTAATTTGCAATGGAACTAAATTTGTAGTGTTTAGATAATAATAAGAATTTACAAAGTTTGCAGAAACTAAGGATCAGCTAAAGGCATAAAATTTTTCAGAAGTTTCGGTGGAAAATGGTGGACTTTGAGCACCAATAAAGTGGTATTTTGTGTAGCAACTTTGATGACAAACTCAAATGCATACCTGGATGTTTAGTATTTGCAAAGGTATCTGTTGATGCTCGATGACTACCCAATTTAAGCATCAATTGAGCTAAAATTATGAGAATACAAATCTCATGCATGATATTTTATCCGAAAAGGGCCAATTCCGTGTTTCCTCTTTGAAATATTGCTATATCGAAATTTGGGCAGAAATAAAGGTAAGAAAAACTCTAGGGTCCATGCTACGAAAACCGACCAGTCAGACACGCCGGTTAGCCTCTCATGGATCAAACCAAGCCATGAGCTTCCTGCATGAACGCATAAAAGAAGAGCATCAACATTAGTGGTAGGAGTTATTACTAACGAATTTCACAAAGTGTTGTGAATATTTGTGTGCAAGTTACTTATGTTTGGAAATGATAAGGAAATATAGCCCGTAAGCAAGGTGACACATCATCTATCTGAGGCAACACCTTCTCGACCTATAAGGGGCGAACACGAGGATATATGGGGCCATTAGAGCTAGCAAACCGACTTAGGACAAGCCCACTCATCAAGAATCAACATAAGGGTTCACGTGGCAGCCTCGTGGTCAAATTTGAGGTCGGTTGGCCACCGAAACCGGTCGGCCAACCACCTAGCTCGGCCGACCAGGTTTTGGCGCTGCCACCCTTACCCCTTGCATGTGTTACCTCCTCATTGGATGCTAAGTCTATCCGGAGAGGCCTGGGCTCCAATTGACAGTGAAGATTGCCATGGCCCTCTCCTATAAATATGAAGGAGAGGGTGAGAATGAGACTACTCAATATCAACTCTCCTCTCACTTTTGGAGTTGGAGGCTCACCTTAGAGGTGTAGTGCTGCCTTGTAGTGCTAGGAAATCAGGGAGAGAGTGAGGGGAGGTGGGGAGGTGCCAGGGTTGTCAGCCCTCGGTGTTCTTCTCCAAGCTTGTACCTCGACGGAACCTTATCAATCATAGTAAGTGTTCGTGATCTTCTTTGTGCTTTGTTTCTTAGTTAAGTAGTGCTAGTCCACTAGTTGTTTAGTTTCTAGATCGATTGTTCACTAGTACTTTGTGGATGCCTCTTGAGTAGGACTCGTAATAAAGATGGATAATCTAGTTCGACTTTAGAGTTAGTAGAAGACGGTTTGATGTGATGTCTAGACTAGACTCTACCCTTTGATTCTTGTGACATCCCACGGTTTGTAGAGATAGCCTGCAGGTGGTGACAACCCTATTTTGTGCCATTTTAATACTCCACGTTCGGGTGTACGAAAGTATCCTTATTATTAGAACTTCTGGTTTTATCTAGGTGATGCTGGTAGCCTGAAGTAAACAAGTAGTTAGCTTCTATCTTATCTTTGACTCTGAGCCATAGAAATCCTCTTTGTCCCTTACCTCTTCAGTAGTGTGCTGTCCTTGGACGAATTCGAGTCTTAGATAATGTACTCACGTTCCTTAGTGGATACCATACTCTGGAATACTCTTGGTGAATGCTGCGACGATATCGTGCGCTTGCGGATCCTATTCGTGAAGCTCCAAAATGTAACAACCTTTCTGGTGCTGTTGCCGGGGGAGCGGCAGCTATATTATCTTAGGACTTAGTTCGTCCTCACATCTTTTTTTTTGTTTTCCTTGATTCTATCTCTACCCCTGCTATTATGGAGCAGCCATCCTATCCACGACTCTCTATTCCTAAGGGCGAGTTCTGGAAGCCACCATCCTCATCAAATCCATTCCTTTCGGCAAGCGGTGAACCCCGCCCTACCTTTAAGGCCATGGTTCGAAATTAAACCCTTCTCTAGAGTGATGAGGACATGAAACCTATGGATACAACCATGATAGTTAAATACAAGGTGAGCTCGTTCCTATATTTGCATAATGATTTTTGGTACAATTCACTTGATTCCACTTGCACATGTCAATCTTTGATTGTAAGCACAAATGTAAAGTTGAAACTTTCAGTTCGTCAGTAGACCGATAGTGAATCATTGCGAAGGTCATAACTCAGTCATCCGGAGTGCGATTGGGTTCCATGAGCTCTTGATGGAAAGATTATTTGATAAGCTTCAAATAAATCTGGTTCCCCCTCAATATCTCGTCGGCAAGGTCTTCAAATCATCAAGACATTCTGCCATTGTTTCTACCGGCAACTACGTCGTCGTCATGGGCCTAATATTCACCCTTGGGATCCTGGCCCAAGTTGGACACGACCCATGGAGGTGGAGAACATCCAAAAGAAGCTCTTGGACGTCCTCCCCCTTGTCCACCACCTTAGAAGGTCAGCAAGGGCGTCCAAGCCATGTTGGAGGCCCAATACGTGTCAAGTTCGAGTCTGTTTCAGACTTCAGGAACAGCCTGCACCAAAACGGACGCCCAGGTCGCATACGAAGTTGGATTTGGGTGCACTAGGTATGGATGGAAAGATAATTTCAATACTCTTCTAGTGGCACTGGTCTCAGGCCCATGTTCATCCGGAGTAGACAGGAATCGTCCGAGGAATTTGGTGTCCAGATTCTGTTCCGGCGCTGCGACGCCGTCTTTCGGTCTTTGGGCTTTGTATCATGTTGGAGCCCACTAGGGGCGCGTCCAGGGGGTCTTGCACGACCCTAGAGAGTTTATTAGCAGATGCCGCACCCTTGTTAGGGTTTGGGTTTTCCTTAATTTCATTCTGTCAAGAACAGTTATCGCCGTTCATTGGTTTGTGAGACCCCAACTTTGAGATTAGTCATTCATTTGTAGAGTCACTTCAATTGCGCTGCGTTCTTTCGAGTTCTTGCTTGTGTTCTTCATTGCGCTTGCAGGGATTAGCCTTCTTGGCGAGGTCAACCGGATTGTGACACGGTTGATAACCAGAGGAGTTGTGGTGCTAAGGTCGCTGGATTCGAGTCTTAGGATCTGAAGCCGGATCCCTAAGGTCGCACTCCAACTACAACGAGAGTTATCCAGAACCTGACGGAAGATCGGGAACCCACGTTCCTATCATAGAGTATTCAATGAAGATCCCTATGATCATTTGGAAGTGTTCGAGGGACCGTGTTCAAGCTTGGTAATTCCAGGCATGACACAGGAAGCCTTGTGGTGGAATTTGTTTCCTTTCTCTCTCATAGAGAGGGCGGAACAATGGTACACCCATACGATAGGAAGTATGATTGGAAGAACTTTGAGCTGGCTTTTGCTACTCATTCTCCCTTTCAGAATGCATCGACTCTCTACTGATATATATTCTCAAATTCGAGCAATTAGAGAAGGAGTCTATAGGAGCAGCATGGGCTAGATTCTTACATCTTTTGGCATCTAGCCCAGACTTATTTATACCCAATGATGTATCATTGGATATCTTCTACTCGGGTTTAGATACAAAGTCTTCCCTAGACCTCGACATCACCGCTGGAGGTTTGTTAGCACACACAATTCCAACGGAAGGAAGAGAGATCTTAGATTGTCTCTTGGAAATCTCTTTGTTCCCTACCGACCATAACGAATCCATCCAAGAAGAGCGCGAGTCGAGCCAAGATGATCTTTCAATAGCTGAATCTAATCCTTCACTTTCCACATCTTCAGATTCAGCCATAGAACCCTCGCCTGATCCAGGATTACCGGAGGAAGAAGAACTTCAACCTTCAGGGTTGTTTTCCTGATTCGATGATGATTCTTCAGTAAACATCAGAGATACCTCTAATCATCTTAGGCATGAGAAGCCTCTGGCATTGTTGTGTCTTTATGAGACCATCGATGAAGTTTCCTATCATGCATCCACAGTGGATTGGTCAAAGGAGGTAAAGCATACTTGATGGGGGTAAAAGTAACGGGTACCCCCAAAACCAACGATTAGGTGATAAAGGCCCAATAAGGTTAAGACAAGCGCGGCCTGAGGCGAGCACAGCCGGCCCGCCAAAGGCCGACCCCTGAGGAAACTGCCACCCTCAGACTGACCCCCGCGAGGAGGTCTCTGCCTCGCTCGACCCCTGCGTGGGGACTCCCGCCGCATTAGATCTTACGGAAAAATATCGCTCCGACCCCTGCGGAAGGGGTAGGAGCGGGCCCGCATGATAGTTTGACCATGCCGTGAACCCGAAGGCCATGATTAGTCAGGAGAAGGCCCGCGTGGGCTGACATGACCATTTGCCCCTGCCATAGCATGAGCTTGGGCAGTCGCGACAGTAGTCCGACGTGACAACGCCTCACCGATGGGACGGAGCACACCCTCTCTCACCCCGAAGTCAGCTCTAAGGACAGGAATACCATCCTCAAGGACAAGGGGAGGACGCCCATCCCTGCCAATGCCAGCACTGCCGGCGAAGCGATCGCCAACACGTGTCCCTGCGACAGGACAACAGCTACAGCACGCCACGATTTCTCCCACCCGTCATGATCGTCAGGAATGGAAGTCAGAGGAAGAGAAGATGGCCAGAAGTATCCGACCCCCCAGCTTTTCCTTTCTTACTTTTCCATCCTTTTTGTATCCGACCCCCCCCCCCGGTCTCCCCTGGACCGATCGATCCACGCGCGCGCGCGCACACACACACACACACACTCGTTTCACCAGAGACTTGGGAAGCCCATTCCCTCTCTCGCCCGTTTGTAACCCCTACTGCAATTTTGAGTGCAAGAGCGCGAGAGCTCGAACTGGACATAGGGACATTCCGCCCGAACCAGTATAAATCATCATGTCGAATCCTTGCATTACCATTCGGAGTAGCGACGCGCCTACAAATCTACAAGCCGGTGATACGGAACACCGACAATACTTCTGAAGCAATTCAGATTAGCTCAACTTCCACAACCATCCATTGTTCGATGGGGGAAACATCGTAGAAGCTCTTCATTACCCTAGTACTGAGACTTGCATCATACCCGAGTGCCTCATGAATACTCTTGTGGGTAACAAACCTCTAACCCTGACCGAAAATACCTTAGAAGTCCCTCAGGAGTCTTTTTTAAATGTGGTGGCATCGCAAGGGACGTGCCTAATACCATAGACAAATCAAGGTTGTTGACAGCTTCTCGGGAATAAAGCACTATGTTCCATACATATTTATTTAATTCTAATAAGTTCTATAAGTTTTAGATGAGTTGTGCCTGCAGGATATCACAGTCCAAAGATGGTCGAAAACGAAGAAAATCCAAGCCGACCATGTCAGACCCGGGGCAGCGGGACTGCTTATAGGCATAGAATGTTCTAGAGTAGGGAATAGCTCATGGATGTACCATACTCTTTTGTAACTACCCGAGTAGGCGTAGAACTAGCTGCAATACAAAGGAAACTACCCGATTGAGTTCTAGTAGGACTCCAACTGTACTCGGTTAGGACTTTCCATGTAACCCTGTCCCCCCGGATATATAAGGGCGGGCAGGGACCCTCTCTAAACAATCATCAACACCTAAGACAATACAAACCACACAGGACGTAGGGTATTATGCAAACTCGCGGCCCGAGCCTGTCTAAATCTTTGTGTTCCTTGCACCATCGAGTTCCAGAGCAGTCAATCCCTACCTACAAACCTTACTGCTAAGGGTATCCCTGAGCAGGCTTGGCTGTAAACACCGACAGCTGGCGCGCCAGGTAGGGGATTCGGAGAGTTCATCGGTGAATTCGATGGACGGATTAAGCGATGCCAACAACGTGCCTGAGGGCACAACCCTCGTCTTCGGTTCCTGTGCATGCACGGATGACGGATCAGGCGGCTTCTTCAACCACCTTGTCATGACCAACTCGCCTAAACCAAAGGTCACCCCCCCCAACTCGCCGACATCCGCAAATCTGCGGATCTTGACGAAAAAAGAGTTCTACTCGAACTTGTTTCGGATAAAGCAGAAAACGTGTCGACTCCAACTTGAACTGTCGAGTTAGCCGAGTCCGATACAAACTTTGATACCGAAAAGACTCAATTTTCCGAAACCCGCGGAAAATACTTGACTCATCTCAAGACGATCAAATGCCCCAATATCATCAACAACTCAGAACTACTTGATGGAGTAGATCGAGTTTCACGATCAATAGAGGGCTGCATCAAACTTGCAGAAACTACTCTTGGCTCATCTACATCACAGCAGAACCCAGAAGTGTTGAACCCACCAAGAAAAGGTCGGGTGATATACTCTCAGGGATCGATCGAGTAGATTCCATGCTCGACGACTGCATAAAACTGGCTGAAGGCACTCTGCAAAAAATGAAGCAGAAATCGGGAGGAGGAATCCGCAGGGGATCCGGTGAGACAAACCCCCGGCTTGTTCGGATTGGACCGTCTACCTCCAGATACCTCAGAACCCTTCACCGAAACCTTCTCACATTCAGACTCCTAAACCAGCCAAGTCCCCGTTCGATCATGATTTCGATCAATTCATGAACAGCCTCGACAACTTCGAACCATTCGACGATCTCGAAGACTGGTCAGATAACATCGACTTGTTCATGGATGCTATGGCCAATCCACCCAAACATGCTAATGCTTTTTGGGAACTGGCCAAGCTTAAAAAGTGAAAAGCCAAAGCTCCAGAACAATCCAGCAAGTTGATCTTCGATAAACCCTAGATTAAGGAGCCTGAGGGATTGACTCCCACTCAATCATGGCTACATTGGATGAACGAGAATGCCCATCGCGTGGAGATGGGCATCCTGTTTCTCACTCACCCAAAACACACATATTCTAAAATTGGTGGACTAACCGATTCCGAATCCAAGTACTCGTCCAACTCGGAGGACAAGCTGGATGACCTAATCCAGTACAACAAACAAGTCGAGTCCAACTCGACTAAGAACTCCAAAACTGACCTGGACTCCCTCCCTAACTTGGTCATATATGCAAAACCGCAAGGACGGACAGTGCACCTAAGGAAGACACAAGATCCCAACACCTCTAGCTCGCTGCCAACGGATTTGCCCTTCCAGCAAAGCAACCCTCTAGACCCGTCCTCAAGCAAACAAGACCAAGAGATTCAATATCTTTGCCGTGAAATCCTTAGGTTCGCATCTCCGAAGTCCAAGAACCTGAGGGTGATCCCACGGAGTGTCTCAACCTTGACGACTACAATTCTAATGATTTCGATGAGTACCTTTCCGACAACATGGAAACTATTCCTCCCACAATCACAGAAACCCAAGCTACAACCAAGCAAGATTCTCCTGCACCTCCTCCAATAGTGACAGTCACTGTGCAATTGGAAGAACATGACCCTGCAGAAGATTTTTACGAGCGTCATCGCCTGCTTAACTAGAAGAGGGCGTTCAGGCGCTAGCGCCTCGCCAACAGCCGGCAGGAACAGCAGGGCAACAACTACGAGTACTCCAATTGTGACCTCCGCAATGTGATCAACGTTGGTCGCGACGCACGTAATGTCATCATCTCAAGGAGAAAGGAGCGTGAGGAAGTCGAGGCTTACAGTCCTTCATCCAACTACCGCATCCCACCAAAGGCTTCTGCGTCTTTCAAGAAGAACAAGCCAGTAAGCACCCATCCTCAGGGTAAACTGCGCACCCCACATCATGGGGAAACATCTCTTGGCGGGGCCAGGATCAACAAGACTCTACCACGCAAGTGCTTCATCCACCCGAAGAGCTCTCACACAATCTTCGAGTGCGACTCACTCCGCAAAGCCCTTGGGGCACCCCTCCTAAATGAGACTCTACCTAAAATCTAGTTGACCACTGTATCGACTAGTTTTATCCTCGAATAATTTTTGTAATAGGACTCCAACTGTACTTGGTTAGGACTTTCCATGTAACCCTGTCCCCCAGATATATAAGGGTGGGCAGGGACCCCCTCCAAACAATCATCAACACCTAAGGCAATACAAACCACACAGGATGTTTGATATTACGCAAACTCGCGGCCCGAACCTGTCTAAATCTTTGTGTTCCTTGTACCATCGAGTTCAAGAGTAGTCGATCCCTACCTACAAACCCTACTGCTAAGGGTATTCTTGAGCAGGCTTGGCGATAAACACCGACAGCTGGCGTGCCAGGTAGGGGATTCGTCGAGTTCATCAACGAATTTGATGGCCGGATCAAGCGATGCCAACAATGTGCCGGAAGGCACAACCCATGTTTTCGGTTCCCGGGCATGCACGGCTGACGAAACAGGAGGCTTCTCCAGACACCTTGTCACGCCTAATTCGCATAAACCGAAAACCAGCTCCCAAGTCGCCAGCATCCACGAGTTTGTGGATCTTGATGAAAAAAGAGTTCTACTCGAACTTGACTTGGACAACCTAGGAAACGTGTCAACTCCGACCCTAACTCTCAGTTCAGTCGAGTTCAACACAAACTCTGATTCCGAAAAACCTCACTTTTCCAAAACTCTTGGAAAATACTTGACTCATGTCAAGACGATCAAACGCCATAAGATCAAAACCTCAGAACTTCTCGATGGAGTAAATCGAGTTTCACGATCAATAGAGGGCTGCATCAAACTTGCAGAAACCGCCCTTGTCTCATCCATGTCATAGTAGAACCCTAAAGTGTCAAACCTACCACTGAAAAGGTCGGGTGATATGCTCTCAGGGATCGATCGGGTGAATTCAAAGCTTGCCGACTGCATCAAGGTAGCTGAAAGCACTCTGCAAAACAAGGGGCAGAAAACGGGAGGAGGAATTTGTGGGGGATTTGGTGAGACAAACCCCCGACTTGTTCGGATGGGACCGTCTATCTCCAGGATACCTCAGAGCCCTTCACCGAAACCTGTTCACATCCGGACTCCGGAACCAGCCAAGTCCTCTTTCGATCATGACTTTGATCGCTTCATGAACATCCTCGAGAACTTTGAGCCATTTGATGACCTCGAGGATTGGTCCGACAACGTCGACTTGTTCATGAATGCTATGGCCAATCTGCCTGAACATGCTGACGCCCTTTGGGAACTGTCCCAGCTTAAAAAGGGAAAAGCCAAAGCTCCAGAACAATTCAGCGACTCAATTTTCGACAAACCCTGGATCAGGGAGCTTGAAGGGCTGACTCCCACTCAATCATGGCTATACTGGATGAACGAGAACGCCCTCCGTGTAGAGATGGGCATCCCGCTTCTCGCTCACCCAAGACATACATACTCCAAAATCGGTGGCTAACCAATTTCGAATCCGAGTACTCTTCCAACTCGGAGGATGAGCTGGATGACCTAATCCAGTACAGCAAACAAGTCGAGTCCAACTCGGCCAAGAACTCCAAGCCCGATCAGGACTCTCTCCCAAACTTGGTAATATATGCAACGCCGCAAGGACCGACAGTGCGCCTAAGGAAGACTCAAGATCCCAATACCTCCGGCTCACAGCCAGCGGATCTGCCTTACCAACAGAGCACCCCTCTGGACCCGTCCTCAAGCAAACAAGACCAAGAAATTCAAGATCTTTGCCATGAAATCCTCATGGTTCATATCTCCGAAGAACCTGAGGGTGATCCCACGGAGTGTCTCAACCTTGACAACTACAATTTTGATGATTTTGACGAGTACCTTTCCGACAACATGGAAACTACTCCTCCCACAATCACTGAAGTTCAGGCTACTACCAAGGAAGATCCACCTGCTCCTCCTCCAGCGGTGACTGTCACCGTCCAACTGGAAGAGCAGCATCCAGCAGAAGATCTCTACGAACGCCGTCGCCTGGTCAACCAGAAAAGGGCGTTCAGGCACCAGCGTCTCGCTAATAGCCTACAGGAACAGCAAGGCAACAACTATGACTACTCCAACTGCGACCTTCACAGCGTGATCAACGTTGGCCGCGACGCGCGCAACGTCATCATCTCAAGGAGAAAGAAGCGCGAGGAAGTCGAGGCATACAACCCTTCTTCCAACTACCGCATCCTGCCAAAGGCTTCCGCATTCTTCAAGAGGCACAAGCCAGCAACCATCAGTACACGTCCTCAGGGTAAACCGCACACCCCGCACCAAGGAGAATCATCTCAGGGTGGAAACAGGATCAATAAGGTACTGCTACGCAAGTGCTTCATCTACCCAAAAAGCTCTCATACGATTTTCCAGTGTGACTCACCCCACAAGGCCCTTGGGGCACCTCTCCTGAAGGAGACCTTACCTCAAATCTAGTCGACCACCATATCGACTAGATTTATCTTCGAATAAGTTTTATTTAGTCATGTAAACCATTGCCCACGTCTAACAGGCAAGGGGTAGGTCTTAAGAGTCAGAGTCTGTCATTTTACAACTATTGTAATTTCGACAAATCCAAATAAAAGTTGATTTCTCCCATAAATCGACTACTTGGCTTTCGCTCATACAACCAACACCCCATCTCGAAAGTCACGCTCAGCATTAGAGCAGCTATCGAGTAGTTTTTATGGTTTACGATCGAGTGCTTTTTTGACATTTACGTCTTGGGTAACCCGACGGGGTTTGTACCTAACAGTTCTGTCCTAAAAGTCACTCTAGTCCATATTAAGGACACCCTACTCGCCTCGCTCGAGTAGGTTTTGGATATCCCTTCGACATTTATGTCTTGGGAAGCCCGACGGGGTTTGTACCTAACAGTTATGTCTTACTGATTACTCCAGTCCTTGTTAAAGGACACCCTACTCGCCTCGCTCGAGTAGGTTTTGGATATCCCTTCAACATTTACATCTTGGGCAGCCCGACGGGGTTCGTACCTAACAGTTCTGTCTTACAAATTACTCCAGTCCTTGTTAAAGGACACCCTACTCGCTGGCTCGAGTAGGTTTTGGATATCCCTTCGACATTTACGTCTTGGGCAGCCCGACGGGGTTCGTACCTAACAGTTCTATCTTACGGATTACTCCAATCCTTGTTAAAGGACACCCTACTCGCTGGCCCGAGTAGGTTTTGGATACTTCTCCGGCATTTTCGACTTGGGCAACCCAATAGGTTTCGTACCTAATAGACTTGCCTTGGAGTTACTCCAGTCCTCAGGTAGGACACCTTACTCGCCCTGCTCGAATAAGTTTGGGACATTTTTAGAATATTCACATCTTGGTTAACTCGATGGAGTTCAATCCTAATAGTCCTATTCTAAAAATCAATCCGATCCATGTATAGGACAAACTACTCGATATGATCGAGTACTTTGGGATTTTTTCACAGCAGTTGTACACTATCTGGGTGACCAAGCAAGGTCCATCCTAACTAGTCAACTACGAAAATCCCTCAAGGAGTATAGATAAGTTCTCGATACTCTAAAATAGGTCGACACAAGTTTCCGGCTTGCTCAGTCTACTATGGGAATTTCCGTTACAGAATCTTTTTTGCATCGAGTACTTGACGAGTGTTACTCGCTTGCTTGAAACGCAAAAAGAAACCCTGTTTTCCCTTAGCATCCTAAGTAGTTGTCGAGAGCTGCCTGTCATCCTATCTATCGAAGAACACCTTACAACTCCTAAAATACTCGATAAAAAGTTCTTCCCCCGATTGGACAACAAAGTCCATACTAGCTGCGCGCTAATAAAGCATTTCCTTGGAGAAGGAAACCTATACTAAGCCACGGCTTCGTATACTCCTTTAGTACTTTTCCCACCTAGTTAATCCTGCGGAATTCAATCCTAACCGGTCAACACTATTGTTTTTGATCCAGAACCATTCAAACTCGACCTCATTCAAGAATACTTCGCCTTGAAAGGCACTCACGGATACAATTCCTCGTATCTGCTATTATAACTGAGTGGGCGTGATGCTGCCTACACTCAGGATCCTCGAGTACAACTACCCGACACAGCAAAGGATTCCATAATCCAAATTCAAAACAAGTACTTAACATTAAACAAATATTTAATATTTGTCCAAAAAGTACTTCTGGCCCATGCGCTAATTCAGTTACAACAAAAAGATCAAGGAGAGTCGGGCTTGTTCAGGGATTCTACAATCTGGTCGTCCACAATGGAAGTTTCTGCCAAATACTAACGAAATTGTTCGTATGTACAATCAGCTTTGGCTCCCTTTCCAAGAGCGTCCAGACGAGTAGATGGCCAGTAGGACTTCACCAACCCGAGTACATGACCCACGTACTGTCGGGTGATGGTGGAGACATACCTCTCGAAGGCCCCGGGTACTTTACGAAGTCTTCCCGCTACTGTCAGCGGTTCATCTCCATCCCTTTCCGGGATATCCATGGCCTCGGCTACTTCCCGAGCAGCATCCCTGACATCTCTTAGCTCCACGAGCTCCCGCTGCATCGAGTCTCGGGACTCTGACAAGGTCTTGAGTAGTTGCAGAATCGACGCTGCCTCCCGATAGGAGTCCTCCTTGATCTTCTTGAGCTTCTCTATTTCATCTGCGTTTCGGTACATAAGAATCTTTAGATCTAGTACCAAGCTTTCCTGAATTTTTAAAGATTCTGCACAAGCTGTGTCCTCGATAAAAAGAAAATCTTATAAACACCCAGCAAATCAACTAGTCGACAGTAATATATATGCTAAAGACTAACCTTTCTTGGATTGGGAGAGCTTTTTAAGCTTCCCTTCGAGAGCTACCTTCTCGGATGAGAGCGTCTTAACCCTCTCTTTCAAAGCATTCAGCTCTGTTTCATCCTGGGACCGGCCACCCTCCCGTCCCAGCGCCTCCTGTAAAATAAAAAGATCAGTATACTACTTGATCTATGATAAAGTACTCGAGCTATTCGACTACTTACCTCCAGCAGCTTGACAGCAAGCTCCACCTTCTCACGCGACAAGTTACTTCTTGATGTGGCCTGGGAAGTACTTGCCAGCACCTCAGAAATAGCCCTTTTGGGCACATCTTCAACTTTCCCTATAGTATTCCCTGTATTTTCCTACAAGGTACTACAAGCTTACCTGCAGGGGTCTCCTCGGGCTGCTTATTATCGCCTCCCTCAGGAAGCTTCTTGCCATCTCCCTCCTCCGGAAGTTTGCCACTTCCGTCATCCTCCGGGATCTCCTCATTGGCCCTTTTAGGATCCGGCAAAGGAGAATCTTGAAGCATGGAGTCGACCATAGCCTCCGCATCGTGAGCACTCATGTCAGGAGTGTTCGGGGGCTTGTCCACTTCTGATTTGGAGGCTGAGGTATCCTCAACCTCCACGTTTCCCTCCAGGACTGCATCTCTGCAAAGACAACAGTAGTTAAAAACTACTAGATACAAAAGCAAATCCTACACCTACAAGTTTCGAGGAACTTACGTAGGAGCTCTTCTCAGAGCAAGACCCTTGATGCCAAACTTGCGAGCAGGCTTCACTACAAGAGTTAGCTTACTCGCATCAACAGTAATATTCACATCGGAACTACTCGTCGAAGGAGTAGCCCCGGTCCCACTTGATTGGTCCACTGTGGTGGAAGGGACAGGCTGTCCCACCACAGCATCATCCCCAAATGATGATATCCGTGGCATTTTTGCCGCCGGACTTAAAAAACCATAATACAAATCAGTAAATAAAAAAAAGTACTCGATTCCAAAATAACTAGCTACTTACTTGTCACTAGCAGTTTGGGAGGAGCTATGACGCTTCCTCACAATGGATTGAGTACCCTTGGGATGCCCAGTTTGGGTATCGGTACTCGGAGTAGGACTGAGATCCCTATCACTCCTCTCCCTAGCTTCCTCTTCATCTACACAACCAAGACTATACATAAGTAGTGTTTGTATGAAACTTCATATAAACATACTTAGATTTGGTTAACAGATCGAAAAGTTTGGAAGAACAAAAGAGGCGAATAAATGCCTGGTAGTGAAGGACTACTTTTAAAGTACTCCACATACTCCTACAGAAAGCAAAATCCTATCAGATTTGTACTATGGTATAGTACTTGATCTCTACGCATCGACTACTCTTATCAAGTACCTGCTTCGGTGGATTCGAAGCAGAAAAAGTATCAGGAACCACTGGAACTTTCTTTACGTTCCTCAACAGTCGTTGTACTCGACTAAATGCTACATCATCTGAGAACTCTTCCTTCGAGTATCTTGACGAATCAGTTATTCCCTGATACTGGAACCCAAGCGATTCCCAAGCCTGCAGTAGCTGGATTCTTCTATTCATCCAGTCAAATACGACTGCTTCTCTAGTCAACATATTTTGCCTTAAAATGGCAATTTGCTCGAGTAGTTCAGAGATCTGACTCCCGTCGACTGGCTTTTTATTCCACTCAGGCTATTGGATTGGAGGAGTAATTGGTGGAAAGGTTCCCAACTGATTCTCGACATAGAACCACTTGGGCTTCCATTCGATTACTTTATTGCTAAGACTATAAGAAATGTACTCTCTATCCTTTCTTTGTCTAAGTTGAAGACCTGCACCTCCTACTACATCTAAAACGAACCCGTCAGGTTGAGGCTTCAAATGGAAAAGAAATCGGAAGAGCTCAAAATGGGGCTCGATGCCCAGAAAAGCTTCACACAAATGCACGAAGATAGAAATATGAACAAGGGAATTGGGGGTCAGATGATGCAGCTGGATCTTGTAGTAGCGCAGGAGCCCAGAAAAGAAATAAGACCAAGGAAACCCCAATCCTCGTTCCAAGAAAGAGGTGAAAGCAACGATTTCCCCCGTATTTTCATACGGATGATCTCTCTCCAAGGCAGGACGCCATTGGATAACAGATCTGGGATCCAAAAGGCTTTGCTTTACTAAAGATTCCAAGTCAGACTGAGAACACTTACTTGTGTTCTAGCCTGCCTCCCGAGTTGGCTCTGCAGCCGCACCCTTCCCCTTGGTCGCCTTGTTAGGAGCCATCCGAAAATCTACGGATCGTTTCATGCGCATAAACTGGCGGAAACCCTAAGGCGCGAGTGGGGAGCAAAGGGGAGCAAGAACTTTAGATCTAGAGGTTTGAGGGTTAAGACAGATCTAAAGCAGTAAAAGAAAATGGCGGCCGGTGGGTAAAACCGAAGTTACCGTTTCATTTTATAATGGCGGTGGCAGCATGGTAAAAACACCCAACAGGCCAACAGTTAGTTGCGAATCGCAGAAAAAACGGGATTTTAAAGAGACATTCCTTTTTCTAAGATTACATTCTGGAAAAAGAAAACACTCACATCCCTAGTCAACTACTCGACTCTTCTTTCCTTAACTGGGATTACATTCCAGAACAAGGAAAAGTACTCGACACAGTACAATTACTCTATATTACAACTCGAGTACTTTTTCCTACATAACTTTACAAACGACTTGTGTCTGCTTGCACACTTCTTGGTTTCCTGGGAAGCCTGCTGCAACTAGATCGGCCCGAGGCCATGAAAAAGTGCAAACTTGTTATTCCCATTAATGGAATAATGATACATGTATTCTGGGAGAAAAGTTTCAAGAGTATGGAGGTAGATTACAGTAATCACCTCGCAAGTCCTCTTGTAGAATCTTCTGGAGAAACTTCTCCTTCTTCCAGAATACGTTGTGACAAGATTAAGTCTCCTGACTAGAGATGTCTGTTCTTGCGCACCCAGAAATAGGCAACCCCAAGGATGTGACACAACAAGACTCAACCCAGCGACCCCAAATCTGCCTCATTGGAAGATGCAAGGACATGATGTCCAAAATGAATCTGATGAGAGCATTGGAGATGCAGGATGAGGTAGCAGGGATATCTCTTGTCACTCGCAAGTTCTCTTCTAGCATCTTTTGCTGGAAAGGACTACACAAACTTCAGGAGGGCTTGAGCAAGAACACCAAGAATAATCCATGGCTGCCACATTTTGGTGCTTCTGGCAAAGGCCTCTCCCCTGCCTTTTATAGCCACAAGGGGGCTTATTGAAGGAGAACCCGTGATTCTACAGTGCACGCATTCACAGATGCATACATGGCGGCATTCACGGGTGCAGTCAAGGACGCAATAATGCAGATTCTCCAAACAGTAACATCTCACGTGAGCACTGAATAAAGAGTCGTACATCCCGGGTTTTATTCCTGAAGTTATTTCGGGTGCAATCAGTGTGGTGTATCCAATTGCATCATTTTTTAGGGATTTTGCCCGAAAAAGAGGTCTTCTCAGATACCGGATCTGATGAATCCTGCAAATAATCTGAAGGATAAAATCTGATGCCACGTCTTAAATCCTTAATTTCAAATCTACGCTCGGGGGCTACTCGCAGCAAAAGGGATTTTGATTTAAGGCTTGGGGGCTGCGGGATATGTGCATCAAAGATTTATTTTTCAAATTTTTTGGAAAATAAACAGGAAAAAGACTGAAGTGACCCATAGTCTGATTCTGCGACTCAACCTAAGGTCGGGGCTACTCCATATGGAGTGCGAGTACTTCGCGCACCATATATGATCAAGATTTTGGTGCTTGAGTACCACACAGCCTCGAAGCAAACAGAAGTACTTGGAGGACTACTCGACGTATTTGAAGGAAGGCCTAGAATTAACCAGAAGGATGTTCTGACTACTTGAAGTACTCGAAGACGCCCGACCAAATACTCAACGCTTGCAGGACTTGGCTACGAAGAGCTCGGGGGCTTGTCAGACCGGGGGCAGCGGGACTGCTTATAGGCATAGAATGTTCTAGAGTAACGGATAGTTCATGGATGTACCTTACCTCTTTTGTAACTACTCGAATAGATGTAGGACTAGCTGCAGTACAAAGGAAACTACCCGATTGAGTTGTAATAGGACCTCAACTATACTCGGCTAGGACTTTCCATGTAACCCTGTCCCCCCGGATATATAAGGGTGAGCAGGGACCCCCTCCAAACAATCATCAACACCTAAGGCAATACAAACCACACAGGACGTAGGGTATTATGCAAACTCGCGGCCCGAACCTTTCTAAATCTTTGTGTTCCTTGTACCATCGTATTCTAGAGCAGTCGATCCCTACCTACAAACCCTACTGCTAAAGGTATCCCTGAGCAGGCTTGGCGGTAAACACTAATAGATTCAACACTGAAAAGGTGTTGAGCAGGTGCGGAACATGTTCCATCTTCTTGAATAGTCGTTGTACTCGATGAAGAGCTTCTCCATTGGAGATCTCTTCCTCTGAACACCACGACGGATCATTTTTCCTCCGATATTCGAAACCAAAAGTAACTCGAGCTTGGAGAGGCTGGATTCTACGCTTCATCCAGTCAAAAGCCACATCTTCTCCACTTATTCCTTTTTGCTTCAGACTTGCAATCATTTCCAGAAGTTCTGTGATTTGACTCATATCAAGAGGCTTCTTCAGCCATTTAGCTCGCTATACGGGAGGACCAGCTAGGATTGGAGGAAGGCTGTTTCCATGATTTTCGACATAAAACCATCTTGGTTTCCAATCGATTACTTTTTGTGACAATTTATAGGGGATGTAAACCCTATCCATCCTCTATCGCAGCTGAATCCCTACCACACCAACTACATCTAGTTTAGCTGAACTTGGCTAGGGCTTAAGATGAAAAAGGTGGCGGAAAAGGTCGAAATGGGGCTCGATGCCAAGAAAAGCTTCGCACAAATGTACAAAGACAAATGTATGAACAAAATAATTGGGGGTAAGATGATAAAGCTGGATCCCATAATAATATAGAAGTCCAGAAAAGAAATTAGAGCAGGGAAGACCCAACCCTCGCTCAAAATAAACAAATCCAATAATCTCGTTCGTATTTTCATACGGTCGGGCGTCACCAAATGCTGGACGCCATTGGATCACTGATTTTGATGGCAAAAAGTCCTGCTTAACTAAGGATTCCAAGTCAGATCTGGAACACTTACTTGATTCCCAGCCTTCCTCATGGGTTGGCTCTACAGCCGCACCCTTCCCCTTGCTTGACTTCTTGGGTGCCATTCAGAAATCAACGGATCACTTCACGTGCATACACTGTCTAAACTCTAGGCGAATTGAGGAGCAAGAGAGAGCAGGAAGATTTAGATCTGGGGGCTTGAAGGCAAGAACAGATCTAAATAGTGAAAGTGAATGGCGGCCGGTGGGGTAAAACCTAGTTACCGTTTTATTTTATAATGGCGGTGGCAACATGGTAAAACACTCCAAAGGCCAACAGTCCGTTGCAAATCGCGGAAACAACGAGATTCTACGAGATATTTCCTTTTTCTAAGATTACATTCTGGAAAGAGAAAACACTCACATCCCTTGTCAACTACTCGACTCTTCTTTTCTCGACTGGGATTACATTCCAGAATAAGGAAAAGTACTCGACACATTACAACTGCTCGATATTACAACTCGAGTACTTTTTCCTAACTAACTTTACAACGACTCAGGTCTGCACGCATACTTCTTGGCTTCTTGAGAAGCCTGCTGCAGCTAGATCGGCTCGAGGCCGTGACAAAGTACAAACTTGTTATTCCCATCAAGGGAATAATGATACTCGTATTCTAGGAGAAAAGTTTCAAGAGTTTGGAGGCAGATTACTGTAATCACCTCGCAAGTCCTCTTGTAGCATCTTGCGGAGAAATTTCTCCTTCTCCCGGAATACGTTGTGCCAAGATTAAGTCTCCTTATCAGAGATGTCAGTTTTTGGGCACCCAGAAACTGGCAACCCCAAGGATGTGGCACAACAAGACTCAACCGGACCACAGAGAACCTGCCTCATTGGAATATGCAAGGACATGATGTCCAAAATGGATCCAATGAGAGCATGGGAGTGGCAGGATGAGGTAGTAAGGACTTCTCTTGTCACTCGCAAGTTCTCTTCTAGCATCTTTTGCTGGAAAGGACTACACAAACTCCAGGAGGGCGAGAGCATGAACACCAAAGATAAGCCATGGCTGCTACACGTTGGTGCTTCTGGCAAAGGCCTCTCTCCCACCTTTTATAGCCACAAGGGACCTTACTGGAGGACAACCCATGACGCTACAGTAACAGCATTCACGGACGCATTCATGGAGACATTCAAGGATGCAATAATGCAGATTCTCCATATAGTAACATCCCATGTGAGCACACAGTAAAGAGCTGTACATCCTGGGTTTTACTTCTGAAGTTGTTTCAGGTGTAATCAGTGTGGCGTATCCAATTGTATCATTTTTCTGGGATTTTTAACCCGAAAAAGAGGTCTTTTCGGATACCGGATCTGATGAATCATGTAAATATTCTGAAGAATAAAATCTGATGCCACGTCTTAAATCCTTAATTCCAAATCTTTGCTCGGGGGCTTACCGCATTATAAGGGATTTTGATATAAGGCTCGGGGGCTGCGGGATATGTGCATCAGAGATTTATTTTTCAATTTTTTTGGAAAATAAAGAAGGAAAAAGACTGAAGTGACCCTCAGCCTAATTCTACGATTCAACCTAAGGCTCGGGGGCTACTCCATATGGAGTGCGAGTACTTCGCGCACCATATATGATCAAGATTTTGGGGCTTGAGCACCTCACAACCTCGAAGCAACCGGAACTACTTGGAGGACTACTCGACGTATCTGAAGGAAGGACCAGAAGAAACCAGAGAGATGTTCTGACTACTTGAAGAACTCGAAGACGCCCAGCCAAGTACTCGACGCCTGCAGGACTCGGCTACGAAGAGCTCGGGGGCTTGTCAGACCCGGCTCAACGGGACTGCTTATAGGCATAGAATGTTCTAGAGTAAGGAATAGCTCATGGATGTACCTTACCTCTATTGTAACTACCTGAGTAGGCATAGAACTACCCGATTGTGTTGTATTAGGACTCCAACTGCACTCGGCTAGGACTTTCCATGTAACCCTGTCCCCCCGGATATATAAGGGCGGGCAGGGACCCCCTCCAAACAATCATCAACACCTAAGGCAATATAAACCACACAAAGACGTAGGGTATTATGCAAACTCGCGGCCCGAACCTGTCTAAATCTTTGTGTTTCTTGCACCAATGAGTTCCAGAGCAGTCGATCCCTACCTACAAATCTTACTGCTAAGGGTATCCCTGAGCAGGCTTGGCGGTAAACACCTCAACATTTATGGATGCATCCTTGGTACAGGAGCAATGTGACCTGTTTTGAATGCCTCTAAACCAGGGATCAACCCCTTGATTCAATCGATGGACCCGGAAGGCATGAGAATCAAGAAAAGGACCCACATGTTAGTGCCCAGATGATCAAACGTCGGTGGTACCCAACCCAGGGACAATGTGGAGTGTTGATCTACTATGTCGGCAAAATGGAGTGCCAACAGGCCCCAGAGGCAGGTCGCCTGGCCTCCCCTGGGCTGCCCGGCCTAAGGAAACGGTCTTTGGACCGAGTACACAATTTACCGACTTGGAGAAGCAATCAGGAGCGTCCATCAGCAGGCGGTGCCCGAGAGGCGGCACCCAAAGGCCGGCCAGCCTAGGGGAGGTCGACCGGCCCCACCTGGCGGTCACTGGTGCCCACCTTCGCATGAAGTCTTAGACAAGAAGATAGTTGCGTATTGTTGCATCTAACCATCAAATACCGACCCTGAGCTACTATAAATAGGACACTCCACCTTACTTGTAAACTCACACAAAGAAGGAGTTCTCTCTTCTCTCATTTCTCGAGTAGGATTAGTAGTTGGGAGTTAGAGTGAGTCGAGCTTGTCTCGGGGATCTGGAGTCATCATCGGAGCATGATATAAGCTCTTGTATCTTTTCCTTTGAGTATATCAATACAAGTAATCTTCTTTATTTACTTCGAGTCAGCTTTACTTTCCGCTAGTCATTTACCTTATACAATTACGAGTACTTGTCTGTGGAAGTAATTTACCTCTAGTTCAGTTTAAGTTATCTCTCTTGTTTGTCGGAGTTTGTCTTATGGGTTTTCTTGCCCGTACTAGCGAGCTCAAGTTAGTTTGCTAGGTTGAGGGGGATTTGTCTTGAAGGACTCAAGAGAAATCCTAGTACCGAAAGCAGACGTGGTGTCTGACTCAGTGCTAGCTAGAAAGTGTGTTCCACCCCATGGTACCGCAGTGGTAGTCGGCAAGTGGTGCAGCCTTATCCGTCCTTCGTAGTCCACCACGTTCGGGTGCTTTCATAGCAGTAGTTGCTGATGGACGTTGGATTCCCTTCTCATCCAAGTCTGAGTCCTTCTCTTAGGCCGCCGAAGTAAGCTGCAGGTTAACGACATTAAGGAAGAAGCTTAGATTAGTTCTAGCGAGTCTAGCTCGGTAGTAGAAGTGTTTCAGGTGTCCTTTCTCGCTCGTTGTCCTCCCAGCTACTACCTCTCTAAGGCATAGAGCCTCCTGTGTGTTAGACGGTCATAGCCTGGCCATTTATCCAATCAAGTTATCTGGCTTACCCCTGCTGAATTAGTTCGTTGATAAATTCAGTAAAGGTTGTCACTACGATTTACGATATACTTTATATAGTGCTTCCTTGAAGATTTTCATGATACCCTGGAATACTCCATGGTGAAGTGCAACACCAGTGATTATGTGCGCTTGCGGAATACCAATTCAGATTGAGCATAAGAGTCACCAACAATGGTGCATTTAGATTTCCACATCAACAATATCCTCGATGTTGATCTTCTCCTAGGCTACCCACTGGACAAACTTCTCGCATCTCATGGGAGCCTAGCTAGATGAATTGCTTAGGGATACTGCTTCTGCCACTGTTATATCTTGCTCATCTTTTGGCAAAGCCTCTTCCCGAGCAAAACCCACTCGAGGAAGTGATGCATATATCTTTGTTCGTACTATCTGATCCTATTCTCCTTGAGGATGCAAAATCCACCACATTCAAAGAGTACTACTCGGAAGATACCCTTCACTTTTGTGAAGTCTAACGATCATCATCTCCCTCGATCGAGTTTGAGCCTCTTCCTGCTGGCGTAGAGTACGTTATTTTTCAACCACGATCGAGAATCAACATCGATATTTCACGATGCATCTCTTGAGATGGAGATTCCATGGGCCATGGAAGTTTGTGAGGCGCTGACTCTAGAGTCCATGTAGGAGGATTCAACATATGATCATGGGATCATCATCTTTGAAATACCATGCTCATTCAATGCTTTTCTAGAGTCAGCCATGCTCAGTGCCCCATGCACACACGAAGACTACAGCCACGTTAAGATCCTCTTTTGTAAAATCTTTAGAAGGTTGGTTGTAGATGTATATGTTTATCGTGAACATTGCATATTTCGTGGGTGCACTTTGGCACTGACCTTGCAGCTAGAGCATCAAGAATAAGTGGTGAAATAAGAACACATCACCAATGATAGCTGCAAGAGTTCCCATGGTCAAACTTATGACCATAAAAACAAAGCACTACCGGGAGATAATCCATATTAGACTTTATTCATTTCCCTTCAATAAAAGCAAGAGCATGTTCTAGGATATTGTTTTCCTTCAAGTATTTTTGGTCGCTAACCATTTCAGGTGGTGATCAAAGAGAACAGCGGACAGGAGACACCCACGAACATGGGAGAAACACCGACTACAACAGCTTGATATGTGTTGGTGTGGGAACAACTGTGGATGGAGACTCGAACTCTTAAAACTTGTGTTTTGGTCCCCAGCAATGCCAACTCCATGTGTGGGGGAGGTATGTCAGTGACTCGAGTAAGTTATTTTTGTGGCAAATCTTATCTTGGGTTGGAAATGGTGTTAGTTCTTGCATCTTGCTCCATAAAAAAAAGGAAAACAAGAAAATGTCATGCTTTTGACTTTAAACGAAGCCCTTCCGGGAGGTAACCCGAGGATCGCCAGTTTCTAACCCATGCTTATCTCTACCTGAATAAAGCTTAATCATACATCCATGCTTCCTTCATTTGTTCTTGTATGCTCTGGTTTGAGTGTGTAGAATGCAACACATTCATTGGTGATGAGGACATGACCACCATGCATATGGCCATATTTGGGGGATGGAATGAAGGCCGACAAAACCAATATTGGTTTCCAAGACGAGAAGGAGGCCCAAAGCTTATCCGGTTTGAGTCGATAAGGTGGAGACCCAAATCAAGTTTCGAGACCACCTCGGTTTCCAGGACAGGCATGCACGAAAAAATGATGCCCAAACCGCATACGGAGTCCATTTTGGACATTCTTTATATGGATGGAAAGATAATGCCAAGAAGCTTCTAATGAAACCAGTTTCAGGCCCAAATTCGTTAGGAGTAGACGGGAAGCGTTGAAACATGGGGACGTCCAGAATCTGTCATGGTGCTGCGACACCATCTTTTGGGCTGTTGGCCCATGTACATAATCTGTCATGGTGCTGCGACACCATCTTTTGGGCTGTTGGCCCGTGTATCGCGTTGGGATCCATTGTGGACATGGCTAGGGGGTTATGCATGCGCCAACCCTCATATAATCAGTAGCTGCCGCCACATTAGGGTTCAGGTTTTGTTTAGATCTAGTTTTTCACCGAGAAACTATCTTCTTCATTGTAACTGTGACGATAAGTCCTTTTGCTATGAATCAGGGCCCCCGTTCTTTTTCTTCTCCACTATGGCGATTAGTCCTTTTGTGATTAGAACTCGAAGCCCTCTTTATTTTTTCTTCATACAAATCTACAATTTCAGATTGCGTGTTTAATCTTTCTTGCTTGTGTTCTTCGATTCCCTTGTAGGAAAAGCCTTCTCGGCGAGGTCAATCATGTTTTGCATGGTTGATAACCAGTGGAGTAGTGGTGTAGTGGTTGCAGAGGTTTGAATCATGCTGATTAGATGCCTGGATCTTCAACATCACATACTCCACCAATCAAATTTATCATACCTCTCGGAAGATCGGGCCACGTCCCCATCAACTGATATCAGTTTCCTACTAGGTTTCTCATGAGGTATACCACTATTTTCCCCTCTTTAGATTAGTTTCATTTAAATACCTAAAGTCCACAAAAAGCCCTAAAAAGGATTTGTTTCCCCTATCTTATAACCCCATTGTGCCGTTGCAATTTTTCTTTTTGCATTGCTTTTCGGAATTTTAGTCCCTCACGTGTGTCATTGTGTTTGTTGTGTCTAGGTCATTTGATTCTAGTTTTTGAGTGAACTCTTGATCCTTCTGTTGCATCATACTAGTTTGGTTCTTGCTTTGTGCAAGGAGGAAAATTAAAAGAAATAGAGAAATCAGATTGGTTTTTGATATGTGTGCATTAAAAAAAATCTAAGACTACATGTTGCATGCTGTTTTCTCTATGGCAAAGAATTCATTTAGTGTGCTGCTGAACCATGAGACTTAAGTTGCCCACGTGTGCAAATCTTATGTTCCTGGAACTTGTAATTCATATTAAAGAAAAAAGAGAGAAATGAAAGGCAAAGAGGTGAAGCCGCGTCCAAAAAAACAA
The DNA here is from genome assembly GCF_016808335.1 of Panicum virgatum. Lineage (NCBI taxonomy): Eukaryota > Viridiplantae > Streptophyta > Magnoliopsida > Poales > Poaceae > Panicum > Panicum virgatum. The sequence goes on from NC_053145.1 coordinate 22,042,468, forward strand.
AAAAAAGAAGGAAAAGAAGAGAAATTTCAGAATTGCATTGCATCATTTGAGTCCTTGGTTTAGTCCTATCATCTTTGCTTTCTTGAACTAGGTCTCAAAGGAGTTTAGGCTGGTGATACAGACTAGCTTGGGACTAATTTTCGGCTTTGCAATTTCTGAATTGAATTAATTGCAAATCCTTGCTAATATAATTTGCCTGTCCAAGCTCCACAAACACTTCTAATCAGTACAGCACCTTGCAACTGTTACACTCAAGCTTCAACATGTATCACAACTGGCCAACGATTGTTCCGCCTATTGCTTTGAGAACACTTACACGCGGATGCTTGAGAGTGTGTGACTTTACTCCTTGACCATCCTAGTAGATGATAGGAAAATACATACTTGTGTGTTTCCTTGTTTGATGCTAACAATAACAGGTTACGACACTCACCGATATGAGACATCAAAGATGGATGAGACCCACACTATTGCTACTACACCTCCTCTCGTAGGTCGTTCTATTCTTCTTCCCCGCCTACTTATAATGGTATTTGTGCTGATGAGTACATTGAGTGGGAAACTAAAATAGATAATATTTTTGCAATGTCGGAAGTGTGAATAGAGGAAAATTAAGAATGCAACTAGTGTTTTGCGACATTATGCTTTATCTTGGTGGGAGGCTTTAAGTTCTTTAGATAAATCTTTCACATGGAATCATATGAAAATTCTTACGCGACAAATTTTTATTAATCCATATCTTGTAAATAATTCAAATGATGAGGTGCGTCAACTAGATCAGTATCATGTTGTTCCTCCTGCTATGCCTAACCTTTTGCAGGACAACATACAGAAGAGAGATGATGACATAATAGATAATGAGGTGATTACAACCTCATGTGAAGATTCAGAACCATCATCTCATAATGCACCTATTGCACCTGTTGAACATGAGAGTGTTGACACCAGATTTTGACATGTGTCAAGAGTATTGCAAAGGAGAAAAGGTTCTGCGTCGTACGATCGGTGGATTTGGAGAGGTGGTCGTGTGCCACTATTGAAGATCTTGCTGACCGAGGAAGGGGAGGTTGACCAGATATTTTGGCTTCGGTTTGGCAAGAGTTATCTTATTTTTAGAATAGTTTTTGTTACTTAAGATAGAATCATGCTTTGCCATAATCGGCTAGGACAGTGTTTGCGTGGAGTATAAATATGAGCCCCCCGGCTATTGTAAAGATTGATACACATCCAACAAACACAAATTTACTCTACTTGCAATTTACTTTCTCATCGGCGGCTTCACCATCTTTTTCTTTTCCACGAGTTCTTTCGAGCTGATCAAGGACGCCTCACATTCGAGCGACTTGGTTTGCTGGTAAGTCTTCATTTACCGAGTAAATCTGAGCTTTAGCTTCCGGGCACATCGATGTCGCTTCGTTCAGATCTATTCAAAATTTACCAAATTTATCTAAGCTTTGATCTCGGGTGCATCGCTGTTTTCTCATTTAGATTTATACACAAACTACCTGTCTTAGTGATCTGTTTAATCGGTTGTAAGCTCCTTGTTTATCACAATTAACCTTGTAAAGCCGATTAGATTGATTATAAGCTTAGCTTTGTCCAGATCCATACATTTGTGGGTTTTTACACTGTTACCTGCCACATGTCGGCTCTAGATCTAGCCGTCTAGTTGCTTATCGGCATCAGCAACTCATTGCCGATCCCTTGTAGATTGCTTTTATTATACGCTTATTAGACCCGATCTATTGTCGTCTTCTGTATCGGCAGGGCCTTGCCGATACCCCGCGTAAGAGTGATTTGGAAATCCAGCCGATACACTCTTGAATTTGACGGTTTGTTGTTTCCTTGTCAATTTACAGGCAAAATTGACTGGCACACCTTGGTTCAAATCAAGTGCAGTCCGGGCTTGGCGTACGGGGCTTCTGGGCTTGGTGTGTGATCATCTCGCGTCAACACATCTTTTGGCACACCCGGTGGGACAAGAAACATCAAGATGTCAACTGAAGGGAAAGCAGAGGTTTCTGAGCTATAACACCTGGTTTACAAAAGGACATCAACCGAGCAATCATATACGTTCCAGGATCAAGTCACACATATATACAACAGAATGAACAATATATCACAGCACATATCACGTAAAAGATATAATAAAATGAGTACGAATGTTATTTATTACATTAATGACAAAATGTCTGATACATCGGAAGCATAAAGTACAAGTACGAAACTCGGAAGCTGGCCGCCACAGGGACGTCGACTGGGAGACGAACGCCTAGAAGTCCTCATACTTCTGGTAGCTCCGGGTGAACTCCCTCGCGTCGGCAGGAACTGAGCAGCACTAGAGTATCCCCAAAAGGACAAGAGGAAAAAGAGTAGAGAAGGCAAGTGTGAGTACACAACTTGTACTCAACAAGTATAACACAAACTATGAGGCTCTAAGGTTGGCTGACTCAACTGCATTAGCTTTTAATCTTGGCACCATTTTATTAAAACTAATTACTACAAGTGGATGAATTACCATAAACCCAGTTACATAGTAATTAATCATAATTAATTATGATACTACTGAGAACCGAAACAACCAACCACCCGGGGAAACCCTCCTAACCAAATGAAGATAACCCCACTAATCAAAAGGAGGATCTGGGCCACTCATAACCGTGAGCACGGCTAGTATACTAGTTTTACACTCTGCAGAGGTTGCACATCTTTACCCACAAGTCGTGAGCTACGCTAGTTGTTCATCACACTTCCATAGGTGAGATGGCTAGCAAACTCACTACGAGGCCGTTACAAAGAATCTCATTGGTAAGGAGTAACTGCTAGGGTGGATCGGTGATGATGGGTAGAAGCACCAGGGGTTAGAGAGGCATGGAGCTCAGCGGCGGCGAGCAATTGCACGGCGGACGGGATCTCACCTCCGGGTGGCGCTAAGCCGATTCCGGCGATGGCGGGGTCCGGGGTCGAGGGAGGAGTACTCGGATGGCTTCCTGGTGCTGAGGCGGAGTTGCTGCGGCAGTTTGCAGGGGCTTGGGGGTGGTGGCGCAGCGTGGCCGCGGTGGGGTGCTCTGCTCCGAGCAGAGGCAAGGTGGCGGCTGCAGCTAGGGTTTGGGCGTGGCGGCTGCGGATGGGCTCCTGGGGTGCGATGCAGGTGATTAAAAGGTGCAGGGCTGGGGATCTCGGGGAGGCGTGGCCCGCGAAGGTGGTCACGTGGATCACGGCAGCGATCTCGGGTGCGGCTCCACGTGGGGAAGAAGAGTCTGACGAGCGGGCCCGGCACTGTCAGTGATAGAGGTGACACGCGTGCGAGCGACGCGCGGTCTGCGGCGTGCGGCGAGCGGGCCGTGGCACTGGGCCGAACGGGGAAGAGAGGGAGTGGGGGAGCCTGGGCCGGGATGCTGGCACGCTATGCCGCTGCGCTGCGTGGGTGGGAGCAAGCCCGGGAGAGAGGAGAGAGTGGGCCATAGGGGAGAGTGGGTGGGCCGTGGAGAGAGGGAGAGGGAAGCCGGGTTGGGCTGAGCGCGGGGAAAGATAGGGGTGCTACGGGCTGGGCCTCAAGCTGGGTTGGGCTACTTTGGGTTTTCTATTTTTCTGGGTTTTCTCTTCTTTTCTTTTTCAAACATCACTCAAACTAATTGAATTCAAATTCAAATTCGAATTGAACCCTAGCACTCAAACAAAAAGAACAATGCACCAGCATGAATGCAACAACAAAATTTTAAACCTAGACAATTTTTAATTACTTGTGGAACGAAAATTAGATTAAATGCAAGAATAAACAAATTAAATCCTAGAAAATTAAATAAAGCCAATTAAATTTATTATTAAATGATGAAATTTAAATTAGGGTGTTACAAACCCTACCCCCTTATAGGAATCTCGTCCCCGAGATTCAGCTAGACTGGCTAGCAAAGAGATCTGGATAAGTCTTTCTCAGCTCATCTTCTCGCTCCCATGTAGCCTCAGCTTCACTATGATGACTCCACTGAACTCTGCACATCTTGATGCGCTTGTTCCATGTAGCCCTCTCTGATGTCTCCAGAATCTTCATCGGATGCTCAATATAGGTCAGATCTTCCTGCACATCTAACCCATCCAGTGGTGCCTGCTCCTCAGGTACTCGCAGACACTTCTTCAGCTGAGAAATATGGAAGACATCATGAACTCTGGAGAGGTTGGTAGGCAACTCCAGGCGATAAGCGACTTCGCCTTTCCTCTCTAGCACCTTGAATGGACCAATATACCGAGGTGCTAACTTCCCCTTCACATTAAACCTGCGGATTCCTCTCATTGGGGACACCTTCAGATATAAATAATCATCAACGCTGAAGGTTAGGTCCCTCCATTTGCCATCTGCATAGCTCTTCTGCCTACTCTATGCAATCCTCAGATTCTCCCGCACAGCCTGTACCATTTGCTCTACATCTTCGATAATGTCAGGGACAAAGAGCTGCTTCTCACCAATCTAATCCCAATAAAGAGGAGTCCTGCACTTTTTGCCATACAATTCCTCAAAGGGGGACTTCTTCAGACTGGCCTGGTAGCTGTTGTTGTACGAAAACTCAGCATATGACAAGCACTTATCCCAACAAGTACCATACTGAATAGCACAAGCTCTCAGCATATCCTCCAACACTTGGTTGGTTCTCTCTGTCTGCCCATCTGTCTGAGGATGATAGGCGGTACTGAAACGCAGCTTCGTATCCAACGAATCATGGAGCTGCTCCCAGAACCGTAAAGTGAACTGAGATCCTCTGTCCGATATGATCTTCTTGGGCACATCATGCAAACAGACAATCCGAAAGATATACAACTCTGCAAGTCTGGCACCGGAGTAAGTAGTGCTCACTAGAATGAAGTGAGCAACCTTCGTCAAATGATCCACTACTATCCACATAGAGTTGGACCCTTTCTAAGTATGAGGCAACCCAACAATGAAGTCCATAGTGATCTCTTCCCATTTCCACTCTGGAATCTTCAATGGCTGTAGCAGACCTGCTGGACTCTGATGCTCCGCCTTGACACGCTGACAGGTGTCACAAACAGCCACATACTCTACTACTGAACGCTTCATCCCATACCACCAGAAGAGTTCCTTGAGATCATAGTACATCTTGGTACTGCCCGGATGAATAGAGTAACCTGTATCATGAGCCTCACTCAGAATCAATTTCCGGAGATCCTTCACATCTGGCACACAGATCCTGTTCTTGTACCACAAGGTACCCTGATCATCCTCTCTGAAATGAGGAGCCTTGCCTTTCTTGAGAAACTCACGGATCTCCTGCAGCTTCTCATCTTCCTTCTGATGCTGCCGGATCTCTGCCTCTAGAGTGGGCGTTGCCTCAAATGTTGCACTCGAAGTATGATGTAAGAAACCTAGACTCAACTACTCAAACTCCTCACATAACTCTGGAGGCATCTGGAAAGCAACGGTCATGTTGACATAGCTTCTTCTGCTCAGAGCATCTGCCACAACATTGGCCTTACCCGGATGATAGTGAATCTCCAGGTCATAGTCCTTGACCAGCTCTAACCATCTCCTCTGCCGCATGTTCAGCTCATTCGACGTGAAAATATACTTGAGGCTCTTGTGATCAGTGTAGATATCACACTACTGCCCATACAAGTAATGCCTCCAAATCTTCAGAGCATGCACAACTGCGGCTAACTCAAGATCATGAGTGGGATAGTTCAGCTCATGCCGACGCAACTGCCGTGAAGCATAAGAAATTACTCTTCCCTCCTACATCAGAACGCAACCAAGACCATCCTTCGAAGCATCACAGTACACCGTGAACCTCTTGCTCTGGTCTAGCAGAGTAAGGACTAGCGCCGTAGTCAACCTCTTCTTCAGCTCATCAAATGCCATCTGACGCTCATCAGTCCATATGAATGCCGCATTCTTCTCTAGCAAAGAAGTCAAGGGCTTCGCGATCTTGGAGAAATTTTCAATGAACCTCAGGACGGAATATCCTCATACAGCCCGTACTTGCAGGTGAATGCCGCCTTCGGAATATCCGCAGGACGGATCCTCAGCTAAAAATAGCCCGAACGCAGATCAATCTTCGAGAATACATGAGCACCTCGAAGCAGATCAAACAGATCCTCAATACGGGGCAGTGGATGCTTTTTCTTAATGGTAACTGCGTTCAGCTCCCGATAATTGTTGACGCTTCTTAAAGCGCCAATTTACGTACCGCAAGCGCACAGATCGTGTAGCTTTTCCCTTAGAGTATTCCCCCAAGGTTTATCAATCCACGGAACAAGTGTATTACTATGCTTAACTAAGAACTAATGATGTTGGTAAAAGATCTATATTGAGTGTATGACTGTGAAATAGATCTAATCTAACCAATCTAATCTAATCTAGACTAGTGAGCAATGATAGATGTGTGCACAAGATATGAAGAGCATTTATCCATAGGGTCTAGGATCACTAGAGATGCAATCGCCAAGCAACGAAGAACAGATCTGATCTACCCAAGGTGTGTTCCAAGATCAAAACCTTTCCCTCCCGCATACTGTCACTACACGAGGATAATCGGTAACGAATCAATAGGAACACGATAGTTGATGTAATCTAAGTAAACCATGCAAGAGCAAAGCAAACCCAAAGCCAAGTCGCGAACTATTAATCATCAAAGCATCATCAACAAGAATCGTGATAGATCAATCTCATAAAGGATTCGACAATTACAACTCAAGATCTCCATACAACCCCATGAACAAACGACGACTTTACCCCATGAAGCTAAGCGAAGCGTAGTCGATCATGGTGGTGAAATCTCCAGCAAGGGATGCATCCCTTACTATCCTCCAACTTGCAGCGGCGCCGAGGGACGATGAGGCCTCCATGTCGCCTTTCTGGCCCCTTTCGGTCCCATCTTTTGCGTGTTGAATCTTCCTCTTATTCCTCATCTTAGCCCAGTTGTAACTATGCGTCAAAACATCTCTGAAAATGTCCAATTTCCTGTCAAAATGCAACTTGCTCCAAAATCCAGGACAAAATCGAAAACGGTGAAGTTCGGGTGCCAAGTGGTGGGTTAGAACATGAATCATCCCGAAGAATTTACCAAAACAACTCCTAATCATATAGTAAAATGGGTACTTAAGGGGCGCCAACATTCCCCCCATGCTTAGCTTTTGCTCGTCCTCGAGCAAATCAAATCATCAAATCCTTCTAAGGGGGTTGCTCAAGAGTTCTCGAACTGCAAAATTTACTTATGCAAACAAGTCTAACAATATTTCTTCAAACAAAGGTCAGAGGAGCAGCAAGGATAATCATATCATGGGCGTTTAAAAACTCGTCCAATATTACTCCATGACTCTTACCTTTAACCAGCAACTCGAATATCGACAACACTTGCTTTTCTTGCCATCCTTGGAGGTTTTTCTCTCTTTTTTTATTAAGAAACAAAATACCCTGCAACAAAGGTTAGACCAAAAATTCTTACACAAGTCCTTTCATGTCTCTCGATAAATGTGGCTGATTATTATTTGCAAACTCTCATCTCCCAAAAGTCTCTCAAGTATAAAGTGGGGCTATAGGTGAGGCTTAGCAAAGTATATACATATATTGTCAAATTAAGAAAACCTTCTAATGATTGCTTACCTTCCGAGCCAATGATCATGAGAGTTTCTCTATAATGTAAAGGGTTCAAGGGTAAGAAGATTTAGAATGGTGGACATGTGCAAAGGCATACAAAAAAATTGACTTCAAGGCACAAGCATCGTCCTCATTGTCGGATTGCACATGGTTGGAATTGAGGATATTGTTCTCAAACAACAAGGTGATATCTCTTTGCACTTCTCTAACCATAGAATCCCTTCATTTATTCTTTTCTTCTCATACATTTTTTTTCTTTCTTTCTTTCTCCCGAATTTTCTCTCTTTTCCGAACCTTTTCATAGGACACTTTCTATAAAACATAGATAGGCAAATCTCCGAAGTGTCGCCCTGAATTTTTGGAGCCCGAACCGAGACCAGAGAGGCCTAGGCCGGCCGGCCTAGGGCTTTCCCAGGTCGGATTCGGTCTGTCTTTCTAGTACTCCTTCCTTTCTTCATCCCAAAGTTATGTTTTATACAAATCATGTGCAGAAACATAATGTATCCTCACAATTAGGTTGTGGTCAAGGAAGACGATAATAAACAAGATAATCTCGGGTTCGGGTTTTGGAATCCGGTAGATTTCATGAGTTGTTCCAATGAGGAATTCTCATTACCGAATATTGACGTGGCTAGCAATTCAGAGATGAAAAATACGGATATGATCATTGCTCAAAATTAAAACTCCCAAGAGAAAGAAATCCTAACTCAACTCAATGTACATCCAATGCTTATGGTGGAACGAATATAGCTTTTGGATGATAGGATTTTTACTCTCAACTTGCCAAGAACTTGATCAACCTTATGTTTGTAGGGGTTTTATTATTTTTATGAAATTAAAGTCCTCCAAATCATGCCTTACCCGCAAGCGTAATCAAAACCAAGCACTAGATCAAAGCTCAAGTGTGGGTATTAACATGGACGAATAATTTACTAAGCTCCACAAATAAGAATTAATTTTCATGACAACGCTCGTGAACAATTGCTTTAAAGAAAATAAAGTAAAACTGAATGCATAAATAAAATTGCACGATCCAACAAAAACAAAGACTCTTTTTATTTTGTTTTCATGACTCAACACTAATTTAAGACTCACTCTCACACATGCGAAAAATAAAGCACACAACGCTAGACTATGACTCTCACACATGCGGAATTAAAGACACGCACACGACGAACTTTCGAGTAAACAAAGACTAACAAAATTGAATCTACGAGTCGTCACACCTCCCCCCCCATGCTTAGATTATGCGGCATCCTCGTCGCAATGATATAAAAGACGGGTGTGACGCTCGTCGGTGTTCTCAACGGCACCTAGGGCAATTGCATCTAGGGCGCCCTCCTCCTTGCTTTTGTAGATCTCCGACCATCCCGAATAACTTCCTTATGTTGCGGACAAGGAAGTTGTAGTCTCTCTCAACCAAGCTCTCGATGTCGTCCATCCATCGATCCATTGCCACGATATGATCGTGACACCTATCGATGGTGGCGCGGAGATCCGCAATTTCATTGTGGCACTTGAAACAGCACCCTGAGTGATGCCTGCTGTGGTTGGGGCTGTCGTCCTCGGGCTGCTCGTCGTCCTTCTTCTTCTTGCCGCTGTCACCTTCAGAGGGGTCGTCGTCCTTCTTCTTCTTCTTGCCGCTGTCACCTTCGGAGGAGGTCGTCGTCCTCCTTTCTCTCCTCTTCGGCCCACCCCGGCCAATCATCATCGTAGTCACGACTGGTGGCGCCCCATGAACTAGGGCTCATGATGCTCTCCCAATCGCTGTCCCCCGCATAATCCTTCGGCTCCGGGGTGTGCTCGATGTAGTTCTTTCTTTTAACTCCGAGGAGGCGCAAGTAACGCCTAGGCGCGGGTGGCTTTTTGTCTTGTCGCTTCTCGCCTTCGTCTTCATTGCTGCTAATGACGACGACCACCCTTTGGGCTTGAGCTAGCTTCTCGTTGCACCATTGAAGGCCCTTCCCTCCGACGCCCATCCTTGCCTGAGTATTGAATTTCTTCGGAGGGGCCTTCCCTTCACATCACTTTGCTTCGACAAGGAGGGGCTGCGCACCGGTTGCCGAGATGGGGCTAGGCGTCTTTGGCATGGGGGTGTTGGGCGTCCAACCCCTCTCCTCGATCTCCATTGCTGCAATCATGGCTCTTGCGCTCGCTGGACCGGCCATTGTCGAAGTCTCTCACGAGGTAGTCGTGTAGATTGATAAGAATGAGAGAATAGATCTAACCCGCGCCTCTATTTATATCCCGAAAAAAATTGGACGAGAAGTCCAAAATCTCTTCGGTTTTGGCATGCGAAATCTATAAGGCACAGGTTTGAAATTTCTTTATCTCGTACCTACCAAAAATTGAGACCGATTCGCACATGAGAAGGCTTAGGCCGGCCGGCCTAGGGGTGCTGGGCCGGCCGGCCCAGGGGGTTTTTCAGCCCCCTGGACTCCAACTTTTTCCGAGGTGCTCACCAATAAATTAGAAGCCTATGTTTTACTCAAAATTCGTCCAGAATAGAAATAAAACTATGAAAATAAAATCTAAAAGAGAATATTTACAAACTTACCTTGCTTAACGTCGTTAGGCTTGACGTTCCGGTTCCTCATCCATGGTGTATATGTCGATGTAATGAAGGGGCACGATGTCGGGCTCCAAGAATACCTTTAGTCGCTGTCCGTTCACCACATATTGGTCGCCTTTCGCATCCATGATTGTCACCGCTCCCGTGGGTGAAACCGAGTTTACGACGTATGGTCCATCCCATTTTCTTTGTAATTTTCCTTTGCCAAAGATTTTGAATCTTGAATTGTAGAGTAAGACCCTGTCTCCTTCTTTGAATTCCTTGTTTTGTAATCGTTTGTCATACCACCTCTTCATCCTTTCTTTGTAAATTGATGCACTATTGTACGCTTTCAATCTTAACTCCTCCAATTCGCTTATTTGGATTCTCCTTTTAATTCCAGTGGCTTCCGCATCAAAGTTCATCTCCTTCATCGCCCAATATGCCTTATGTTCTAGTTCAACCGGCAAGTGGCATGTTTTTCCATAAACAAATTGATAAGGAGTCATACCAATCGGGGTTTTGTGTGCCGTACGATATGCCCATAGTGCATCATCTAGTCTCTTCGACCAATCTTTTCCTCCTTTTACCACGGTCTTCTTTAAAATGTCCTTCAATTGCTTGTTTGAAGTTTCAGCTTGTCCATTTGTTTGAGGGTGATAAGCTGTGGACACTCTATGTTCAATTCCCAATTTCTTCAAGCATTTACCAAAGTCTTTGCCCGTGATGTGTGTTCCTCCATCGCTTATCAAGATTCTCGGGATGCCATATCGAGGGAAGATTACCGATTTAATCATGTGTGTGGTCTCCTCCGTTGATGCCTTCCGACATGGCATAGCTTCAACCCACTTTGAAACATAGTCCACCATCACCAAAATATGCTCAAATCCATGTGAGTTCACAAATGGTCCCATGAAATCGATTCCCCAGACATCAAATAGATCTATTTGCAAGTTGTAGTTCAACGGCATGGCATTCCTTTGCGAGATATTCCCCGTCCTTTGGCATTCCGGACAAGTCGAAACAAATCTTTTCGCATCTTCATGCATCTCGGGCCAATAGAATCCACTAGCCCATACCTTAGCTTGAGTTCTAAAGTGCCCATAATGTCCTCCATATCCCGACGAGTGACACTTTCTTAGAACTTCTTCACGTTCCTCCCTTGGTATGCATCTTCTTAGGACTCCATCCTCTCCATATCTGTATAAGTATGGTGGATCCCAATAGTATTTTCTTCTTTCCGCAATCACTCTTCTCCTTGCATTCTTGTCCAAGTGATCCAAGGGCATCCCTTTTATTGCCCTTATTATTTCATTCATCCAACTATCTTTGTCGAGAATTCTATATAGGTGATCATCTCTCATTTGATCCTCGATTGGTTCTTTCCCATCATCTCCATGGTTCATCCTTGATAGGTGGTCGGCCACAACATTTTCTGCTCCTTTCTTGTCCCTTATCTCTACATCGAATTCTTGTAGCAATAGGATCCATCGAATCAAGCGTGGTTTAGCATCTTTCTTGGACAAGAGATACTTGATTGCCGCATGGTCGGTATAAACTATCACCTTTGAATTTACTATGTATGATCTGAATTTTTCGAAGGCGAATACCACGGCAAGCAATTCTTTCTCCGTTGTTGCATAATTAAATTGGGCTTCATTGAGAGTCTTGCTTGCGTAGTAGATAGCATTTACCTTCCCCTCTTTCCTTTGTCCAAGAACGGCTCCTACGGCGTAGTCGCTTGCATCACACATGATTTCAAAAGGTAGATTCCAATCCGGAGGTTGCATGATAGGAGTACTTATGAGGGATTGCTTGAGTGTTCGAAATGCGTGAAGACAATCACTATCGAAAATGTACTCCACATCTTTTTGGAGAAGTTGTGTCAATGGCTTGGTGATTTTTGAAAAATCCTTTATAAACCTCCTATAGAATCCGGCATGACCGAGGAAGCTCCTCAAAGATTTGATGTCCGTAGGTGGTGGCAACTTCTCCACGGTTTCTATTTTTGCTCTGTCCACCTCTATCCCTCTCTCGGAGATAACATGACCGAGAACAATCCCTTCTTTCACCATGAAATGACACTTCTCCCAATTGAGCACAAGATCAACCTCTCCACATCTTTTAAGAACTTTCTCCAAATTTGCCAAGCAATTATCAAAGCTAGTACCATGCACCGAGAAATCATCCATGAATACCTCCATAATCTCTTCTATGAAATCTGAAAATATAGCCATCATGCACCTTTGAAAAGAAGCGGGCGCATTGCACAATCCAAAAGGCATCCTCCGATATGCAAAAGTTACATACGGGCAAGTAAATGTGGTCTTATGTTGATCATCCGGATGAATAGGTATTTGGAAGAAACCCGAGTATCCATCAAGGTAACAAAAGAGTGAATGCTTTGCCAACCTTTCTAGCATCTCGTCAATGAATGGTAGTGGAAAATGATCCTTCCTCGTTGCCTTATTCAATTTTCTATAATCGATGCACATCCTCCATCCCGTGATGGTTCTTTGTGGTATCAATTGCTCCTTCTCATTTTTCACAACCGTGAGTCCTCCTTTCTTCGGAACGCAATGCACGGGGCTTACCCATTAACTATGTGGTACGGGGTATATTATTCCGGCATTCAACAATTTGATAACCTCCTTCTTCACCACATCACGCATAGCATGGCTCGACCTTCTTTGATGTTCTACGACCGGCTTGTATTGCTCCTCAAGTTGTATACGATGTGTGCAAAAAGCGGGGCTAATACCTTTCAAGTCGTTAATCGAGTAGCCGATCACCTTTTTGTGCTTCTTCAATAAATTCAGCAACTTCTCCGTCTCTTCCGGACTCAATTTGTTGCTAATAATCACCGGAAAAGTCTTGCCATCTCCCAAAAGTTCATATTTCAATCCCTTGGGGAGTGACTTCATCTCAACATCGGGCGCACCATCCTCTTCTTGATCTAACTCTCCAATGTCCTCAAATTTTTCTTCCTCCAAATTCCCATGTTGCGGCTTCAACTCTTCCTCCAAAGCGCGTTGGAGAGGATCCCTGAAAGAATCAATGGAACGAATGCTCTCTACCTCTTCGTTATCAAGAGGTAGAGGTGAAGCAAAAGACGGTTTTGAATGAAATTAGAATGAGCGCTTCTCTCCATCTAGATCAAAAGTGACAATCCCTTTTCCAACATCTAGAACAACATTTACTAATTTGAGAAAGGGTTTTCCAAGGATTATGCCTTCATGCTCATCATCACTAGCATTAATCACAAAAAAGTCGGTAGGAATTTTTTTACTCCTTCTAAGCACTCCTAGCGGTTTGATTAATCTACCATCTCCCATGATCAATTTAATGATTGTGGCATCTAGGTTTGATGTTTCGTTAAAAAGCTCAACATAAACCTTGGAACTCATCACACTAACATGGGCGCCAACATCACATAAAACATTGCAACATTTTATTCCTTCTATTATGCAATCAACACGAGGTGTGGGTGATGGGTTACCTTCGCCTTGATCACTTCCAATTGCATATACTTGGGCTATGTGCGCGTAGGGTGATGATTCCGAGTTCACTCCTAGGATCCTTTTGATCTCCAGCACTTCGTCTAAGTCAATCTCTTCCTCTTTTTCTTCAAAAAGTTTCCGAATAATATCATCGGCCGATTCCTTGCCAAATGTATATCCCGTGTGATTATCTAGCGGGAAGTCTTCCGCTATCACCTTCGCCATTCCTCGCTAATTTGGATGCGGTCTTGCTTTGTCGAACAGTCTTCCAAAGTCAATTGGTATCAATCCATTTGCTCGAATTCCCTTAGCGATTTGGCGGTGCCCATGGTTCTTCTTTTCTTTTCCGGGTCGTCTTTCGTTGCACTCCGGATCGATGCTTCTTCATTGTGGTTTGTCTCTATGACTTTCCCATGCTTCGGTTGTTCTTCCTTCACTTCCAATGCTTCTTTTCTGAAAATTCCAGCAAGCACCCGCACTTGAGATTCTTCCTCGGAGCTTGCCGAACATCGTTTTTCCCAATCTTTTCGCATGGCCGCACCCTTGCTGATTTTTTGTAGGAGTTGGGTGGCTTCCGTGAGTGTTTTCTCCATGAGATCTCCTCCTGCGCACATTTGAACAAATTGCATGCACTCGGGGGTTAGGGAAAAATAAAAAGTATGCAAGAGTACTTCACCGGAAAATCTGAGCTTCGGTCCTTGTTCAATCAATCCATTGAATCTATCCCATGCTTGATCTATCCATTCTTCTTCTCCTTGTGCGAAGTTGATCACTTGCTTCCGAATATGTTGAACCTTGCTTAACGGAAAGAACCGCTCGTAAAATTTCTTCATCAAGTCATCCCAATTTCCTTTTACCTCGAAGGATGCAAGTGCAAACCATCTTCTCGCTTCTTCCGCAAGTGTGTATGGGAAAAGATTCCATCTAAACCAAGCTAGCGGAACTCCGTCTTGTTGTACCGTGTTGCATAGCATTGTGAACCACTTGATATGTCTATATGGGTTGTCCGTCTCATCTCCTCTAAAGGGGTTTGCTGCCGCCATCTTGATGATTTGAGGCTTGATCTCGTACTCGGTGGCTCGCAACACCGAATCTGATTTTTGCATATCGAAGTCCTCCGATCGCGGGCTTGCATAATCCCTTAGTGATTTTTCTCCTTCCTCCACGTTTTGAATGAGATGGCCCATCTAGTCAATCAAAACAAAAACAAGAAAACAAAAATTTTCTAGGGAAAATGTTAGGTGTTAGTAACCAACAAAATTAATACAAACTTAAATGTAGCAAAATCGTTTGTTCCCCGGCAACGGCGCCAGAAAAACTTGTTGACGCTTCTTAAAGTGCCAATTTACGTACCGCAAGCGCACGGATCGTGTAACTTTTCCCTTAGAGTATTCCCCCAAGGTTTATCAATCCACAGAACAAGTGTATTACTATGCTTAACTAAGCACTAATGATGTTGGTAAAAGATCTATATTGAGTGTATGAGTGTGAAATAGATCTAATCTAACCAATCTAATCTAATCTAGACTAGTGAGCAATGATAGATGTGTGCACAAGATATGAAGAGCATTTGTCCATAGGGTCTAGGATCACTAGAGATGCAATCGCCAAGCAACGAAGAACATATCTGATCTACCCAAGGTGTGTTCCAAGATCAAAACCTTTCCCTCTCGCATACTGTCACTACACGAGGATAATCCGTAACGAATCAACAAGAACACGATAGTTGATGTAATCTAAGTAAACCATGCAAGAGCAAAGCAAACCCAAAGCCAAGTCGCGAACTATTAAGCATCAAAGCATCATCAACAAGAATCGTGATAGATCAATCTCATAAAGGATTCGGCAATTACAACTCAAGATCTCCTTACAACCCCATGAACAAACGAGGACTTTACCCTATGAAGCTAAGCGAAGCGTAGTCGATCATGGTGGCGAAATCTCCGGCAAGGGATGGATCCCTTGCTGTCCTCTAACTTGCAGCGGCGCCGAGGGACGATTAGTGTAACACCCTAATTTAAATTTCAGCATTTATTAATAGATTTAATTGGCTTTTTTCAAATTTCTAAGGATTTTTGTGCTAGTCTTGCATTTAATCCAATTTTTGTTCCTCAAGTAATTAAAATTTTCCTTCGGTTAAAATGTTTGTTGCATTCATGCTGGTGCATAGTTCTTTTTGTTTGAGTGTTAGGTTTGAATTCAAAAAGAATTTGAGTGTTGGCTTTAGAAAATGAATAGGAATTAGAAAAGAGAAGCAAATCCAAAACCAAACCCAGCCCAACAGCAACCCAACCCACCGGCCCATTCTTTTCCCCCTCCCTCACCCCGCGCTTGGCCCAGCGGTGCCACTTCCCCGGCCCAAAATCTCCGCTTCCCCCGCGGCCCAACATCGCCCCGCGCTCAGCCGCGTCACGCGTGTTTTCCCACCACCGACCAGCCAGGCCCGCAAGCCAGCCGCTCAGCCCGCTAGCGCGTCGCCCGCGTCCCCGCTTCAGCCGCTGACTGCGCTGGCCCACAGGTCAGGGGCCTCTTCCTCCTTCCTTTGCTGCTCCGCGCAACACCCGCACCCGAGATCACCGGCGCAACCACTGGGGATCCCCTTCCCCAACTGCACCCCACGATCCTCGGCACCTCTCCTTTAAACGCAGCTGCACCCCCTGTGCCCTGTTCCACCCGCAGCCGCCGTCTCCAACCCTACACGCCGCCTCTGCGCTGCTCTGCCTCGCCGCGCCTCGGCTCCGCCGTGAGCACACCGCTCCACTGGACCGCGAGCTCCCACAAGCCCCGCTGTAGATTCGTCGTAGTCCCAGGGAGCCTCCCAAGCCCCTTGTACCTGCGCACGACCCTTACCTCGCCGGGAATTTCACCCGGACCCGCCTCAGGTGAGCACCGCCACCTCCGTGTTTCCACGCCGCCGGTGGTCTCCAGACCTCCCTAACCCCCGGTCCTCTTTCACAGCTTGCCTGCGGACCGACCCGTAGAGATCCGGAGCCTGGAGGCGTACTCCTGCAACCCCGTCCACGAGCACCGCCGCGACCCGCGGATCGACCTCGCCGCCGACGTCCCGCTGCGTTGCGACCCCGACCGTCCCGCACCCTCGGTGAGCACCACCGAGACACCGCCGCACTTTTACGCTAGCTACCTTAGATTGTAGCACACCCCAGCAGCCGCACGAGCGCACGCCGTCGATGCTCCGCCGCGCACATCCGCCTGCACCGTCGCGCACGCCGCCCGAACCCCTGTCGAGCCCCGCTCTGAGCCCCAGTGGACTACGCGTGCCATGTACAAGCTCCAGGGCCAAGCCGCTATCCAAACCGGCCATGGGAACGCCATATTGGCCATCACCGGTGATCCCCCGCCGCGGGAGCACGCCGCCGGCGCTGCCAGCGCCGCCGCCCCGCGCCCTGTTGCACCCAATCCGTCCGATCTAGATCTAACGCGCTAGATTAGATCAAGGTCCCATTAGATCTGCACCATTAGATCCAGATCCAGCAGCCCTCGTTTGCGCGTACCGGTTCGCTGAGGTGTTTTTGTTAAAGAGCCCCCGGCTTTTCCCTGTTTCAACCCGCAGTCCACAGAAGTGTAAAACTATTTACACAGAGGCCCAGTTTTAAGCGCATAGCCCCCTGACCTTTCTATATTTAGTACCTACAGTCCAGCCCTGGCATTTTTGCGAGTTAGACCCTAGAACTAAGGTTTAATTACGTTTAGACCCTCAGTTTTTGCAGAAAACCCCATGGAACCTTGTTTTTCTCGCAGATAAGCCCCTAGAACTTGTTTTTAGCCTAGATTATGCGTTTTAGCTCCGTTTTAAGCGTTCTTTGTATCCACGCGATCGTTGTAACGCGTAGAATAGTCTTAGACTAGTTTAGTGTGCTGTTTTTATGTATTGATGTACTATTTCTTAGCTTTTGTTATTGTTTGCTTGTATGCTTATTGTTGTGCATTGTTTTTGGCCATGTGTTCGTGAGTAGACGTTGAGCTACCGGAGGAGCCCCAGTACCAGTACCAGGAGCAGCCGTCTACCGAGCACTTTGAGTAGCAGCAGGAGTAGTACGAGGAAGGCAAGTATAACATGAACAACCTATCACTTTTAAATACATTTTCATACTGCATTTTAATACTGCATGCCTATAAGGATTTCCTAGCCACTTTATATCCTTTATATATATATCCTTTGGGTTGCATTTGGGTTAGTTGTGCTAGGTGCCGCGCTATAACACACTTGGTCCCTTTTAATTAATTTGATTAATGGTATATGCAACTTAATTCTGAGAGTGGCCCTCTGTGTGGCTTGAGTGGCTCACGTCTCATTAAAATTGGTTTTTGTTAGAAACATGGTTTAGGGGGCCAGCACGGTGCTTACTGCTGGGTTGGCCACTCTCCATAAGGACCGGTTCATACAGCGACAACCTGGGACAACAGCGCTACCACAAGACTGGAATGGGACGGTCTTGGCTTACTAATTAGGCCATTTTGGTTCGGGAGTAACTTACCGACGGGGCATGGGGGGTGGTGAGCTTCAATGGTGGCCAGGCTATGAGGCTTGGTGAGCATACCCCTCGAGGTGGTTACCATCGTTGCGGAGCCTGATTCCTTAGCGGTTACACCTTACCAACGTGTCCTTTGTAATGGCCTCGTAGTGAGTCGCTAGTCATCTCACCTAAGGAAGTGTGATGAACAACTGGCGTAGCTCACGACTTGTGGGTAAAGATGTGCAACCTCTGCAGAGTGTAAAACTGGTATACTAGCCGTGCTCACGGTCATGAGCGGCCCAGATCCTCCTTTTGATTAGTGGGGTTATCTCCTTCCGACGAGGGAGGTGCCTCTCGGGGTTACCTTGGTGGTTTTGGTTTGGTTCTCAGTAGTAACATGATTAATCTTGACTAATTATTATGTAACTGGGTTTATGGTAATTCACCAACTTGTAGCAAATAGCTTTAATAAAATTTTGCCAACACTTAAATGCTAATGCAGTTGAGTCAGCCAACCTTAGAGCCTCATAGTTTGTGTTATACTTGTTGAGTACAAGTTGTGTACTCACTCTTGCCTCTTCTCTACTTTTTCCTCTTGGATACTCTACTGCTACTCAGTTCCTGCCGACGCGAGGGAGTTCGCTCAGCGCTACCAGGACTACGAGGACTTCTAGGCGTTCGTCTCCCATTCGGCGTCCCTGTGGCACCCTGCTCAGCTTCCGACGAGAGTTATCGTTTATGTATTACACTTCCGCATACTCTGTATCAGACATTTTTGTCATTAATGTAATAAATAACATTCGTATTCGCTTTATTATATCTTTTTACGTGATATGTGCTATGATATACTGTTCATTCTGTTGTATATACGAGTGACTTGATCCTGGCAGGTATATGATTGCTCGGTTTATATCCTTTTATAAACCGGGTGTTACAGAGTGGTATCAGAGCCGTATCGACTGTAGGACGAAGCCTAGATAGAACTGGTCGAATTTTAGGACTTCTTCTCTCTAATCCTTGTCTGTTGAAATTATTTTACTATTATACCCCTTGACTTCTATGACTTTTTACCTGTCTTGCCTTGATTTCTCTCTCTAGAGATAGTTTTCGTAGATTTTGGCCTGAATCAGTCATCTGACCACCATGAGTATAAACTAGGTGACCCTTTTATAATAATACGATAGCACGCTCTGCGACGCGTTGAGTTAGTCGAGTCATATGTTAAACTCGGCTAAGTCGTGATAATTGTCTGCTTGTTATTATGCTACATGTTTGATTTGGATTTTTGAATGATTGCATAGCTTAGTAGTTTAAATTTGTTTAAAGAAAATCACTCTGATGTTAAAGTTAACTAATTAATAAAATGAGTTAGATCGTTGGGGGTAAAACAGTCCACTCTATCCTGTCTACTTTATCAGGTCTGAGTCTTTTTCCGCAAAGAGTTATCATATCCATCTGAAATTATTCCTGCAATATCCTTACTCGTGAAATCTTTTGTCCAAAATCAGATGGTGAACACCAGGCGTGGTTCTGACCAGCAGGGGCAGAACAACCAGGGGCAGAACACCCAGGGGACCGGGATCCCGATGCCTCCGCCTTTGACTCCGGAGCAGTACTTCCAGCTCCAGATGCAGATGATGGCCACCCTGAACAACACTGTTCAGGCTCTTCAGCAGGCTCACACTCAGCCTCCACCTCCTCCACCGCCGCAGCCTCGCGACAGGTGTGCTGAGTTCCTGAGGGGTCACCCGCCGACGTTTTCTCACACGTGCGACCCTCTTCAGGCTGACGACTGGCTCCGGGCAGTGGAGCGCCAGCTGGACATCGCCCAGTGCGATGATCATGAGCGCGTCTTGTACGCAGCAGGACAGCTGCGAGGGGCAGCTTTGGACTGGTGGGAGTCCCACCCAGTTCAGGACCGCGAGGCTCTCACCTAGCTCCAGTTCCGGGAGCGGTTCCACAGCCACAACGTCCCCGCGGGCGTTATTTAGATGAAGCAGAAGGAGTTCCTTGCACTGAAGTAGGTAATCACATATATAATCATTCAGCGTTTCCTTCTGAGCTAATACCCCCTTGTTATATCTTTCTGAATCATGAATTAATCCTTCGATATCTATCTGTCTTTTTCACTTCAGGGGACTATGACGGTCACGGAGTATCATGATCGTTTTCTGCAGCTTGCTCGCTACGCCCCTGCCGATGTTGCGGATGACGCAAGAAGCAGGAGCACTTCATGGAGGGTCTTGAGGACTACCTCCAGTACGCGCTGCTCAACCTCCGTTTCGACGACTTCAACCATCTGGTTGACAGCGCGCGCAACACTGAGCGCAAGTACCTGGAGATGGAGGACAAGAAGAGGAAGATTGTCCCCGTTGCTTCCGGCAGCAACACCCGTCCTCGCCTCCAACCGCCTCAGCAGTACCAGCAGCAGCAGTACCGGCCTCCCCAGCAGTACCAGCAGAGGCCGCAGCAGTACCCGCCTCGACAGCAGCAGTAGGCAGGTCAGGGCCAGAGGTTACCGGCACCTCCGGCTCGTGCTCCACCAGCCCCGCCAGCACCTCAGGCTCCACGGCAGGCAGCTCCTCCTGCCGGACAGTAGGCACCTCCTCGCACGTGCTTTCACTGCGGCCAGCTGGGCACTACACCAACGCTTGCCCCCGGAAGGCGCAGGCGGGACAGCAGGGGCGCCTAGCTCAGCCCAGGGCGCCACTTCAGGGCAGAGTAAACCACGTGACGGCCGAGTCAGCGGCCGAGGCTCCTAACGTGGTTATTGGTACGTTCATGTTCAACTCCCATCCAGCTACAGTGCTTTTCGATACTGGTGCTACTCATTCATTCATCACCAAGTCATATGTTGAGCAACTTAGTTTCTTTACCACCCCATTAAAGAAATATCTGCTAGTCTCTTCACCGAGAGGGGAGTTGAGATCCCATATTGTTAGCCCTCGAGTCAGTATAGCCATAAGGGGGGCAACGTTCAGTGCTGATCTGAGGGTGCTAGACACCAAGGGTATCGATGTGATTCTGGGAATGGATACTCTTGCCAAGTAGGGAGTCAGAATTGATTGTGCTCATCGGGCAGTTCACTTGACAGCATCTGATGGCCAAGAGGTGACAGTCAGTGCTTCAGAGCCCTCGGGATTTCTTCATCAGATGGAGGCTAGACCCACGGATGGTATTCGCGTGGTGTCTGAATTCCCGGATGTCTTTCCGGATGATTTGCCAGGTATGCCGCCTAAACGCGCCATTGAGTTTTGTATTGATCTCTTGCCTGGCACAGCTCCTATTGCAAAGCGGCCCTACCGCATGGCACCTATAGAGCATGAAGAAGTCAAGAAGACTATTGATGAGTTGCTAGCCAAGGGCTATATCCGTCGCAGCTTCTCTCCTTGGGCTTTTCCATTATTGCTGGTAGATAAGAAGGATGGCTCGAAGAGGATGTGTGTGGATTATCGGGAGCTGAATGCAGTCACTATCAAGAACAAGCATCCACTGCCCCGTATTGAGGATCTCTTCGATCTGCTTCGAGGTGCTCGTATATTCTCGAAGATTGATCTTCGTTCGGGATATTTTCAGCTGAGGATCCGTCCTGGGGATATTCTGAAGACGGCATTCACATGCAAGTACGGGCTATATGAGTACACGGTCATGTCCTTCGGCTTGACTAATGCACCGGCTTTCTTCATGCATTTGATGAACATGGTTTTCATGGATTATCTGGATGTCTTCGTGGTAATCTTCATTGATGATATTCTGATATTCTCTAAGAGAGAAGAAGAGCATGAGGAGCATCTGAGACTTGTATTGCAGAGACTAAGGGAGCATCAGTTGTATGCCAAGTTCAGCAAGTGCGAGTTCTGGATTGACGAGGTTCCATTCCTCGGTCATGTTATCTCTCAGGGAGGCATTGCTGTTGATCCGAGCAAGGTAAAGGATGTGCTCGAGTGGGAGACACCGCAGACAGTAAAGGAAGTCAGGTCATTCTTGGGCTTAGCAGGATATTATCGGAGGTTCATTGAGAATTTCTCCAAGATCGCGAAGCCTTTGACTTCTTTGCTGGAGAAGAATGTGGCATTCATATGGACTGATGAGCGTTAGAAGGCCTTCGATGAGCTGAAGAAGAGATTGACTACGGCGCCAGTCCTTACTCTGCCAGACCAGAGCAAGAGGTTCACGGTGTATTGTGATGCTTCGAAGGATGGTCTTGGTTGTGTTCTGATGCAGGAGGGCAGAGTAATAGCTTATGCTTCACGGCAGTTACGTCGGCATGAGCTGAATTATCCCACTCATGATCTTGAGTTAGCCGCAGTCGTGCATGCTCTGAAGATTTGGAGGCATCACTTGTATGGGCAGCAGTGTGATATCTATACTGATCACAAGAGCCTCAAGTACATTTTCACACAGAATGAGCTGAACATGCGGCAGAGGAGATGGTTAGAGCTAGTCAAGGACTATGACCTCGAGATTCACTATCATCCGGGTAAGGCCAATGTTGTAGCAGATGCTTTGAGCAGGAGAAGCTATGTCAACATGGCCGTGGCTTTCCAGATGCCTCCAGAGTTATGCGAGGAGTTTGAGCAGTTGAGTCTGGGCTTCTTGCATCATACTTCGAGTGCAGCGTTTGAGGCAGTACCGACTCTAGAGTCAGAGATCAGGCAGCATTAGAAGGAAGATGAGAAGCTGCAGGAAATCCGTTAGTTGCTCAAGATGGGCAAGGCTCCCCATTTCAGAGAGGATGATCAGGGTACCTTGTGGTACAAGAACCGGATCTGTGTGCCAGATGTGAAGGACCTCCGAAAGTTGATTCTGAGTGAGGCCCATGATACAGCATACTCTATTCATCCGGGCAGCACGAAGATGTACTATGATCTGAAGGAACGTTTCTGGTGGTATGGGATGAAGCATTCAGTGGCAAAGTACGTGGCTATTTGTGACACCTGTCAGCGTGTCAAGGCTGAGCATCAGAGGCCAGCGGGTCTGTTACAGCCTTTGAAGATTCCAGAGTGGAAATGGGAGGAAATCACTATGGACTTCATTGTTGGATTGCCTCGTACTCAGAAAGGGTACAACTCCATATGGGTAGTAGTGGATCGTCTGACGAAAGTTGCTCATTTCATTCCAGTGAACACTACTTACTCCGGTGCTAGACTTGCAGAGTTGTACATCTCTCGGATTGTCTGCTTACATGGTGTGCCCAAGAAGATCATATCTGATAGAGGGTCTCAGTTCACTTCTTGGTTCTGGGAGCAGCTTCATGATTCATTGGATACGAAGCTGCGTTTCAGTACGGCTTATCACCCTCAGACAGATGGGCAGACAGAGAGAACCAACCAAGTGTTGGAGGATATGCTGAGGGCCTGTGCCATTCAGTACGGTACTAGTTGGGATAAGTGCCTGTCATATGCTGAGTTCTTATATAACAACAGCTATCAGGCCAGTCTGAAGAAGTCCCCCTTTGAGGCATTGTATTGCAGAAAGTGCAGGACTCCTCTCTATTGGGATCAGATTGGTGAGAAGCAGCTCTTTGGCCCTGAGATCATAGATGATGCAGAGCAGATGGTTCAGGCTGTGCGAGAAAATCTGAGGATTGCACAGAGCAGACAGAAGAGCTATGCTGATGGCAAACGGAGAGACCTGACTTTCAGTGTTGGTGATCATGTATACCTGAAGGTGTCTCCGATGAGAGGAATCCGCAGGTTTAATGTCAAGGGGAAGTTAGCACCTCGGTATGTTGGTTCATTCAAGGTGCTAGAGAGGAAAGGCGAAGTTGCTTATCGCCTGGAGTTGCCCACCAGCCTCTCAGGAGTTCACGATGTCTTCCATATATGTCAGCTGAAGAGGTGTCTGCGAGTACCCGAAGAGCAGGCACCACTGGATGGAGTAGATGTGCAGGAAGATCTGACTTATACTGAGCATCCGGTGAAGATTCTGGAGACATCAGAGAGGGTTACTCGGAACAAGCGCATCAAGATGTGCAGACTTCAGTGGAGTCACCACAGTGAAGCTGAGGCTACATGGGAGCAAGAAGATGAGCTAAAGAAGACATATCCAGATCTCTTTGCTAGCTAGCCTAGCTAAATCTCAGGGACGAGATTTCTTTAAGGGGGTAGGGTCTGTAACACCCTAATTTAAATTTGAGCATTTATTAATAGATTTAATTGGCTTTTTTCAAATTTCTAAGGATTTTTGTGCTAGTCTTGCATTTAATCCAATTTTTGTTCCTCAAGTAATTAAAATTTTCCTTCGGTTAAAATGTTTGTTGCATTCATGCTGATGCATAGTTCTTTTTGTTTGAGTGTTAGGTTTGAATTCAAATTAAAATTTGAATTCAAATAGAATTTGAGTGTTGGCTTTAGAAAATGAATAGGAATTAGAAAAGAGAAGCAAATCCAAAACCAAACCCAGCCCAACAGCAACCCAACCCGCCGGCCCATTCTTTTCCCCCTCCCTCACCCCGCGCTTGGCCCAGCAGTGCCACTTCCCCGGCCCAAAATCTCCGCTTCCCCCGCGGCCCAACATCGCCCCGAGCTCAGCCGCGTCACGCGTGTTTTCCCACCACCGACCAGCCGGGCCCGCAAGCCAGCCGCTCAGCCCGCTAGCACGTCGCCCGCGTCCCCGCTTCAGCCACTGACTATGCTGGCCCACAGGTCAGGGGCCTCTTCCTCCTTCCTTTCTTGCTCCGCGCAACACCCGCACCCGAGATCACCGGCGCAACCACCGGGGATCTCCTTCCCCAACTGCACCCCGCGATCCTCGGCACCTCTCCTTTAAATGCAGCTGCACCCCCTGCGCCCCGTTCCACCCGCAGCCGCCGTCTCCAACCCTACCCACCGCCTCCGCACTGCTCTGCCTCGCCGTGCCTCGGCTCTGCCGTGAGCACACCGCTCCGCTGCACCACGAGCTCCCACAAGCCCCGCAGTAGATTCGTCGTAGTCCCAGGGAGCCTCCCAAGCCCCTTGTACCCGCGCACGAATCTTACCTCGCCGGGAATTTCACCCGGACCCGCCTCAGGTGAGCACTGCTGCCTCCGTGTTTCCACACCGCCGATGGTCTCCAGACCTCCCTAACCCCCGGTCCTCTTTCACAGCTTGCCTGCGGACCGACCCGTAGAGATCCGGAGCCCGGAGGCGTACTCCTGCAACCCCGTCCACGAGCACCGCCGCGACCCGCGGATCGACCTCGCCGCCGACGTCTCGCTGCGCTGCAACCCCGACCGTCCCGCACCCTCGGTGAGCACCCCCGAGACACCGCCGCACTTTTACGCTAGCTACCTTAGATTGTAGCACGCCCCAGCAGCCGCGCGAGCGCACGCCGGTGATGCTCCGCCGTGCACACCCGCCTGCACCGTCGCGCACGCCGCCCGAACCCCTGTCGAGCCCCGCTCTGAGCCCCAATGGACTACGCGTGCCACGTACAATCTCCAGGGCCAAGCCGCTGTCCAAACCGGCCATGGGAACGCCGGATTGGCCATCACCGGCGATCCCCCGCCGCGGGAGCACGCCGCCGGCGCTGCCGCCCCGCGCCCTGTTGCACCCAATCCGTCCGATCTAGATCTAACGCGCTAGATTAGATCAAGGTCCCATTAGATCTGCACCATTAGATCCAGATCCAGTGGCCCTCGTTCGCGCGTACCGGTTCGCTGAGGTGTTTTTGTTAAGAGCCCCCGACTTTTCCCTGTTTCAACCCGCAGTCCACAGAAGTGTAAGACTATTTACACAGAGGCCCAGTTTTTAGCGCATAGCCCCCTGACCTTTCTAGATTTAGTACCCGCGGTCCAGCCCTGGCATTTTTGCGAGTTAGACCCTAGAACTATGGTTTAATTACGTTTAGACCCTCGGTTTTTGCAGAAAACCCCCTGGAACCTAGTTTTTCTCGCAGATAAGCCCCTAGAACTTGTTTTTAGCCTAGATTATGCGTTTTAGCTCCGTTTTAAGCGTTCTTTGTATCCACGCGATCGTTGTAATGCGTAGAATAGTCTTAGAC
This sequence comes from Panicum virgatum, assembly GCF_016808335.1. NCBI lineage: Eukaryota > Viridiplantae > Streptophyta > Magnoliopsida > Poales > Poaceae > Panicum > Panicum virgatum. The sequence goes on from NC_053145.1 coordinate 22,068,586, forward strand.
TAGTTTAGTGTGCTGTTTTTATGTATTGATGTACTGTTTCTTAGCTTTTGTTATTGTTTGCTTGTATGCTTATTGTTGTGCATTGTTTTTGGCCATGTGTTCGTGAGTAGACGTTGAGCTACCGGAGGAGCCCCAGTACCAGTACCAGGAGCAGCTGTCTTCTGAGCACTTTGAGCAGCAGCAGGAGCAATACGAGGAAGGCAAGTATAACATGAACAACCTATCACTTTTAAATACATTTTCATACTGCATTTTAATACTGCATGCCTATAAGGATTTCCTAGCCACTTTATATCCTTTATATATATCCTTTGGGTTGCATTTTGGTTAGTTGTGCTAGGTGCCGCACTATAACACACTTGGTCCTTTTTAATTAATTTGATTAATGGTATATGCAACTTAATTCTGAGACTGGCCCTCTGTGTGGCTTGAGTGGCTCACGTCTCGTTGAAATTGGTTTTTGTTAGAAACATGGTTTAGGGGGGCCAGCACGGTACTTACTGCTAGGTTGGCCACTCTCCATAAGGACCGGTTCATAGAGCGACAACCTGGGACAACAGCGCTACCACAAGACTGGAATGGGACGGTCTTGGCTTACTAATTAGGCCATTTTGGTTCGGGAGTAACTTACCGACGGGGCATGGGGGGTGGTGAGCTTCAATGGTGGCCAGGCTACGAGGCTTGGTGAGAGTACCCCTCGAGGTGGTTACAATCGTTGCGGAGCCTGATTCCTTAGCGGTTACACCTTACCAACGTGTCCTTTGTAACGGCCTCGTAGTGAGTCGCTAGTCATCTCACCTAAGGAAGTGTGATGAACAACTGGCATAGCTCACGACTTGTGGGTAAAGATGTGCAACCTCTGCAGAGTGTAAAACTGGTATACTAGCCGTGCTCACGGTCATGAGCGGCCCAGATCCTCCTTTTGATTAGTGGGGTTATCTCCTTCCGACGAGGGAGGTGCCTCTCGGGGTTACCTTGGTGGTTTTGGTTTGGTTCTCAGTAGTAACATGATTAATCTTGACTAATTACTATGTAACTGGGTTTATGGTAATTCACCAACTTGTAGCAAATAGCTTTATTAAAATTTTGCCAACACTTAAAATCTAATGCAGTTGAGTCATCAAACCTTAGAGCCTCATAGTTTGTGTTATACTTGTTGAGTACAAGTTGTGTACTCACTCTTGCCTCTTCTCTACTTTTTCCTCTTGGATACTCTACTGCTGCTCAGTTCCTGCCGACGCGAGGAAGTTCGCTCAGCGCTACCAGGACTACGAGGACTTCTAGGCGTTCGTCTCCCAGTCGACGTCCCTGTGGCGCCCTGCTCAGCTTCCGACGAGAGTTATCGTTTATGTATTACGCTTCCGCATACTCTGTATCAGACATTTTTGTCATTAATGTAATAAATAACATTCGTATTCGCTTTATTATATCTTTTTACGTGATATGTGCTATGATATACTATTCATTCTGTTGTATATACGTGTGACTTGATCCTGGCATGTATATGATTGCTCGGTTTATATCCTTTTATAAACCGGGTGTTACAATGAGGCCTCCGGTGTCGCCTTTCTCTTGTGTCTAACTCGAATGTATCTCTGGATGCTCTTTCTCTGCGATCTCTCCGTGATGCCTCCGCGATCCCCCTCTTTGATGGAAGCTTCGGGGTATTTATAGGCAGATATGGTTGGTGGTTTTGGTAAAACATAGATTAGGGTTGACGCATACTTCATGCTGAAGAAAACCGAGACCGATTGGGCTCCGAAATGGGCTAGGCCAGCCGCCCCAAGGACTCCAGGCTGGCCGGCCTGGGCCCTTTCTGGCCCCTTTCGGTCCCATCTTTCGCATGTTGAATCTTCCTCTTATTCCTCATCTTAGCCCAGTTGTAACCATACGTCAAAACATCTCCGAAAATGTCCAATTTCCTATCAAAATGCAACTTGCTCCAAAATCCAGGACAAAATCGAAAACGGTCAAGTTCGGGTGCCAAGTGGCGGGTTAGTACATGAATCATCCCGAAGAATTTACCAAAACAACTCCTAATCATATAGTAAAATGGGTACTTAAGGAGCGCCAACAATAATCGACACACATTCTCTTCGAGCCATCCTTCTTATCTACTAGCAACAATGGAAAAGCCGAAGTAGAAAAGCTGCGACGGATATAGCCCTTGGCTAGTAACTCATCAATAGTCTTCTTGACTTCCTCATGCTCTATAGGTGCCATACGGTAGGGCTGATTTGCAATAGGAGCAGTGCCAGGCAAGAGATCAATAGAAAACTCGATGTCGCGTTCAGGCGGCATACCTGGCAAATCATCCGGAAAGACATTCGGGAATTCAGACACCACGCGAATACCATCCGTGGGTCTAGCCTCCATCTGATGAAGAAATCCAGAAGGTTCCACTACACTGATAGTAACCTCCTATCCACTGGAAGCCGATAACGAGACTGTCCTCTGAGCACAATCTATCTGGACTCCCCACTTAGCAAGAGTCTCCATCCCCAGAATGACATCGATGACATTGGTGTCTAGAACCATCAGATCTATACTGAATTCTACCCCACTTAAGGATACACTGACTATGGAGCAGAAGGTACGAGACCTCAATTGTCCTCCCGGTGAAGATACTAACAGGCACCTCTTTAATGTGCTAGTACGAATACCATGTCCCTCGACAAAAGACTGTGTAATGAAGGAATGCATAGCACCAGTATCGAAAAGCATTGTAGCTGGATATGAGTTGACCATGAATGTACCAATAACCACATTGGGAGCCTTGGCCGCTGACTCGGCCGTAACGTGGTTCACTCTCCCCTGAAGTGGCGCCCTGGGCTGAGCTGGGCGCCCCTTCTGTCCCGCCTGCACCTTCCGGGGGCAAGTGTTGGCGTAGTGCCCCGGCTGGCCGCAGTGATAGAAGGTGCGAAGGGGTCCTTGAGCCTGCTGTCCGGCAGGAGGAGCTGCCTGCCGTGGAGCCTGAGGTGCTGGCGGAGCTGGTGGAGCAGCACGAGCCGGAGGTGCCGGTAACCTCGGGGCCTGACCTGCCTATTGCTGCTGTTGAGGCGGGTACTGCTGCGGCCGCTGCTGGTACTGCTGAGGCGGCTAGTACTGCTGCTGCTGGTACTGCTGGAGCGGCTAGAGGCGAGGACGGGTGTTGCTGCCGGAAACAACAGGAGTGATCTTCCTCTTCTTGTCCTCCATCTCCTGGTGCTTGCGCTCCGTGTTGAGCGCGCTGTCAACCAGATGGTTGAAGTCGTCGAAGTGGAGGTTGAGCAGTGCGTACTGGATGTAGTCCTCCAATTCCTCCATGAAGTGCTCCTGCTTGTCGCGGTCATCCGCGACCTCGGCAGGGGCGTAGCGAGCGAGCTGAAGGAAGCGATCATGATACTCCGTGACCATCATAGTTCCCTGAAGTGAAAAGGACATATGTATGATGAATGATTAGCTCATGCTTCAGAAAGATAGAACAAGGGGGATACTAGCTCAAAAGGAAATGCTGAAAGATTATATCTGAGTTTACCTGCTTAAGTGCAAGGAACTCCTACTTCTTCGTCTTCATAACACCCGCGGGGACGTTATGGCTGCGGAAATGCTCCCGGAACTGGATCCAGGTGAAAGCCTCGCAGTGCTGAACTCGGTGGGACTCCCACCAGTCCAAAGCTGCACCTCGCAGCTGTCCTGCCGCGTACAAGACACGCTCCCAATCATCGCACTGGGTGATGTCCAGCTGACGCTCCACTGCACGGAGCTAGTCGTCCGCCTGGAGTGGGTCAGACGTGTGGGAGAACATTGGCGGGTGACCCCTCAGAAACTCCACTCGCCTGTCGCGGGGCTGCTGTGGTGGCGGCGGAGGCGGCAGCTGAGCGTGGACCTGCTGTAGTGCCTGAACGATGTTGTTCAGTGTGGCCATCATCTGCATCTGGAGCTGGAAGAACTGCTCCGGAGTCAAGGGTGGAGGCATCGGCATCCCGGTACCCTGGTTGTTCTGCCCCTGCTGCTGGCCAGAACCGGAACCGGTGCTCCTAATGTTCACCATCTGATTTGAACAAAAGATGTATGAGCAAAGATATTGCAGAAATAATTTCAGACGGATATGATATCTATCTGCAAGGAAGACTTAGGCATGATAAAATAGACAGGATAGAGTGCATGGCTTTAACCCCAACTTTCTAACTCACTTTATTAATTAACTAACTTTAACTTAAAACTAATTTTTTTAACAGATTTAACTACTAAGCTATGCAATCAACCAAAAATCAAAATCAAACATTTGCATAATCGCAAGCATACCAAAGTTCACAATTTAGTCGAGTTTAACACACCACTCGACTAACACAACCCGTCGTAGAACGTTCTATCTTGTTAACATAAAGGGATCATTTAGCTTACACCTATGATGGTCAGTCGACTTACTTCTGGCCAAAGTCTAGGGAAACTAATTCTATAGAGAGAAATCAAGGTAAGATGAGTAAAAATCTTAGAATTCAAGGAATATAATAGCAAAATAGTTTCAGTAGACAAGGCTAGAGAGAAGAAGACCTCAAACTCGACCAGTTCTATCTAGGTTTTCGTCCTACAGTCGATATAGCTCTGATACCACTCTGTAACATCCGGTTTACAAAAGCACATAAACCGAGCAATCATATACGTGCCAGGATCAAGTCACACGTATATAAAACAGAATGAACAATATATCACAGCACATATCACGTAACAGATATAATAAAACGATTACGAATGTTATTTATTACATTAATGACAAAATGTCTGATATATCAGAAACGTAAAGTACAAGTACGAAACTCGGAAGCTGTGTGCCACAGGGACGTCGACTAGGAGACGAACGCCTAGAAGTCCTCGTACTCCTGATAGCTCCGGGTGAACTCCCTCGCGTCAGCAGGAACTGAGCAGCAGTAGAGTATCCCCAAAAGGACAAGAGGAAAAAGAGTAGAGAAGGCAAGTGTGAGTACACAACTTGTACTCAACAAGTATAACACAAACTATGAGGCTCTAAGGTTGGCTAACTCAACTGCATTAGCCTTTAATCTTGGCAAAATTTTATTAAAACTAATTACTACAAGTGGATGAATTACCATAAACCCAATTACATAGTAATTAATCAGAATTAATTATGATACTACTGAGAACCAAACCAACCAATCACTCGGGGAAACCCTCCTAACCAAAGGAAGATAACCCCACTAATGAAAAGGAGGATCTGGGCCACTCATGACTATGAGCACGGCTAGTATACCAGTTTTACACTCTGCAGAGGTTGCACATCTTTACCCACAAGTCGTGAGCTACGCTAGTTGTTCATCACACTTCCGTAGGTGATATGGCTAGCAAACTCACTACGAGGCCGTTACAAAGAATCTCGTTGGTAAGGAGTAACCGCTAGGATGGATCGGCGACGATGGGGAGAACCACCAGGGGTCAGAGAGGCATAGAGCTCACCGGCGGCGAGCAATTGCACGACGGACGGGATCTCACCTCCGGGTGGCGCTGAGCCGATTCCGACGATGCCAGGGTCCGAGGTCGAGGGAGGAGTACTCGGATGGCTTCTTGGTGCCGAGGCGGAGTTGCTGCGGCGGTTTGCAGGGGCTTTGGGGTGGTGGCGCAGTGTGGCCGCGGCGGGGTGCTCTGCTCCGAGCAGAGGCAAGGCGGCGGCTGCGGCTAGGGTTTGGGCGTGGCGGCTGCGGATGGGCTCCTGGGGTGCGACGCAGGTGATTAAAAGGGGCAGGGCTGGGGATCTCGGGGAGGCGTGCCCCGGGAAGGTGGTCGCGATGATCACGGCGGCGATCTTGGGTGCTGCTCCACGTGGGGAAGAAGAGTCTGACGCACGGTTTGCGGTGCGCGGCGAGCGGGCCGTGGCACTAGGCCGAACGAGGAAGAGAGGGAGTGGGGGAGCCTGGGCCGGGATGCTGGAGAGGCTAGCATGCTGGGCCGCTGCGCTTCGCGGGTGGGAGCAAGCCCGGGAGAGAGGAGAGAGGAGAGAGTGGGCCACAGGGGAGAGTGGGTGGGCCGTGGAGAGAGGGAGAGGGAAGCCGGGTTGGGCTGAGCGCGGGGAAAGGGAGGGGTGCTGCGGGCTGGGCCTCAAGCTGGGTTGGGCTGCTTTGCGTTTTCTATTTTTCTGGGTTTTCTCTTATTTTCTTTTTCAAACATCACTCAAACTAATTGAATTCAAATTCAAATTCGAATTCAACCCTAGCACTCAAACAAAAAGAACAATGCACCAGCATGAATGCAACAACAAAATTTTAAACTTAGACAATTTTTAATTACTTGTGGAACGAAAATAAGATTAAATGCAAGACTAAACAAATTAAATCCTACAAAATTAAATAAAGCCAATTAAATTTATTATTAAATGCTGAAATTTAAATTAGCATGTTACATGAGCAAAACCAGATCCCGATCGACAAGGATAAGCTGAAGGAAGAACAAAAACCAGAACTCTAGACAATCATGGAAGCTTTTGAGTGGTAGTGCCTCTTGTCCTATAGTACCAACAGGAGTGGAGAGGTAATCAAAAAATAGAACTTTCCTACTCTCCCACCCTACAATGAGTCACAGAAGGAGGACAGAATGATACATCAGATGAATCAGGCGATCAGACATGCTTTCGTGAATCATGCTCTGATCATGGTTAACTATGTCCACAATGCTGTGCTCAACACGCTGCAAGACAGGGGTACACCTAGTTTTGTGGGACCGGCCTATCAATAGGCCAGTCAGATGTTTTTTTCTCCTACTGGATCGGCTACTGGGACTTCACAGATTGGCCCTCAAGCTCAGGCAGATAGGAAAGTCATAGATGCACAGCCGATTAGTACTGTGGCGTCAACTCAGTTTCCTCCTGTGTACACCAATTGCACGCCGATGGCTACATATGCACAGGGAAGCTTTATGGCAGGATACCCAACTAGTTGGGATCCTACTATTGGACTTTGTATGCCTCCAGAATACATGATTCCATCTCCAATAGGGCAACCAAGTACATCGGCTTCTCAGATGATGAATTAGCAAGTCAATGCGTCAGCTCCACAGCGGACCCAGCCTCAAGATGCCGCATCGGCTTCACATCCGTTGGCTATACCTGCATCAGTGCCTTCGCCAGCAAGCCCAAGCAATGTGTCGGCCCCATGGCCGACACCTCAACAACAGCGTCTGGCGATGATACTGCAGCCCAAGTTTCCTACAGAAGTTCTGGCAAATAGATTTCCTCATGCTAATGGAGTCACATGGGTTTCCCATGATCTTGCGACTGGTTTTGTGCATCACGTGAATGTGCCTCCTATAGCACAGCAACAGCCTAGTCAGAGGACAACACTGAGCAGTCACGGTAATGAGATGGTGCTCTACTAGTCGCCATCCAACCAATCCCCTCACCAAGTCACGTAGACCGCATCGGCTACTTAGCGGATGACCACACCGAATGTCCAGCCAGCATCGGTAGCCTTGCCGATGACTCCACCAGCACCACAGGCAGCATCAGCTGGTGGTCAATAGATTGATTGGGTGTCCAAGATTAATGAGGTTATGAGAGATCAGTTTGGTTTGAAGCCAAAGTAGCAGAATCTGATGTACAGAACTCCATATCCGGCTGCTTATGATCAGTTGCCATTGCCCCACAAGTACAAGCTTCTAGATTTCACTAAGTTTTCTGGACAGGGGGAGGTCTCCACAGTGGAACACATCAACAGATTCATCATACAGTGTAGAGAAGCAGCTCAGAACTATGCATTTAAGGTGCGTTTGTTCTTTATGTCTCTATCTGGATCAGCCTTTACATGGTTCACTACGTTGCCTACCAACTCCATTATATTCTGGGCTGATCTGGAGAAATAGTTCCACCAGTTCTTCTACTCTGGTATAGAAGAGATGAAACTGACCGATTTGACCAACTTGAGGCAAAGGAATGATGAATTGGTCACTGCCTTCATTTAGAGGTTCCGAGACATCAAGAACCGGAGCTTTAGTCTGGTTCTATCTGATCAGCAGCTTGCAGAGGTTGCCTTTCAAGGACTCCTGCCACACATAAAGGAGAAGTATGCCTCCCAGGAGTTCTACAGCATCATTCAGATGGTCAATAAGATGAAGGTGGAAGCAAGGCCGTATGCAGCAGAAGAGAGGCAACTTCCAGAAGAAAGTCAATTTCATTGACTGCTCAGACACTTCTGATTCAGATGATGACCAGATGGTGTGATCGGCTGAATGGGTTCAGAACAATAAGAAGCCGATCTCATGTCCTTTCGGTAACAAAGACCCCGTGATGTATGGGTTTGATATTACTAAGGCTGACAAGATCTCCGACCTGTTGTTGTTAGAAGGGCAGATTAAGCTAAAGCCATATCATAAAATCCTGATAGATCAAGAGTTGAAGAATATCAAGTACTACAAGTGGCACAATGCGACATCTCATGATATAAATGAGTGCAAAGTGTTTTGTCAGCAGATACAATCAGCTATAGAATAGGGTAGGCTCAAGTTTGAGACACCCAAAAAGCCGATGAAGATTGATGGACATCCGTTTCCGGCAAACATGGTGGATGTTGGAAAGAAAGGGAATGCATTGCAAACAAAAATGCTCACATCGCAATCGGCCAAGGACTCTGGGGTTGTTGATCCCAAAGCACAGATAACGGCCGATGAAGCCAAGTGTAAAGAGCCGCAACAGAAAAAGGAATCAGCGGCGCCAAAGTCACGTCTCAGATGTTGTTGAGCAAGTTCCAACATGATCAAGAAAGGAGATAGTACAGAGAAGAGTCTACATGACGACATGAAGGGCACTGGAGATGTCATTTCTTTGTGTACTGTTGGGAGGAAGGCTTGACTCTGTCGATAGTGGATAACTGTCCAGAGTGCAACGGGTTTTACCGTGAAGACCGATCGCACAAGAAGCCACGGTTCGACCAGAGGCGATGATAGGTGCATCTTTGTACATGATCGGCTGGGGGCAGGGTTTTAGTGCATGATCGGCTGGGGGGCAGGACCATGCTGTGTGATTCTGCAGGAGAAAGGATTTCTGCCGATGAGCGAGTTGAGCAGGCTGCTACTAATCAAGTTTCAGATGAGTACCCACATCGCAGGGTTCCAGAAAGAGAGCATGTTCATGATAACATTGATCGGCCTCAATGGTGCCCAAGAGGTCTGACCAGATCACAGAAGAGACGAGTTTAGATGTTGCGTCAGATAGAGGCACTAGAGGAGGAAAGAAAAGAGGTTCCCAGAAGAGGGGTCAGTTCAGAGGTTTGGCATGTCAAGCGAAGGGCTGGTGATGGACAACAATCAAAGTCATCGGCTACACCTATTAACATAACTACCATGCTTCTACCGATCCAAGCAGTCAGTTCCTCAAATCGTTCTTAATGGATGAGTTCCTAGAAGATGAAGGAAAGTTAGGGCACGGGTTCACGTCGGCCGATGCTTTGGAAGAAGTAGACATTGGAGATGGAGATAGACCAAGGCCGATGTTTATTAGTGCTAAGTTAGATCCCTAGTATAAGCAAGAGTTAGTAAAGCTGTTGAAAGAATACAAAGATTGTTTTGCTTGGGAGTATTATGAGATGCCAGGTTTGGATCGGTCTATTGTTGAGCATCGGTTACCTATCAAACCTAGGTATCGGTCACATCAGCAAGGTGCAAGACGATGTAATCCTAAAATCTTACCAGATATAAAGGCCGAGATCACAAAGTTAATTGAAGCAAAGTTCATCAGGCAATGCATATATGCTGAGTGGATATCCAATGTGGTTTCTGTGTACAAGAAGAACGGGAAGCTACGTGTGTGCATTGATTTCAGGAATCTCAACAAAACTATGCTTGTGGATGGTTACCCAATGCCAGTTGCTGATATGTTGGTGGATGCTGCTACATGACATAAAGTGATCAGTTTCAGGGATGGGAATGCCAGATATAATCCGATATTCATGGCTGAGGAAGACATTCATAAAATTGCATTCAGATTTCCAGGGCATGTCGGTTTGTTCGAATGGATTGTCATGACTTTTGGATTGAAGAACACTGGAGCAACATACCAGAGAGTCATGAACTATATTTTCCATGAGATCATCGGCAAGATTGTTGAGATTTACATTGATGATGTTGTGGTGAAATCCAAGGAGTATCAAGAACATTTAGCCGACCTACACAAAACTTTGGAGTGTACCAGAAGACATGGGTTGAAGATGAATCCTAACAAGTGTGCATTTGTTGTGTCGGCTGGACAGTTCCTTGGGTTTATGGTTCGTGAAAGAGGAATTGAAATTAGTCAGAAAACCATTGTAGCCATTAACAAAGTAGTGGCTCCAAAAATGAAAGTTGAACTTCAATCATTGATTGGCAAGATTAATTTTATTCGGAGATTTATTGCTAATCTATCCGGTAAAATACAGTCGTTCAGTCCTCTATTGAAGTTGAAGGCCGATCAGAAATTTGTATGGGGAGAAGCACAACAAAAGGCATTGGATGAAATCAAGCAGTATCTAACATCGCCTCCTGTGTTGGTTCCACCACAAAAGCACAAGCCGTTTAAGTCACCGCAAAAGCACAAGTTGTTTAAGTTATATTTATCGGCTGACGAGCATGCTATCGGATCAGTCCTTATTCAAGAGTTCGAGGGAAAAGAGCGCATGATATATTTCATTAGTAGAAGACTCTTGGATGCTGAAACTAGGTATTCTCCTGTTGAAAGATTATGTCTCTGCTTATACTTTTCTTGTACCAAGCTTAGACATTATCTGTTATCGGCTGAGTGTGTTGTGGTGAGTAAAGATGCTGTTATTAAATATATGCTCTCGTTGCCGATTTTGAGTGGGAGAATTGGAAAATGGATTCTGGCCTTGTCGGAATTTGATCTGAAATACGAATCGGCTAAAGCGGTTAAAGGGCAAGTCATGGACGATTTTGTTGTTCAGCATTGTGGGTCAGAATTGGCAGTTGTTGATCTAGTTCCATGGACATTATTCTTCAATGGTTCATTATGTGGAGCTGGATCTGGTATTGGCATTGTCTTGGTGTCGCCTCGGGGGCCAACGTTTGAGTTATCTTTTCCAATAGAAGCTACTGCTAGCAATAATCAGGCAGAGTACCAAGCTTTGCTTAAAGAAATTCGGCTATTACAAGAATCAGAGTTGATGCAGTAGAAATATTTGGGGATTCCATGTTAGTGGTCAACTAGTTGATCGGCATATTTGAATGTAAGGATGATATCCTATGGGTCTATCATAAAGAGCGTTGCCGATTACTGAAAGAATTCAAAAAAGTGACCATACAACATGTGCCCAAGCTTTATAATGGAGACACGAATCGGCTGGCACAGCATGCTTCTGGTTATCGGCTGATGGAAGGTGTGATGACTTTGGACTTATCTGCTGATGATTGGAGGAAAGAAATTGTAGAGTATTTATAAAATTCCTCCAAGAAAGTAAGCCGAAGGATCAGATTTCAGGCGACTAAGTATGTGTTGCTTGAAGGGGATTTGTATTATCGGATGATTGATGGAGTTCTACTCAGATGCTTTGACAAAGAGGAAGCTAAGGTCTTAATGGGAGAGATACACGAGGGTGTTTGTGGTTCATATCAATCGGCCTACAAAATGAAATGGGTAATCAGGAGAAACGGATACTTTTAGCCAACCATGCTAGAAGATTGATTCACTTATTATAAAGGTTGTCAAGGGTGTCAAAAGTTTGGTAATGTGCAGAGAGCAGCGGCATCGACTATGAATCCTATTATTAAGCCGTGGCCATTCAGAGGATGGGGAATTGATTTAATTGGACAGATTTATCCACCATCTAGCAAGAATCACAAGTTCATACTGGTAGCAACGGATTACTTCACCAAGTGGGTAGAAGCGGTTCCTTTGAAGACTGTGACATCCAAAGAGATGACTGAGTTTGTAAAGGAACATATTGTTTATCGATTTGGTACTCCGCAGACCATCACGACCGATCAAGGCAGTATGTTTATTTCAGAGGAGTTTGGAGAGTTTGCTGCGAGTATGGGAATTAAATTATTAAATTCTTCTCCATATTATGCCCAAGCCAATGTCAAGCAGAAGCTTCTAATAAGGGAATCATTAAGTTGATTAAGAGGAAGATCGAAGAACAGCCAAAGAGGTGGCATACGACTCTTCATGAAGCTTTGTGGGCCTACAGAATGTCTTGTCATGGAGCTACCAAAGTATCTCCGTATCAGTTGGTTTATGGGCATGAAGCTGTGCTTCCTTGGGAAACTTGACTTGGTTCCAGGCGGGTTACATTTCAAGATCAATTGACGGCTGAGGATTATGCCATGTTGATGAAGGATGAGTTGGAAGATTTGGCTGGACATCGGCTCAATGCTCTCATCAGTATTGAGGATAATAAACCTAGAGTGGGCCGATTGTATGATAAGAAAGTCAAAGCCAAATCTTTTGACCAAGGAGACCTTGTGTGGAAACTGGTCAGGCTGATAGGAACAAAAGATCCCAAGTTCGGCAAATGGTCCCCAACGTGGGAAGGGCTATACAAGATCAGCAGATGTGTTCCTGGAAATGCGTATATACTAGAAACACTAGAAGGAGAAGAGTTTTTCAGTGCGCTTAATGGCAAGTATTTGAAGAAATATTACCCAAGTGTGTGGGTAGATGCATTGCCGATTTCACAAAAGGATCGTTTGGTTTCAAATAGCTGACACAGAAAAGCGTATCGCCTTTAGTGCAAAATAAGAAAAGACTTGATCGTATCATGATTCATTCGAGTATTTTCGTGGCCGATATGACATATATCGCCTTTAGATCAAAAACACAATCCAAATGCATGGTTTGAGTTTGGTTTGGATTTTTTGTTCGACTTTGGAGGGGTCTCGGTTTGTTCATTTAGTGCAATGATTGTGGATTGCAAGATGAAAAGTTAAATCAGAGCACAGTGAAGACAAAAGCGCAAAGGGGAGGAGGCCCGTCCATTGATTATATTTACAAAAGAGCCAGATAGGCTATTACATGCTACAACCTAATCTGACTCTGCTCCGAAGAGGTTGCTAACAACCCCGTCCAAGCTCACATCGGCCACAATGGCGTCGGCGGCGAAGCAGAGGTCATCAACCAGCTCATCAAAGGTGTCCCGTGCCGTGCCCCACTTAGGGAAGACCGGCTCCCATAGCCGGTAGTCCGCCCTGGACATGGTGGAGACAACGGTGATGGCTCTAGCAATGCCCGCATGGACCCCGTGCTCGGCAACCTCCGTGACGCGGGCCGGGACATTCTAGAGGCATGCGGCGATGGTACTTCACCTCGCATTCACCGAGTCTATGGCGACTCGGGAGGTATCCAGGAGGGTCTGGACCTGCGACTCCAAGTCTGGGAGAAGAATAGATTAGAGCAGAAACTTGAAGATCACCAGAGAAGACATGGCCAAGAGGACTTACTTGCGACCTTGGTGTCAGCATTGGTGAGCTGGCCACGGATGATGACCTGGTCTGTATGTGCTCGGTCGAGGTCGTGGTGGGCTTTGGCGAGTTGGCGGAGGAGGTCACGGATGAACCCCTGCGTGCCCTCATCCAGGTCTTGGAAGTTGGCGAGGAGGTCGACGGCGGCATCTCTACAGTGATGAGGGAGTGGTCAAATACAGATTTGAGGTGCGGCATTGGTAAGGAGGAAGAACATCTTACCCGAGACGAGGGCGGAACGGCGGAGGAGCGCTGGAAGAGCCTTCGCCGGTACGCTTGTTGCTGGCCATTTGCTCAGAAGAGGGAGAAGAGGCTATGGTTTTTGGAGAACTTGAGAAAGAAGAAGGCAAAAAAGCTCTGGCCGATGGGATAACTACAATGCCGATGGGGTGATTTATAGCCCGAGATGGTAAAGATGAATTGGTTGCTTGCACCGGCACAGTTTTTCACCTCTGGATTTAATTAGGGGTGTGCGGGTAAAAAGACGGAAGGTGAATCGACAGATTCCTGTTGTGTGGATGAGAAGGTGAAAGGTTGAGGGCAAAGAAGAGATTTTTTGTTCACCACCCACACGGGAAGCGAGATGGCAGTAAATGAAAGGACCATTTGGCAGCGTAATCATGACAAAGATTAATTTCAAAGTAAAAGGACATTTTACTCTGAAATTGGGGGGCATGTGTTGACACAAGATTTTGACACGTGTCAAGGAAGAGTGTTGCAAAGGAGAAAAGGTTCTGTGTCGTACGATCGGTCGATTTGGAGAGGTGGTCGTGTGCCACAGTTGAAGATCTTGCTGACCGAGGAAGGGGAGGTTGACCAGATATTTTGGCTTTGGTTTGGCAAGAATTATCTTATTTTTAAAATAGTTTTTGTTACTTAAGAGAGAATCATGCTTTGCCATAATCGGCTAGGACTGTGTTAGCGTGGGGTATAAATATGAGCCCCCGGCTATTGTAAAGATTGATACACATCCAACAAACACAAATTTACTCTACTTGCAATTTATTTCTCGTCGGCAGCTTTGCCATCTTTTTCTTTTTCACGAGTTCTTTCGTGCTGATCAAGGACGCCTCACATTCGAGCGACTTGGTTTGCTAGTAAGTCTTCGTTTACCAAGTAAATCTGAGCTTTAGCTTCCGGGCGCATCGCTATCGCTTCGTTCAGATCTATTCAAAATTTACCGAATTTATCTAAGCTTTAATCTCGGGCGCATCGTTGTTTTCTTGTTTAGATTTATTCACAAACTACCCAGCTTAGTGATATGTTTAATCGGCTGTAAGCTCCTTGTTTATCACGATAAACCTTGTAAAGTTGATTAGATTGATTATAAGCTTAGCTCTGCCCAGATCCATACATTCGTGGGTTTGTACACTATTTCCTGGCATGTGTCGGCTCTAGATCTAGCCATCTAGTTGCTTATCGGCATCGGTAGCTCATTGCTGATCCCTTGTAGATTGCTTTTATTATACGCTTATTATACCCGATATATTGTCGTCTTCTGTATCGGCAGGGCCTTGCCGATACCCCGCGTAAGAGTGATTCAGAAATCCAGCCGATACACTCTTGAATTTGATGGTTTGCTGTTTCCTTGTCAATTTACAGGTCAAATTGACTGGCACGCCTTGGTTCAAGTCAAGTGCAGTCCGGGCTTGGCGTATGGGGCTTCTGGGCTTGGTGTGTGATCATCTCGCGTCAATAGAGAGAAAACGTAATGACCATGGTCCTACACTCATGGCTGGTGAGAGTTCTCTTCCTGTGCTAAATTTTCCACCAATAATGCTATGATAGAGCAAATATTAGTGGAACCATCTTTTGATTTACCTTTGGCACAAGATGATTTTCTTTATATTCCTTATGATAAAGATGGTTTGCATGATCAAGCTATTAGTGTGTTAAAACTACACACTTGTGCTAAATTTCAACATGTTAATCATATTGCTACAGATATGGATGAGCTGGAATTATTGTCTTCTTTAAATACCATAGGCTATGTTAAATTTTATGTTTTGTATAATCTTAGTGATTTGGAGGAGAAACTTTCTGTATATGTTGATTTGCCAGGGTTGTCTAGACATGCATATCATGTTATTGGCAAATATAACAACAAAGGACAATATCTGATACATCAGGTTTACATTTGTACAAATCTGATTTCTATTTTTGTTGTACAAAATTATCATCAATTAGAGTGTTGTAATAACAATAATATTGTCATGCCATGTTCCTCTAGTTCTTTTCTGAATAAACAGGTTGAATCCAAAGAAGGGGAGCATATGTTTCTTATTAGTACTAATCTTTTGCAGGCTATTGACAAAGAATGTGTGCATTCCGATTGAGGAGATTACATATTTGTAGGCCAAGATGAGCTGCAGCTCTGAATATGTGGTCCTAATCTATATCACAACATTGTTTGTTCCCATTATTTAGGCAACCTCGCTTGTCTTCATGTTGTCCAGGATCGCTTTCAAGCACACTCGACGCCAAGGATGGCTTTTCGTGAAGAAGGGGAGGATGATGAGGACATGACCTCCATGCATACGATCATATTTGCAGGATGGAATGAAGGCTGACAAGACCAACATTGGTTTCCAAGACGAGAAGGAGGCCCAAAGCTTGTCCGATTTGAGTCGCCAAGGTGGAGGCCCAAATCAAGTTCGAGTCCACCTCGGTGTCCAGGATTAGCATGCATGAAAAGTGATGCCCAAGCTACATACGTAGTCTGCTGCGGACATTCTTTATATGGATGCAAACATAATTTCAAAGAGCCTCCAATGGCATCGGTTTGAGGCTGAAATTTGTTAGGAGTAGACGGGAATCCTCGAAACTAGGGGGTGTCTAGAATCTGTCATGTGCTGCGACACCATCTTTTGGGCTGTTGGCCCGTGTATTGTGTTGGGGTCCATTATGGACGTGGATACGGGGTTATACACACCCCAACCCTCATATAATAAGTAGACACCGCCACATTAGAGTTTGGGTTTTGTTTAGATCAAGTTTTCCACCGAGAAACTATCTTCTTCATTGTATCTATGATGGTAAGTTCTTTTGCTATGAATCAGGGCCCCCGTTCTTGTTTTTCACCACTGTGGCGATTAGTCCTTTCATGATCAAAGCTCGAACCCCTCTTTATTTTCTCTTCATACAAATTTGCAATTTCAGATTGCGTGTTTACTCTTTGTTTCTTGTGGTCTTTGATTTGTTTGTAGGAAAAGCCTTCTCGGCAAGGTCAATCGTGTTGTGCACGGTTGATAAACAACGAAGCAGTGGTGTAGCAATTGCAGGGGTTCAAATCGTGCAATTAGAATCCCAGATCGTCAGTGTCACATACTCCAGCAATCAAATTTATCATACCTCTCGGAAGATCGGGCCACGTCCCCATTGATAGACGTTTTAAATTAAGCATGGTGCTTAGGTTAAATGTCCTCTTCTGTCTGATTAGACTTATTGTCAAGTTTGATTGAAGTTCCTAGAGTTAATACTTTATGGATAGTGGTTATATATTTGTGACCTAACCCTTATAGAAATTCATCAATTCCAAATGGGTGAGTTGTTGAGCATAATTCAAATGGGAAGGTAAGTCAAGGCATCAGATTCATATTGCACAACATCATTATATTGATACATTTTCAGTTCAGATAAGTGGTTGGTCTTTGCAAAACTTGTTTTCAAAACCCCCAGTCATATAGCAGATAAGTGGAGGAAACTGAAGTAAACACCATTTCACTCTTCAACTCCATAAACCATTATGATAGACACATCAAAATTCACAAGTAAAGGTGAAGTTTAGAACAATTTGTATGTAGGTGTAATATCGAAAGGAAGCTAGGTCTGCATAGTCTTAGCCTTTACTCAAGGACGAGCAAAGTACTAAGGTGGGGAATCTTGTTGATGCTCGATAACGACCAAATTTAAGCATCAAATTGAGCTAAAAATCATGAGAATCCAAATCTCATGCCTGCATATTTATCCAAGAAGGACCAATTTCGTGTTTCCTCTTTGAAATATTGCTATATCAAAACTTGGGCAGAAATGCAGGTAAAACAAGCTCCAAGATCCATGGTACGAAACCCGACAAGCCAGAGCACACCAGTTAGCCTCCCATGGTTCAAAGCAGGCCATTAGCTCCTGCATGAATGCATAAAAGATGACCATTAGCATTAGTGGTAGGAGTTATTACTAACAAATTTCACAAATTGTTGGTGAATATTTGTGTGCAGGTTGCTTATGCTTGGAAATGAGAAGGAAACACGGCCCATAAGCAAGGTCACGGGCGACGGAAAAAACAACATGAAGCGACGATGGCTTCCTCCGCTTGGCACTCTATGATTCCTCGCTGATCTCGGTTCGTCCCTGCTCCTCCTTCCTTTCTCATGGATTCCGTTGCGTCTTTCTCCACTCCTGGTCTTCTTTTCGCTTCTAAAGTTCGTGCAAACATTGGTCTCCCTATGGTTTATCCTCTACCGGATGACGAAACTAGCTTCTAGCTCCTGGCTTACTTCAGTCGTGCTGATTTCAGATTGACACCTAAATCTGTTGCGACTGCTTTGCAATTTGTTCTAGGAGGACAAGCCTCTCTTTTGGCAGTTGTTGAAGTCGAAGAATTTTTTTTCAAGTTTATGGTCTACTCAAAATTCGTAGGCCTGGAGGTTTACTCTTTGAATTCATTTTCCAACTCTTCCTTTAGAGTCTTATTCCATCTCTAGAACAAGAAAAGGTTTGATTGTGACACCTCAGGTGTCTAGCTGCTAAATTAGAGTTCAGTGTGTAAATTTTGTGTTTATTAATGTTTGTTAGTTAAAGATATTTTGTGCAAAAGAAAGGATATTTTGATCATTATGAAAAACTATAAGTCCCTGTGTGCAAAAGTTTTGACTCAGGGAACAATTTTAACTTTATTATGGGCTTCATTGCAAATATGCTAGAAATAATTACTTTAGTAGAATTATTGCATTCCAGCCCAAAAATACTATATTTTTTACTAATAAAAGTATTTTTCCTTAATAAAATAGTGTTCTTTTGGAATTATAAAAATATCTTCAAATCCTTTGATCTAGTGAAGATTTGCATAACATGAAAGTTGTAGATCTTGGAAAATTGAGCAACTTTCATGTTGGGTACTTTTTCATTTGAGTCCTAGTTCAGTGGCAAATCTTAGTTTTCACTTCAACCCCTGAACTTTTCTGTAATTACAATTCAGTCCACCCTCAGTTTCTTCTACCTTGGGTCACCGGAAAACAGGGGCGCCGCCTCCTTGCCGTCGATCTACACCGCCGCCGCAGGTCTCACCCCCGGGTTGGTCGCGCCGCCTCCACGTGCTGCACGCAAGCCTCCCGCCGCCTTTTCCCCTTCCAACTCCGGCAACCCTTAATCCACCACCACAACACCGCCTTGACTCCCCCACCCCCCTAGAAAGCTTCATAGTGCCTCAGTGAAGCTCACTAGCCCTTCAATCTCGCCATTTCTGCACCTGACCCCGACGAGCTCAGCTCGCCGCCGGCCCGCTGCCCGCCGTGGACCCATCACTCCAGTGCTGCTACGGCCCTCCCAACCACCCCAGCAGCTTCACCTTGTTCCAGAATAGCTCACTAGCCCCTCCTTCCTACCAATCCACCGCCAGAGCACTACCGTCGACGAGCATCTCCGCCGGACTTCTCTGCTCCCCGCCGATGAGCCTCCTCCGGCCGAACCACACCTCACCAAGCATACCTAGAGGTTCGCCTCGATCTCCTCTTCCTGTTCCCCCACCTCTGGCTTGCCGCCGGCGACCCACGCCGCCGGGAATGGCCGGCCACTCCCTGCCTCCTTTCCTGTTCTTCTTCTCCTTGAGCTAGGGACCTGTTTGCAAGGTTTAAAAACCTTCCAGGGTCCTTTTTGCAAAAGACTAAAACTCTTTTCCTCATTTTATGTGTGAACATTGAAAAATCTTAGAAAAGTGTACAAAAATCAGAAAAATGTGAAATTAATTTTGTTGTGTTCCTTATAAATAGCTCTACATGGTGATGCTATGAGTTTGCTATGAAACTTTGTGTAGTTGGTTTTAAAAATAGAATTAGTTCATAAATCGTTTAATTTGGTATCTTTTATTTTGAGCCATATTCTAGATAAGCTTTGAACATGTGACCTTTGAAGCATGTCAAACTTTTCAAAAGTTTTCAAAACACATTAGTAGACTTTAATTCATGTTTTTAAAAACTTTTCTTCTCTATATATTGTTTATATCTTAAAAGATTTATTTAAAAACCTTTCTATGGTTTATTTTGAAATAAATCATCTTTTCTTTTGACTTCAAACCATGTTTCTTAGAGTAGTCAGTTTTGTTATTTTGTGGAGTCCTTTAAGTTCCCTTTTACTCCATAAATGACTGCCCGGTAGATAGAAAATTGAATGGTTGTTTTCTTGATTTGAGTTTTATTGCAAAATAACTTTTTAGTGAAGGAAAGCTATACTCAAGCACTTCACTAATTTACATTTACTGCATTGCATATAGAAACAACATCATTAGTCGACGGAACATATGAGTTTATTCAGGAACCAGACGGGGTTTTCTCTGAAGCTCAGGCCAACATTGTTAATTTAACTGAAGCCCCGAACTTTGATTCATAAGAACCAAGGTCTACTAACTCCATAGACATCAATACAGGCAAGCCCCGGAGCATAATCCTATTATTTTATGCAACTTATTATTGTTTTCTTGTGCATTTAAGTTATTGGAGTTGAATGAAAACCTAGATGCATAATCTTAGGAACCTATTGTTTGAATACTAGAAACAAAGTCCGATTAGATGCTATGCTAATAGGGCCAGTAAAAGTCGAGTGATTTCCTGTCACTCGCAAGATTTATAGGAGTTGATTGTTTACTTTCTGCAATCACTATAAGGACCATGGACGGATTTGGTCAAACTCTTCATCGAAAATCCATCTGTGTTGATAAATTTGCTAAGGCCACAGTGTAATGGTGATCGGGGTTAAGAGTTTGAAAATACTAGCCACATGCCGTGAATTATGGGTAAGCGGCAAGCCTAGTAACTTCTTCGGCTCGGCAAGTGGACATACTTCCCACTCTCTCTTAGGAATAAGATGAATAACATGGATAAGGGATATTAAAACTTGTAGCGCTACACTACAACTATGAGGGACGAGGAGTGGTGCCCTATAGTCGGGGAAAGTGGGCCTATCCATGAACCGGAATGAGAAGTCAACAGTTGCTTTGGAGCGACTCGATGGTGCTCCAAGCGTGTGTGTTAGGTTTACCTTGCAAGGATTGAAATTCGGTTCGAATTGGTCCGCCGCTCATAGATATTGAGACTGCTTAATCTCTTTGCCACATGGAGTAAGAAGTGAAACAAGGATGATACTCAATTTGTTGGATGCAAATAATTTCTCTACCATGCTTGTATAGATAGGTGCAAATCTAGAATGGTTAATGAAACTAGAACCTGAAAGCTAAAACAAGAAATTAAGAACCTACCTTTAGTTGCTTTTCAGCAAAAGAAACTCCAAAGCCTTCACAAGCCCTGCATGTCTAGTTAAAGGGTTGTGTGTGCCCTTAGTCGAGTCAGTCTTGCTGAGTATTAGTATACTCAGGCTTGCATGTGGCCTTGTTTTCAGGAATAACTTTGGAAGACCCAAACACTAGTTTGACTTGGCCTAGTGTTTTACCTCCTGGCTGGTTTTTAGAATGGGATCCATCTTCGACCAGCTATAACTCGGCTGAATGATGTCATGCTTGGGCCTACCATGACATCAACCCTACTACGTTAGTATAGTCGTGTTTTGTCTTCTTTCCGCTGCAGAACTTCTAAAGTAAGAGTAGTTTACTTATACCTCTTTTGGAATCTTTTCAATAAGTTTGTAAAAGCTAGAACTCTAGCTTTTTATTTCAAAACTCTGATGTAAATTATACCTCTTATCTATGTGATGTAAAATATTATGGAATTGTTGTATCTCTGACTCGCCTTCGTGCGGGATGTATACTTGTGTTACGATCCGGTATCAAGTGATTTCATCAGGATTTTACTCGATAGACCAGTGATTATATCGGTTAAGTTACTTTTAGATATTTAGTGCTCCCAAACTGGTGTAATTCAAACTGGTTCTGCCACATTGATCCTGCCAAAGCTTCTTCCATCAAGGATACACGTCCAAATTATCAGTGGGTGGAAGTCAAAAAGAAGAAAAAATCTCATTGCTCATATGCTGATGCGGTGAAATCTTCTATCCCTGATCTTAACAAGCCAGTGAACTCATCTATTCCAGTCAATAATGTTTTCATGTGCCTTTCTAATGATCTTAGATCACGTTCGGTTTTCTCTAGATTAAGTTTTCCAAATCAGGCTCGTGATCGTCCAAATTTGGCTAACTCTAATTCGAATTTTCCTCAAAGCTGTGCGGCTTTCACGGATCCCCATTCAAGGGTTAATCATGGAATTAATATTGACCTTAATTTAGGCTCTTCAAATCCAAATTTGAATATCTTAACAGGCACTAATCAAGTCCCATTGGGGCCACATAGCAAGCCCAAATCCAGTTTCAACCAACTTGACTTGGGCCGTCGGAACTATTCCCGCTACCTGTCTTATTCCCATCTTCAGCCCAATTGCACCTACAGTGTCCGTTGTAACTCTTGTTTCAGGCTGGGACATGTTGCTGGTTCTTGTAGGTTCCCACCTTGGTTTCCTAGTCTTTCCATGGAGCACCACTCCAGCTTCCCCTTTTGTTCTAACAATGGGTTGAATTCACCAGTGACACGTTGGTTTTATTCCGGTCTGCGACTGCCAAATGGACCCAAGTCACCAGAGCCTACGATTTTTATCTCCTTTGGACATTTATCTCTGGCACTCAACAAGATTACTCCTCTGCCCCCATCTCAATTCCATGGAATGTAACTAGCTCTGATTTTTGTTTCCATGGAACCGCCCCTTCCTTGGCAGCTCCAACAATTCAGCATGATCATCCCCCCTCTCCATTGATTTCCTCCCCTAATTTGGCTCCCTCGGTCCCTGGCTTTAGTTTTTCCACCTGCAATTCACCTCTCGCCGCTTCTTCCTTTTTGGCGTACACTGCTCCCCAAAGAAAACCCCAACTCCTGCGACAGTAGCTTTCACCTCCACTGATCAGAGCTCAGAGATGGCTTTCCACTTCATTGATCCCAGCCCGTTCATCCCTAGTGGCTCCCAACGAGTCCAGATTGATGAGCATAAGCTGATGTCTCGCGTGGTGATGGGACTGCCGCACGCTCGGAACAGTGACCTGGCCATTGCGACGATCGAGCCTCTGCCGAATAATCAGGTATCTTTTACGGGCATTAGGAATGTGCTTGAGGACTTCCTGTGTGATGAAAAGGGGGTTACCTTTCAATCAATCGAGCCATGTCCCTTCGGTCAGGTGTATGTCAGGTTCAACTATTTTCATGATAGAGGTGCTCTTATTCATGGTAGCCCGCATACCTTTCGCAATGTGTGTATCTCTTTTGTGGCTCACAATTATGGTTGGAATCATAGATCTAACACCTTTAATCATGAAGTTTGGCTTATGCTGTTGGGGTTTAACATTGATTATTAGTCTCAAAATCATATAGAATAAAGCTCTCGCTGATTTTGGTGCCTGGGAGGAAGACCCAAATCACCTTGCCAGGGTTCTAGTAAAAGCACGAGTGGTCACTCTTGAGGAAATCCCATGGTTCATGGTTTGATCAGATGGTGAAGGTTTTGAGGGTGAATCTTGGTCTGCACAATGTGAGGTCATTCAGACTAGAATGCTTGGAAATCAGCCCCAAGATGAAGATATTCCTCCTAATAACCCTGATGACTTTGATCCAGGATTATTTGATTTCTTTGGTTATGGACAGCTAGGTCATGGTCCTCCTCCTCCACCAGATGTTCCTGAGATTAATGCTGATGCTCCAAATGCTGCTGACTGGGGCCTCTGGCCTGATAATGTACAAGGTGCCAATGGGCCAAATAATAATGTTGTGGATGTTGATGTGGCAAACCTGGTACAAATTCCAATTCAAGGGGAGCCCTTCTTGGAGCTTAATGACCTTATCAACAAAGTTCAGGCTGATGATGCAAATGATGCTCATGACTTTGATCTCAATCAGTCTTTGGATGATGATCTTGTTGGAAGAATTGATGACCTCATTCAGGCAGCTGCTGACATGGAAGAGGAAATAAATCAGGTTGACCAGGAACAAGTTATTGCAATGGATAACTCTGACGATGAGCTAGATGGTCAACATTTGCCCAATCCTAACAATGCAAATGTGGTGGAAGTTTTTATCCCAATGGTTTTAGATGTTCCCTTTCAGGTTATCCCTGATCATGTCCACGAAGATGAACTCCAGGGGTCCCCTATCCCTAGTCCTACCCATGAGCTTCATGTTGAGCATCAAAATGATGAAATGTAGCTTGGTGTTGTGAACATTGTTCTGCCTGCAGTTGATCTTGTTTTTTGTAACGTCCCGCCTCCCCGAGGCCGGGCCCGCTTACATCTGGCTGCTTTCTAGGACATAGACTGTCCTCATAGACCAACACCAGTCTTTTCTGCACACTTTGTCCTCACTCGTGCGCACCGGGGAAGAACTTCCCGGTCGGTCACCCATCCCCAAATTTCTCCGGGCCAAGCACGCTTAACCTCGGAGTTCTTTGGAGACCGGCTTCCGGAAAAAAAGTTGCAACTTGTTGGTATGAGTATCCTATTAATCCTATTAAGCCCTGGGCCGGGGTGTCACATGCTCACCCCCTTAAGAGACCGACGTCCTCGTCGGTCAATCCCAAGCCAGGAACGTCCTCTCTTGGCCATGTCCCATACATCCAGTGCCAGCAGCCCATGTGCCATGTCCGTGCGTCCAGTGCCAACGGTCCCTGTGCCACGTCCGTGCGTTTAGTGCCAACGGTGCATCCCAGATGCCCGCGCACTGACCCGCCACGCGCCCGTGCACATGCCGGTGGCATCTGCGCCCCCACGCGCCCGTGCTCATGCCTCCGCACTTACGCCCGTACGTGCCCGTGAAACCACGAGAGTCGGCTCTGATACCATTCTGTAACGTCCCGCCTCCCTGAGGACGGGCCCGCTTACATCTGGCTCCTTTCTAGGACATAGACTGTCCTCACAGACGAACACCAGTCTTTTCTGCACACTTTGTCCTCACTTGTGCGCACCCGGGAAGAACTTCCCGGTCGGTCACCCATCCCCAAATTTCTCCGGGCCAAGCATGCTTAACCTCTGAGTTCTTTGGACACCGGCTTCCGGAAAAGAAGTTGCAACTTGTTGGTATGAGTATCCTATTAATCCTATTAAGCCCTGGGCCGGGGTGTCACATGATGTGACACCCCGGCCTACAGGTAGTACATGGGAATTGGAGAATCTCTCAAACGGAGCAGAAGAGTTGTGCTATAGTTCCTTTTTCCCGGATTTATGTAACACCTATCTGGAGTTATCAGCAGTAATGCCTATGCAGTGTTGTCTAAATAGGATAGAACCTTAAATAATGGAGTTTTTCTCTCTTCCTTGACCTTACCAATCTGTTTTTCCTTTTATCCCAGCTCAGATGTCGGCAGAACAAAAAGACCTTGGAGACAGTGCAATGGGTGATGGTGAGAAAACTTGCCCGTGTTGCCAATTCTATGGCGTTCCTTGTCGTCAAGTTCGTGCGACTGAAGATGAAGCCGCAACTAGAAGGAATCAGAGGTTGTTCTCCAGTACAAAGAGGAAGAGGTCTCATCAAGAGCAGCTAGCAGAGGATTCCCTTTTCCTCGACAGTCCATCGGTCGATGAGCTACAGACCATCCAGAAGAGAAAGGATCCTGAGTGCTCTAGAGATACACAGGTCGAGAATCAAGCTCTCTATGATTATGTTGATGGGTTGACTATCACTATGAAGGTGATTCAGCCACGTGGCCGCAAGGAGCCCAAAAGGCAAGCAGCAGAAGTAATGCAAGATGTGATGTTAAGTTCACAGGGAGGTCAACCAAGTAGCATCATTCACCTCCACCGCAAGTGCTACAAATGCGGACAAAAAGGTCATTATGCCAAAAGTTGTCCTCAAAATCAGCTGTCACCAATAGCACCAGTCCAGGACCTTTCACCAGTTCCGCATACAAGTGGTGATGAGACCCACCTTATTTCCGAGAACTGCTCCAAGCAGGATGCCCTGAATGATCAGGATCAGCAGCAGGTGATACCAGTGAGCAGTGATCTTACAAAGCATGCGCAATCCAAGAAGGGACCAAAAGAGTACCACCAGAGTAGAGTTCACCATGTGTCAGCAGAAACCATTCGGGATAATAGTCCAGTCATTCTTGGTATGCTTCTGGTCAACTCTTTCCCAGCCTCAGTGTTGATAGACCCTCGTGCTACACATTCATTCATCAGCACGCAGTTTGCTGCTAAGCATGGGATATTGAAGCTTCCCATGAGGAAGAGAATGGCCATCAAATCATCAGGAAAAGAACAGATCTCCAGTTACATATGTCCTCGAGTCAGCATAAGAATATGTGAGGCAACCTTCCCTGAGGACCTTATTGTGATGGAGTCAACAGGAATCGACATCATTCTTGGTCAAAATTGGTCAGATCGAAACAAACTTGTGATGCATCCTACCAAAAGAATGGTAAAGGTCCAGACCTCGTCAGGAGAGCAAATTGAGCATGAGGTTCAACATACTTCCAACTCAAGACATGTGGGTATGAAAATCCGACTCCGAAGTGAGTAGAACTTAATCCCATCCTTGCTTCTCTTTGCTATCCAGCCCAGAATCTCGGGACGAGATTCCTGTAAGGGGGTTGGATTTGTAACACCCTAATATAATTTTCCTAGTTAATAACAAATTTAATTGGCTTTATTTAATTTTCTAGGATTTAATTTGTTTAGCTTGCATTTAATCTAATTTTTGTTCCATAAGTACTTAAAATTTACCGTAGGGTTAAAATGTTTGTGCATTCATGCTGGAGCATCTCTTTCTTTTGTTTGTTTGGTTAGGGTTTGAATTCAAATTTATTTGAATTAATTAGACTTGAGTTTGAGTAAGAAATAGAAAGAAGAGAAAACCCAGGAAAATAGAAAACCAGAAACCAACCTAGCCCAACAACTCACCCCTCCGCGGCCACCCTCGAACCCAATCCGCCGCATCACTCCTACTCCGCCGCGACGAGGTTCCGCCCCACCCTGGACTAGCCGCTACGCCGCTCCTCCTTTCCTGCAAGATTCTGCAGCTGCTTCGCCCGGATACCAGGAATGTCTAAGGCCCCTTTTCCCGGCGCTGTGTGCCCTGCACGAACGGGAATTCCTTCGAGACCCAACTACGGTAAGCTTCTTGTCCACCGTGCGATTCCAGCACACTGGCATTTCCCGAACATCCCTCACCCCCTCCACACCCCCGCAGGACCGGCGTGGATCTTCCCATTGGATCATCAGGCTCGGACCCCCCTCTGCACCGACCTCTACCACGAACCTCGCCGGGCCACCGCCGCAGGATCAAGCCGACGGTCCTTCAGCGCCGCTTCTCCGCCCGAAGAGAGCTTCTGGTGAGCTTCCCCGTGCCCCAATCTTGCTTTCCATTCGTTTAGCGCTTCGATTTTAGCCCTGGCACAGCGGGAACGCCCGACTCCGGTGAGCCCGTCGCCGCAGCGCCGCCTCCACCGCTAAGCCCCACGCTCCGGCCATCCCCGACTCACGTACGAGGGCCCAGTGGATCACACGCGCCGCACTTGTTCCTTTGCACCAACCCACAGCCCAAAACGAGACCGGACGGCCATTTTCGGCCAATGCCGGCGAGCTCCCAGCCGCCCGCCACCGCGTAGCAGAGCTCCGGCGGCGTTCCGCCGTCACCGTCGCCCGCGAAGCACCCCAGCCGCCCGATCTAAAACCTACGGCCTCGATTAGATCCCGAGGCCATTAGATCTGAGCCTCTTGATCAAGATCTGACGGCCCCTGAGCGAAGATAAGTTCAGCCTGTACTTCTTGCAAAAGAACCCCTGTGTTTTTCCAAAAACTAGCTGCCGTCCAGTCGCGTGCAAAAGTATTCGCACGTGGGTCCTGTTTTTAACGTTTTAGCCCCTGCACTTTTCCTTTTTAGAACCCGCAGTCCAAGTCCTGCCTTTTTATGCGCTAGCCCCTGCAGCAATGTGTTAATTACGTTTTAGTCCTCGGTTTTGCCCAGAAAACCCCTAGAAACTCCAGTTTTCTTACAAAGAGGTCCCTAGATCTTGTTTTTAGCCTAGATTTTACGTTTTAGCTTCGTTTTAGGCGTTCTTTATATCCACGCGATCGTTGTAACGCGTAGAATAGTTTTAGACTAGTTTAGTGTGCTGTTTTTATGTATTGATGTACTGTTTCTTAGCTTTTGTTAGTGTTTGCTTGTATGCTTATTGTTGTGCATTGTTTTTGGCCATGTGTTCGTGAGTAGACGTTGATCCATCTTCTGACTAGTTTGAGCAGCAGCAGGAGCAGTATGAGGAAGGCAAGTATAACATGAACAACCTATCACTTTTAAATACATTTTCATACTGCATTTTAATACTGTATGCCTATAAGGACATTCCTAGCCACTTGGGTTGCATTTTGGTTAGTTGTGCTAGGTGCCGCGCTATAACACACTTGGTCCTTTTAATTAATTTGATTAATGGTATATGCAACTTAATTCTGAGAGTGGCCCTCTGTGTGGCTTGAGTGGCTCACGTCTCGTTAAAATTGGTTTTGTTAGAAACATGGTTTAGGGGGCCAGCATGGTGCTTACTGCCTGGTTGGCCACTCTCCATAAGGACCTGGGACAACAGCGCTACCACAAGACTGGAATGGGATGGTCTTGGCGTAATAATTAGGTCTTTTTGGTTTGGAGTAACTTACCTGCGGGGCAAGGGTGGTAAGCTTCTATGTCCCTCGTACTGAGTGGCTTCGTCGGTGACGCCCACTAGACCTGCTCCATAGTCGCCGATCCAACCCTCGCGGTTACTCCTTACCAACGAGATTCTTTGTAAAGGCCTCGTACTGAGTTTGCTAGTCATCTCACCTAAGGAAGTGTGATGAACAACTAGCGTAGCTCACGACTTGTGGGTAAAGATGTGCAACCTCTGCAGAATGTAAAACTGGTATACTAGCCGTGCTCACGGTCAGGAGTGGCCCAGATCCTCCTTTTGATTAGTGGGGTTATCTCCTTCCGATGAGGGGGGTGTCTTTCGGGGTTACCTTGGTGGTTTCGGTTTGGTTCTCAGTAGTAACATGATTAATTTTGATTAATTACTATGTAATTGGGTTTATGGTAATTCATCAACTTGTAGTAAATAGCTTTAATAAAAATTTGCCAAGACTTAAAAGCTAATGGAGTTAGTCAGCCAACCTAGAGCCTCATAGTTTGTGTTATACTTGTTGAGTACAAGTTGTGTACTCACTCTTGCCTACTCTACTCTTTTTCCTCTTGGGACATTCTACTGCTGCTCAGTTCCTGCCGATGCGAGGGAGTTCGCTCAGTGCTACCAGGACTACGAGGACTTCTAGGCGTTCGTCTCCCAGTCGACGTCTCTGTGGCGCCCAGCCTCCGAGAGACTTCGTATATGTATTCTACGCTTCCGCTGTATCTGACATTTTGTCATTAATATAATAAATAACATTCGTATTCGCTTTATTATAATTTTTTACGTGATATGTGCTGTGATATACTGTTCATTCTGTTGTATATACGTGTGACTCGATCCTGGCACGTATATGATTGCTCGGTTTATGTCCTTTTATAAACCGGGTGTTACATTTTTGCATCCACCTAGTATGCACAACAAGCTCTTTCCTCGGAGATGATCAGACAATGGGCCAGGAATTTTGCACCTGGGCCTGTGGCACATTCTGTTCAGGTCCCTCTTGATTGGAGACCATTCTTCACTTCCATGTTGATGAATCATGGTAATTTTTCATGGGCAAAAAATTAATGGAATCTCCTGCTTGGGAGATCTTATGCAAATCCTTGGCTGACACAAGGTCCTTCACTCTGCCCTCTTGTTGTCTCTTTTTCTAACAAGACCAACTACATGAAAGACTTGGTTAACTTTGATCAGTTTGAGAGCTCTAAGTTCAGATGTACTAAGATGATCTTTGAATGCCCCCCAAAGGATAGCTGCTGTTGGGGACACCACCTTCGGTCCGGTCGCCGAAGGTGCGCAACGACAGGGCAGCAAGAACATTGAAGCCAACGGGAGTGAACACAGAAGATTCCCGCCTTCGCTTGTCTTCGGGTCGGAAGATGAAGACTCGCCAGGACCGGTCAACGGGAGCGTCACGGCGAGGAGTAAATAACGAGCCACGTAGCCTTCGCTTGTCCTTGGGTTGGAATCCGAAGACCTACGAAGACCGGATGATGCGAGCATCAGCGAGGAGTAAGCGACAGGCCGCGTAGTCTTCGTAGAGAAGGCCGAAGAGGATTATCTGCAGTTGTGGGCCTGTCTGAGCTGTAGCGCATTGAGCTTGTATTAGGGAAATTACGTGTATGTCCAGGAATATTCCAGGAATATGGCCGTTGTAAGAGGGTAGAAGAGTAAAAGTTCGTGGGAGGTGTAACGCCACCTATAAATACCCCCTGTAATGTTCATTGATGGGACAGGGAATAGAGAGAGAATATTTACTACTTGAATCGTGTGCTTGTCCCTTACTATTGTAGTGTCCATCCGTTCTGGAGACATTTTCCACAAACAGTTTGGCGCCCTCCCGTCGGTTCAATACACCACATGGCTGCGACGAAGAAGAAGGGAACCAACGGAGCCACTTCGGAGGACACGACGACGATGGCCATGGCAACACCTTCGCAGGGCGAAGCAGCGGCAACACAAGCGAACGGGACCAGCTGCGACAGCATCTCCGTTGATGCCCTCGCAGACGGCCAGCTTGAAGTCAACCTTCTGGACATCGGCGTCTCAGCTGAAGACATTGCGGCGATGCGTCGCATCGACGCCTGCATCGAAGAGGCACGAAGAGCTTAGTAGCATGCCTTGGAAGCAGAGCCTTCGGAGAGACAAATGATAACAAGAGCGAAGGGGAAGGAGACCATGCTCACAGAAGCAGAGCGTCAAGAGCAGTACAACAAGTTGAGAGAGGAGGAGCTTCGCGGCAAGGCGCTGTAGGAGAAGTTCCGTGCACAGCGGCTGCAGCTCGAGAAATTGCAAGCACCACCACCACCACCACCACCACAGAAGGAGATGATTGTGGTCAACCCACGGCAGCATGAACCACCATGGCTTAGACCAAAGTTCATGCCGGTCGAAGAGATCTCTGACCATTCTGAGTCAGACGGCGAAGAGCACTACCGTAGAAGGCATGAAAGAATATCACCATTGTCCGAAGAGCTGGAGGAGGTGCAGTGGCCTGATCGCCTCAACCCAACAATATTGCCACAGTTCGATGGGGAGTCAGATCCCGAAGAGTTCCTCCTCAAATATGAAGCCACCATAGAAGCATCAGGAGGAGGTACCGCGTGTAAAGCGAAGGCGCTCGTCCTCTCATTGAAGGGCTGGGTGCAGCGGTGGTACGCAAACATTCCACCAGGAACCATTTTGTCTTGGAAGCAGCTTCGCTTCGAGTTATATGCAAGTTTCCGCGCCGTGTGGCCTGACGAAGTCACATCCTGTGATTTTCACGATCTCAGGCAAGGAAGCATGACCTTGCAAGAATATCTTTAGAGTGTCATGAAGCTTCGTGCGAGAGCACCAAATGTCGCCGACCAAAGCATCATCGATTCGGTGGTAAAGGGGATCAACCTAGGACCATGCAGAGAATACATATCATGGCGCAAGCTGAAGACAGTAACGAAGCTGTTTGAGATAATGCAAGAATATTGCATATCCGACTGTGCGAAGAGAAAAGGGCTCGAGGAGAAGAGCGAGCAGAAGAAGTCATGAAGCAGTGAGAGGTCCCATTCAAAACCATGGCACGCAGATGAGCCGAAGCACAAAATAACGGTGAACAATGTCTCCGAAGAAGAACCCCGAGAGCCCAGACACCATCATCGGGCGAAAGGTGAGAGGGACCGCCACGAGGAAAGGCCCAACCGTGATGATCGTCACCATCACGAGGAACGACACAACAAAAGCCGAAGAGACAGCGACGGTCGAAGGGAGAAAATTCCGATCTGTTTTTTCCATGGCAAAGACAAAGGCCATTAGACAAATGAATGCCCCTTCGCCATTGAAAGAAAAGAAGAGTTTGATCGGCAGAATTCCCAGCCAGCGAAGCCACTCAATCATACCTCGCAGTTGCCACCACAGTCTTTGGCGATGGCAACCACTTGGGCTCCTACACCAAATTGGCCGGTGTCATACCCGGTCTTCAACAACAATCCGCTACCATATGCGCCACCTTCGCAACAATCAGTACCGATGCTACCACCTCTGCAGTATAGTCAGACATGGTCGAGGAGCTCCACGCCACAGTCTTACGACCCGACAAGTTTACCCCCACCTCCGAAGCTCGAGCCGGTGCAGATACCATAGTGAGCAAGCGACGCGCCCTCCGGCAGTAGGGTTAACATCATCAACGCCATCTCCGGAGGGTCAAATGAACCAGTGCTGGAGACGAAGAGGCAACACAAAGAATACTTCAGAACTTTCTCTTATGTGAGTGAAGGCAGATGCTTCCGAACAACTTGGTCGCATGTCCCAATATCTTTCACGCAAGCAGACCTTCGGCTGCAGCACTACCCACATAATGACCCTCTCGTCATAAGGGCAAACA
Source organism: Panicum virgatum (assembly GCF_016808335.1). Classification (NCBI taxonomy): domain Eukaryota; kingdom Viridiplantae; phylum Streptophyta; class Magnoliopsida; order Poales; family Poaceae; genus Panicum; species Panicum virgatum. The sequence continues at coordinate 22,100,722 of NC_053145.1, forward strand.
TCGGCAAGAATTCAATGCACTTCGCAGGAAATGAGGTAGGGAGAATCTTAGTTGACAATGGGAGCTCTGCAGATATCCTCGTGTGGCAGTGCTTCGTCAAAATGGGTTTCACAGAAACAGTGTTGAAGAAGTCGCAGTATCCGCTCATTAGCTTCGGAGGCAAGAGAATCGAAGCTCTGGGAAAGATAGAGCTCAATGTCACATTCGGCGAAGGTGCAGCACAGAGAACTGAAGCGACAACCTTCGATGTGGTCGACATAAACTACCCCTACAATGCCATCTTCGGCCGCAACACCTTGGTCAAATTCGCAGTAGTAATCCATCAGTCGTATCTATGCATGAAGCTGCCTACGGCTGGAGGAATTGTCACAATCTTCGGCAACCAGGAAGAAGCAAGAAGATGCGAAGACAATGCATCAACCGCAAACAAGAATGTCCATGTCATTGAAACATCAGATGAGGACAATGAGGCTGCAAACAGCGAAGACCAAGAGAAATCAGGGGGAGTATCCCCGGCGGAGCACACGAAGAAGGTTCCATTGTGCGAAGATGTGTCCGACCGAATGGTGATCATCGGAAAAGGGCTTGAAGAGTCCGAGGAGGCCAGACTTATACATTTTCTCCGCAACAATCAAGATGTGTTTGCTTGGTCCACCTCGGTTCTACAAGGGGTCAGTCGAGAGGTCATCAAGCATGAACTCAGGGTGAACCCGAAGGCGAAACCAGTAAAGCAGGGCCAAAGGACAATGTCCGAAGAAAGACAGAAGGCAGCTCAGGCCGAAGTACAAAAATTGCTGGACGCGGGCATTATCCGTGAAGCCCAGTACCCGGAGTGGCTAGCTAATGTTGTCATGGTACCGAAGAAGAATGGGAAGTGGCGAATGTGCATTGACTTCACAATCTTGAACAAGGCGTGCCCGAAGGATGAATACCCACTACCACGAATTCACACCCTGGTCGATGCAGCAGCTTGCTCGGAGATGCTCAGTATGTTGGATTGTTTGTTAGGTTACCACTAGATATTCAGGAACAAGGCAGACGAAGAGAAGACCAGTTTTACCACCCCCTTCGGGACATATTGCTACGTGAGAATGCAAGAGGGCCTCCGCAATACCAGATGCACTTTTAATAGAATGATCAAGAAAGTACTGGGAGATCAACTGGGAAGGAACATCTCCGCATATGTCGACAACGTTGTTGTCCGAAGCAAGAAGAAGGAGGATCATATCTAGGACCTTCGCGAAACATTCACGAACCTTCGCCGTCATGGTCTGAAGCTGAACCCGGAGAAATGCGTCCTCGGGGTCCAAAGAGGCAAATTATTGGGATGCATGATCACCGAAAGAGGAATTGAGGCAAATCCGGAGAAGATAGAAGCCATCGGGGGTGAAAAAGTTAACAGGCAGGTTGGCTTCGCTTAACCGATTCATATCAAAGTCTGCGGAGAAGTGCCTTCCATTTTTTAAGGTGCTGAAAGGCTCAGGCAACATGGAATGGGGCGAAGAGCAAGCGAAGGCTTTCGAAGACCTAAAGCAATATATTGAAAAATTGGCAGTCATGTCCAGTGCGTCAGAGAAAGCGGAGTTGCTATTGTACATCTCCACATCAGGCACAGCCGTAAGTGCTGCTCTCGTCGAAGAGTGCAAGATTGAAGGCACATTGACACAGTTGCCTATATACTTTGTTTCCGAAGCCCTAAACGGGTCAAAATTGCTGTATTCAGAAATGGAGAAGATGGCGTATGCGGTGGTCATGGCAGCACGGAAGCTTCGCTACTACTTCCAGAGCCACAAGATCAAGGTCCCAACCTCCTTTCCACTTCGGGACATGTTTGAAAATAGAGAAGCCTCGGGCAGAATAGGAAAATGGGCTACGCAGTTAGCCGAACACACCATTGACTTTGTCTCTAGGTCAGCAATCAAGTTGCAGGTCTTGGCAGATTTCATCGCCGACTGGACCCCAACCACACCTTCGCAAGAACAGCCAAAGATAGAAACAATATGGCAGCTCGAGTTCGATGGGGCTTACCAGAGAGATGGAGTAGGAGCTTCGGCAGTATTGACAGCACCTTCGGGTACATAGCTGAAGTACGCAATCAGACTTGACTTCAACCAACAACGTCGTAGAGTACGAGGGCCTTCTCTTGGGTCTTCGCAAAGCAAGAGCACTGGGCGCGCGAAGATTGTCGATCAGGTCAGATTCAGAGTTGATCTTAGGCCAAATCAACTAGTCCAATAGAGCCCTCAAGCCAGAGTTGGCGAAGTACTTGGCAGCAGTGCGAAGCATGGAGAAATACTTCCTCGGGTTCAGTATCCGCAGTTCTCTAAAACGAAGAACAAGCAGGCTGATCAGCTGGCAAAGGCAGCAGCACAGTTCGATCCTTTATCGCCGGATGTATTCTTCAAAACTTTAAAGCAGGCCTCCGTCAATTGTGCCGAAGAACCCGCCAAATTAATCAACGCCATAACCAGCGAAGACTGGAGGGCTGCAATCATGGCATACCTTCGCGGACACTTCATCCCGGAGGACGAAAAGGAAGAAAAAAGAATGGTACTTCGAGCCAGGAATTACAAAATCATAGGCAATGAGTTATACCGAGGTGGAGTCTGCGCACCGCTCCTAAAGTGCATTTCACGCGAAGACGGAAAACAACTGCTTGAAGAGATACATGCAGGGATGTGTTCTTCGCACATAGCAACGAGGGCCCTAGTAGGCAAAGCTTTCCGCGAAGGATTTTATTGGGCCTCAACTGTGGTGGACACTCACGATGTGGTTCGCACATGCCCAAACTGCCAAAAGCATGCCCCATACAGCAAATTCCCACCCGATGAGGTGCAGCTACTACCTCCGGTATGGCCCCTCAAACGATGGGGCATTGATATTGTTGGACCATTACCTACAGCTCTGGGAAACTACAAGTACGCCGCTGTGGCGGTAGAGTACTTCTCCAAATGGGTCAAGGCCAAAGCACTCAGGGACATCACAGCCGGAGCCCTACAGAAATTCTTTTGGCAGAACATTGTCTTTCGCTTCGGGGTCCCGAAGGAGGTTACAGTGGACAACGACAAGCAGTTTGACTGCGCAACTTTCAGGGAGTTCACCACTCAACTTGGCACCAACTTATGCTTCGCGTCGGTCTACCACCCGCAGTCCAACGGCACGGTTGAAAGGGCCAACAACATCATCTTCGCAGGCATCAACAAAAACATCACCGAGCTGTCGAAGGGGAAATGGGTGGATGAGCTACCGAGGGTCATATGGTCTCATAACACAACCAAGTCCAGGACCACGAAGTTCACCCCCTTCAAGCTACTGTATGGCGAAGAAGCCGTAACACCCGAGGAAATCAAACTCAAATCCTGGAGAACAGCCGAAGGGGCAGAAAACGTCGAAGAAGACATCAAGCCCTCAATCGACACAATCGAAGCTGGCAAGATTCAAGCAGCAATCAACTTGGGAAAATATCAAGAAGAAACACAAAGGTGGAAGAATAAGAAAGTGAAGCCTAGAGACATCAAAGAGGGGGACTTGGTGCTTCGAAGAATACCGAAGGCCAAGCAAAAAAGGCAAGATGCACAACAAGTGGGAAGGCCCATTTATCATCACATCTATGGCAAGGCCGGAGGCCTGCAGGCTCCGCACGCTAGAAGGTACCGAAGACCCTTATTCATGGAACAAGGATATGCTACAGAAGTACTACGTGTAGGAAATGTGTAAAAGCCACCGGAGGGAAATAACCAAAGGGGCTTGTAGAGCAAATTTTTTCTTTTTTCCATTTTTCTTTTTTCATTTGGGTAAATCTGCACAATGTACCGAAGGGCCTGTACTCTTTTCCTTATGGGGGAAGCTTTCACGTGTCCACCCGGGCGCCGAAGGTGTGAGGTTTTTAACGAGGCGGAACCCTATGTAACCCCTTGTGAAATATAAACAAGGCCCCCACAAAAAGAGTCTCGAAGGAATGGGCAAGTTGCAAAGGCGCCAAAGCATCTATCCCTCTTTGTCAAAGCGAAGAGGGGAGTCATCGGCGTGAAGTGCAAGCCATAACGCTTGAGAGAAGTAAGCACGAGGCGCAATCCCGCTTAGGGGCTTCGCTCCTCTCAGCTTCACTTCCACAGAAATCAACAAAAATCCCTTCGCATGAAAGCGAAGGGTGGAAAGTCCTATCACGCGAAAGCCGAAGGCAAGGCACGACCTCTCCGGCTAAAGAGCCGAAGGTCCCCTAATAAAGTCCTTACATATGAAAGCCTAAGGCGGAAAGTCCTGTCGTGCAAAAGCCGAAGGCTAGGCATGACCTCTCCGGCTAAAGAGCCGAGGGTCCCCTAACAAAGTCCTTACGTGCGAAAGCCTAAGGCGGAAAGTCCTGTCGCGAGAAAGCCGAAGGCTAGGCGCGAACCTTTCCGGCTAAAGAACCGAAGGTCCCCTAACAATGTCCTTATGTGCGAAAGCCTAATGCGAAAAGTCATGTCGCGTGACAGCCGAAGGCTCGGCGCGACCTCCCCGGCAAAAGAGCCGAAGAACTCTGTGAAAGTCCTTACGAGCAAAGCCGAAGGCAAGGTGTGCATAATTAAACAAGAGGCCAGAGGGGCTAAAACCCACTTCACAGTCATCATCCCCGCCAGTCGAGCGAAGGGGGGTGGCACTTTGCAAAACAGATACACGCACGACGCCGGTGACGATGAACGAACCAAAAGGCGTTTGTAACCTCGCCCGCGCAAAGGGGGGTGGCGCTTCGCAGCATACATTTGTGCACAGTCGAAGGATAAACGCCAAAAAAATTACATTATTTATTACACACAAAGTACAGGTTTATTACACCACGAAGATACACTTCGTGCGAAGGCACAAAGAAATAAATTACATAGTTACATCCAAGGCCTCTTCCTCGAAGACTAGGCGGTCCACCTCAGATATGATCTCCCGGACCACCACATCTATTATTTCTCTGGCTGTCCATCAAAGAAATGCTTCGAAGTTGTCCCCTGAAACCGAGGGTAATGCAAATTACCTAGAGCTCTCGTCGAAGATGCCTTTGCGTCGGTACATAAATTCATGAGGCGACAGGGGCTCTTCGTCTACCGGCTCCGGCTCAGAGACCGGCGGGAGCACTATACGGCCTATTAGTATCGAGAATCCATTTTATTTTGCGATGAAGCACGCGGTCAGCAAGGATCTTTGCATGTTTCGCTGGATCACGCTGAGCCTCGGCAAAAAAAACGCTTCGTATCGGCGTTTCGTAGCTCGTAAGCGCGCACCCTATCCGCCAAAAATTCGTCAAACGAAATGGAAGGGTAACGAGCATGAAACTTCGCCCAAGACGCACCAGAGACATAAAAATTCCTTTGTTGCAGAATGCGAGGAAGCACGCTTTCAGTCACCTGCGCAAGGGCCAACACAGGGTCCTGCACAGACACCGAAGGTGTTAGTCTCCTAAAATGATAATTACAATACAAAAGTGGATGATCACATGACCACGGCCCTCACACCTCGCCAGCTGTAGGGTGGGAGGAGCCCCCCATAGTTCGGTCTTCGGGCGCCGGGGCTCCACATCCAACATTTCCTCCCTCGCAGCCCGCTCCTTTGCCGTCATCCTCGCCGGAGGGCGGCGTAGCGGCTCCGCCGGCGCGGTCGCCACCACCTTCAGCACTAGCAGGTGGCGCTTCAGCAAGGATGGGCTCCGCAATAGCTTCGGCTTTGGCTTGGAGCTAAAAAGCACAAAATATCAAAGATGTTAAGATACATTTCAGGGCGAAGAAAAGGAGCATAAAAAAGAAGACAAGAAAACCACCTGAGCCTTCATCCGTTCAACCTCGCGATGAACGATCACACGGCCTTCGCCCTTGAAGAAATGGTCCATAAAATTTTTAGCAGTGTTCTTCGCCAGAGCGGGCAGCGCCTCCGGGCAAATAGCATCTTCTCTAGGCCAGGGAAAACCCTCGTCGTCGGAGGCAACGGAGCTAGGCCTTCGTCACAGTGCTGGCACTAGCAGCTTTGGAAGGGAACAAGTTGTACACCGCAGCATTGAGTGTGTGAACGGTGACAACAGCACTTATATCCTCATTGAAATGAGCCCCTGCATCCGGCATAGCATTACATGCGTGGAGCCACTTGAAGAAGTCATCCACCCCGACGGTGTCCTCCGAAGAGACGTCAGGAGCATCAAGCCCATATTTCTTCAGGAAATCTGGAAGCTCTTTCTGAAGCTTGATCGCCCCAGCCCTCACCGACTCCTTGAACGAGTGAAAACGTTTGTGCATAAGAGCCCGCCGTTTTTTGGCATCTTCGGCGAGCAACTTAGCAGCCTTCGCCGAATCCTCCACCTTCACCACTCGATCAGCTGTCGCCAGCAGCTCCGTGGTGAGGGTCGCCTTTTCTTCGCAAGATTTGTCGAGGCGTCATTGTAGGGCCTCTTTTTCTTTCTCCAGAGCGGCCACCTTCGCCTCCAGATATGCGACGGCAGCCTTTTATCTCTCTTCGGTCGCCAACTGCCGAGCGGCACAGCGCGCAGCCACAAAGGCCTTTAGTGACAAATCCTGCGCACTCTCCAGCATGTTTGTCATCCCATTCGCCATCAAGTCTTTTTCTATTATTGGGAAACAAAACGAGCCACCCACCTCCAACAGCAGTTCACGCTCATGGTCCCGGCTCTCAAAATGAAGGGACTTGACGATGTTGCCGCCAAGACGCACAGCCGTGGTCTTCGCTCCAAGCTCTGCGGTAGCAGATTCGGGGTCAGCGTTGCGGATGAAGAAGCTGCTGCTGTCCGACGTGCTACTCGATTCTTCGTTACCACTCCCCTTTGTCCCAGAGCTGGATGCCGTGTTCTGCTTCTCGGCATCTTTGCCGGAGGCCGAGGCTTCGCGCGGTGCAGGCTACCGACGGGGGGAGTTGACGACAATGTTCACCTCCTCGTCGCCTACTTTGTCATCGCTCTCCATAGTGGTGCTGAACTCAAGGTCCAGGCTTGGGGGGACCGCCTTCAGGGGTGTCGCCTGCTTAGGAGCAGCGAAGGGTGGGTCCTCGACAGCGGGGCGGTTGCTGCTTTCGCTTCTGCTGTCTTCAGAGCCACCTTTGCTTTGCAGGGGGGACTGGTGCAAGATGGCATCAATGAGCCGGTCCTGTTTCTTTGGTGCTTGAATGAAGACGCTCGTTTCCGTTTTGCTTTTTCCAGAGCCTTCGCTTTTTTCAAGCCATGTGCAGGGGCGGTGCTCTGGCCCTCAGCGAGTTTCACCTCAGCCAGTCATTGAGGGGCGAAGAGGCCCAAAGCGTGGAACACCCGATTCTGTCGAACTCCACTGAGGTGACTCACCAAAGCTTTGTACTCGTCCTTTGAGACCGGTCAAACCATTTCGTCGGCCCGGCTCTCAATCACAACAGGGTCAACTCCTGCAAGGTCGAAGAAGCATAAGATATAAGCAACAAAGCGGGGAGGTAGGTTCTGTAGAGAAGGAAGCGAGGAACAAAAACTCACGATCGGCACAAAGGTTGAAGGAGGACGCAAAATTAGGTAGGGGAATACCCTCTATCCATTGATCTTCGGTTAACCAGCTGGAGATCGTCCAGCCAGCCCTGACTGGGAACCAGCTGCACACGACGAACTCCTCGATGAGATCCCGGGTGCCAAAGGTTTTCGACTGCTTCCAGAGTAGTGCTAACAGCGCCTCATCTTTGGCTCGGCCATGGGAAGCTACTTTCGGCACATCGCCAACAACGGCGATGTGGTCGATGATGAGGGGATGGGTCTTTGTCTCTGGATCCAACGCCACTTTGTGATAGAACCAGTGAGACGACCAGTCATTGGCCCACTTGTTCTTGCTTGCAGTGACTGGACTTGGCAGGTTCTTGTGGAAGGCGAAGGTATAGCAGCCATACTGAGGAATGGCCGATATCTCCGCGCCTCCCATCATCTGTACGAAAATATTCTTCGGTTGGTAGTGCACCTTGAAGGCACAAGCGTAGCCTTCGGTGCTTGGAGAAAGGTGGCAGGTCTTCGCCAGCCACATGTACAGGTTGAGCTGCATGATCGAAGTGGGAGTCATTTGATGCAAAAATACCTTGAATAGCCGAAAGATGTCAACCACCACGGGGCCGAGTGGGATACGAAGGCCGGCAGTGAATAGATCACAGAAGACAACCATTTCGTCAGTGCGGGGATGAGCGACAGTTTCGCCCGTCGGAGGCGAACGAACATCGTCTGCGGAGACGAAGCCACGACGAGCTAGGTTGTCGAGCAGGGATGGCATCATCTTCGACAGGCCGAGTACGGTGGTCATAGGCCCTTTTGACCGATCCTTCTTCAGAGCCATATCCGAAGATGCAGCTTGTTCTGAGGTCGCCACTCTTGATGTGTTGCGCGAAATGAGTTCGACGAAGAACGAGCTCAGAGAGAATCTTCGTGACGGGAGAAGCGAGGAGGCTGTAAAGCAAAATGCGACGAGAGGTAATACACACAGCTCGCGGCGCCGCTATTTAAAGGGGGTGTCAACCGAGAGAAGCCCAACACCGGTGGTGCCGCGAGATGGAAAGACAACCGTGCCCCGAGCTGCACGTTTGAGATTAAGAGACCGGGGGGTAACTTTGTCCTTTCAAAGTCTTCGAACCACCACAAGAATTCCTACCCAATTTTAAAAACTGATAGTTTTGGCGCGAACTAACGGTTTAACCCTGAAAATTTTCCTTCCTCGACGACAGTACAGTTTTCGCAGGTTGACACGGATTGCGCTTCGCCAACTACTATCGCGGCGCCCAGCCCGAAGGGTGGCACTTCGGGACGCCGACCGCGTCCACTGGGTCGAAGCCGCCCCCTCTCGAGGTTCGGACCGAGGCTCCGAGGGGCTACTATTGGGGACACCACCTTCGGTCTGGTCGCCGAAGGTGCGCGAAGACAGGGCAGCAAGAACATTGAAGCTAACGGGAGTGAACACAAAAGATTCCCGCCTTCGCTTGTCTTCGGGTCAGAAGACGAAGACTTGCGAGGACCGGTCGACGGGAGCGTCATGGCGAGGAGTAAATAATGGGCCACGTAGCCTTCGCTTGTCTTCGGGTCGGAAGCCAAAGATCCGCGAAGACCGGACGATGTGAGCATCAATGAGGAGTAAGCGACAGGCTGCATAGTCTTCGTAGAGAAGGCCGAAGAGGATTATCTGCAGTTGTGGGCCCGTCTGAGCTGTAGCGCACTGAGCTTGTATTAGGGAAATTACGTGTACATCCAGGAATATTCCAGGAATATGTCTGTTGTAAGAGTGTAGAAGAGTAAATGTACGTGGGAGGTGTAATGCCACCTATAAATACCCCTGTAATGTTCATTGATGGGACAGGAAATAGAGAGAGAGAGAATATTTACTACTTGAATCATGTGCTTGTCCCTTACTATTGTAGTGTCCATCCATTCCGGAGACACTTTCCACCAACAACTGCCTTATCAGAATGTGATGACTAGGGATCACCATCAATTGTCTTGTAGAGTTGTGATAAGATTTTTCCTACTCCTTATTGTTGCATTGGCATGGAAGAATTTAGAACCTTCATCTCCAAATTTAACCCACTTGATGGTTCCTCTCTGTTTCCAATAAATTCTTTGTTGTCTAAGAAGACTGAGAAACTTATCGTCCAAAATGTGTTTGAAATTCCATTCAACAATTGTGAGGTCTTTGTGCATTTCTTACATTTCCAACAACTGTTGGAGCGCCTTGATTGGTTTTTCACTTCCAGTTGTTGGACTCTCTCATACCCACACTCATCAGTCACCTCCATGATCATGGAAATTGTAGATCACACGCCATGTGTCGTTAATATAGCTACAGATATACCAAAAGGTGATAAGGACATGACACCTTCGGATACGACCATTGATTACATGGTGAGCTCGCTGCTACCTTTGCATAGTGATTTATGGTATAATTCACTTGGTTCCACATCTACATGTCACTATTTGATTGTAGGCACAAATGTAAAGTTGAACTTTTAGTTCGTTGGTAGACCGATAGTGAATCATTGCGAAGGTCATAACTCAGTCATCCGGAGTGCGATTGAGGTCCATGAGCTCTTGATGGAAATCTTATTTGATAAGCTTTCAAATAGATCTGGTTCCATCTCAGTATGTCGTCAGAAAGTTCTTCAATTCATCAAGACATTCTGTCGTTGTTTCTGTTGGAATTATGGGCTTGGCCCATTTATTCTAATCAATGCAATAAAAGAATTCAAAGCCCACTATTAAATGCTAGGGAATCAATTTATTAATTCCGTATCAGGAATTGAGGAAGATCTCAACCGACTTAAAGTGTGGACAATGTGTACACCACTTGTGAAGCCAGTAAGAGGAGGTCGGTGAACCACATGCGCGCGCGCGCGCTCGCCCACCTCGCCGAGCCGGGCCGAGGCCGAGGTCGTGGGCATGGGCATGGGCGTGGCGAGACACGGCGTGGCGCGGCCGGACGTGACGTGACGTGATGTGCAGGTGCGGTGTGACGTGATCTGCTGAGATGAGAGATTGCTGTTGAAAGCATTAAAACAGAGACAATAAACGTTGACAGTGAAGACTGGAGAATCATGGTCTTGACCGTTACTAGTAACTGATGGCAGTGATTCACACCAGTAACTATCGTTCATCGAAGCCAATTACAGCGTCTAGGATCGTTGAATCTGAGGCACCTCCATGCCTATATAAATCAGGCCCTCCTCCACTCATCCTCACAACACAAGCACACTTGCTTCAGGTACTCCTGATCAGGAGACCTCTCCCTTCTCCCTCTGCTGCTTTCTGCCATTCCCATCCCAAGTGCTGCGCACACAGCTCTAGTGAGAGCAGGCCTCCGGAACCTCTGCTCGCTGAAGGTCTTGCACAGGACGTGGGCAATCAGGTTTTTCGGGAGCGTCTTGACGCGACTACTCGCTCCCTGAATGACTAGTCCATCTACATCCCGGCGTGAACGACTACTTCGTCTACTTCCTGGTGACAGTTCGTGGGACTGCACTGCGAACATCTTCCTGCATCGATGTCGTTCGGCTACATCAGGCAAGGCCAGTCGAATAGAATGTCTATTCCAGCTGGAAACGGCGCACCCGGTGCCTCCGGCACTGGTCCCGCCTTGGGGTACACTCTAACCTATTCTGGTTAAATATTTTGTTCATGCTTATTAGTAAGAATAACATGAACACAAGCACATATTTTGTTCACACATTATCACTCTTTTATGCCATGAAATTGCTAGTAATATTTGGAATTAAAATATACCAAAAATTTCCTAGTTTTCTAACAATCCAAAAACCTAATATTGTTAATAGGCTTTCGGTATCTAGCTCTGCTGCAACAATCAAACCACCACCTTTTGATGGTTCCAATTACAAACGTTGGCAAGAGTGGCTTATGCTATGGTTGACAGTGCTAAGAGTGATGCATGTAAAAGAGGGTAAGCCTAAATAGTTCACTCCAGAGGAAGGGAGTGCGTTTCATGAGGCTGATACCCTCTTTCGAGGCTGCGTCATTAGTGTTCTCACTGAAAACATGGTGGATTCTTATGTCCTACTGCCAACTGGCAAAGAATTGTGGGATGCTCTTGAGGCTCAATATGGAGTGTCTGATGCCGGCAGTGAGTTGTATGCGATGGAGCAGTTCCTTGACTATAGGATGGTCGAAGACCATTCTGTGGTAGAACAGGCTCATGAAATACATACTCTGGCGAAAGATCTCAAAAATTGTAGCAAAGAGTCTCCATGTGTGTTACCCGATAAGTTTGTGGCCGGAGGTATTATCTCTAAGCTGCCACCTTCTTAGAGGGACTTTGCTACTTCACTAAAACACAAGAGACAGGAGTTCACCATAGATGGACTCATTGGGACTCTTGATGTTGAGGAGAAGGCGAGAGCAAAGGACATACGTGGGAAAGGAGTTGTTGGTGCGTCAAGTGCCAATCTTGTTCAGAAGAACAACTCCCACAAGAATAAGAAAAAGCCACCGCTGAACCAACCAAAGACTAAGCAGACAACCACCTTCAAGAAGAAGAAGAAGAAGGGAGCTTGCTATGTGTGCGCCAGTATGGAACACTTTGCTGCAAAGTGTCCAAACCGCAAAGGCAAGGATTCTGCTAACATGATAATTAGCGAGCCTGGAGGAACATCGTGGTATGGTAATTTATTACCTACAGTTCTTTCAGTTTTTTATTTACCCGAGTGGTGGGTTGACACTGGTGCTAATATTCATGTTTGTGCTGATGCTTCTTTGTTTTCTTCTTACCAGGTCGGCTGGACTTCCTCTTTGCTGATGGGGAATGGATCTCATGCACGTGTTCTTGGTGTTGGTATGGTAAATCTGAAGTTTACTTCCGGAAGACCGTGCAGCTGAAGAACGTGCAGCACGTCCCCACCATCAAGAAGAATCTAGTCAGCGGCTCTCTACTGTGTAGAGATGGTTTTAAATTAGTCTTTGAGTCCAATAAATGTATCTTGTCTAAGTTTGGTACTTTTGTTGGAAAAGGTTATGAAAGCAGAGGCTTGTTTCGTCTTTCTTTGACAGATGTTTGTAATAAAGTTGCATACAATATTATTAACGTCGATGAAACAAATGTTTGGCATTCAAGGCTTTGTCACGTTAATTTTGGTTGTATGATGCGCTTAGCTAATTTGAGTTTAATTCCAAAGTTTACTTTTGTCAAAAATTCTAAGTGCCATGTATGTGTTGAATCAAAACAAACTCGCAAGCCTCATAAGGCCGTGGAGGCGAGGAGCTTGGCACCATTAGAATTAATTCATTCCGATTTGTGAGAAATGATTGGAGTGTTGATAAAAGGTGGCAAAAGATATTTCATGACTTTGATTGATGACTGTACTAGATTTTGTTACATCTATTTGTTGAAGTCAAAAGATGAAGCTTTACACTACTTTAAAATCTATAAAGCTGAAGTAGAAAACCAACATGAGAGAAAGATCAAAAGAGTTAGGTCAGATCATGGTGGCGAGTACTTCTCAAATTTATTCACTTTATTCTGCGAGGAACATGGTATTATTCATGAGAGGACGCCTCCCTATTCACCTCAGTCAAATGGGGTTGCCGAAAGAAAGAACCGCACTCTAACGGATTTGGTTAATGCCTTGTTAGATATAGCGGGACTTTCCAAGGAATGGTGGGGTGAGGCTATATTGACTGCATGTCATTTCCTAAACCGTATTCCTACAAAGAATAAAGAGATAACACCATTCGAGGAATGGGAGAAGAAAAGGCCAACACTTTCATACTTACGTACATGGGGTTGTTTGGCAAAAATGAGTGTGCCAATAACCAAGAAACGTAAGCTTGGACCTAAAACTGTGGATTGTGTCTTTGTAGGTTATGCTATTCACAGCGTTAGGTATAGATTTTTAATAGTGAAATTTGGAGTACCTGACATACATGTTGGTACTATAATGGAGTCCAGAGAGGCTACATTTTTTGAAAACATTTTTCCCATGAGAGATGAAACAAGTTCATCTAGGCAAGAGTTTATCGAGGATGATAGCTCTGCTGAGCCAATAGAACACAGTGAACCTACACTTGTGGAAAATCCTGAGGAGGATAACAATGATGCTCTGAGAAACAGAAAGAGAAAAAGGACTGCAAAGTCTTTTGGTGATGACTTCATTGTATACCTCATGGATGATACACCCAGAACGATTGAAGAGGCATATTCATCTCCTGATGCTGACTATTGGAAGGAAGCAGTGAGGAGTGAGCTGGATTCTATTATGTCTAATGGAACCTGGGAGGTTGTTGGTATTTTGTAACGTCATGAAAAAAATCCGCAAGCGCACGGATAACGCTGTAGCTTTCACCCAAGAGTATTCCAGAGTAACGTATCCACTAGGGAACATGAGTACACTACCTACGGGTTCAGGCTGTCCAAGGACTCACACACTGGTGTAGGAGGATAGGAAAGAGAGGACTTTCTAAGATCTAGAATCTATATTTAGAAGAAGAGATCACGTCGCCGTTATACTTCGAGCTAAAGATATCGACTGGCTTTAACAAGCTGATAGCTCCAATAATAGTGCTCTATCCGATATCCGAACGTGGAGGATTACTCAAAGGCTCGAATAGGGCTGTCACCACCTGCCGGCTACCTCTACAAACCGTGGGACTATCGGACAACTGAGTGGTATAGTCCAGCCTAGACACCACGTCTACGCCTTTCCCTACTAACTCTAGAGGCGATCAGGGTTATCCTTTTCTATCCGGGCCCCACTCTAGAGTCAAATGCTACTCGCTAGCATACTCATCATCTAATATAAGGTAGATATGATAACTTGTGATCTAAACTCTAATTCTAAATAAACAAAGAAAGTCTCGAACACTTACAACCGAATAAGCATCCGTCGAGGCACAAGCAGAGAAGAGCGCCGACAAGCCCGGCACTTCCCCTGACTATCTCCCTCACTGTCGTAGAGGTACAATTTGGAGAAGAGCGCCGTTACCGGCGCCCCTCCTGAGTATCTCTACTCCTAAACTCCCTAAGACAATCCTCAACTCAAGTAGGAACACAAGAAGAGAGATGGTGTGGTGTGTGGTGTTTGTTGTCTTCATTCTCACCCCTCCCCTTGTATTTATAGGAGGGAGCCACCAGCCTCTTGCCCGGGAAACGAGCCAAACCGCCATTAGGGACCAACCACACCTCGCCACGTGTCATTTGAGAGGCGGTGGGGCCCGTGGGCTGCCACCACCAGGTCGAGCGACCTGGTTTGTCGGCCGGCCTTGGGCGGGCCCAGTTTGCCCCAGTCTTTGGTCAGAAGACTGCTAGGTGGGCCCCCATGCCATGTATATGGGTAAGGGCCTGTCTTGAGTCAGTTTTGGTGCTCTGGTGGGCCCTTGAATCCTCGTGAACGCGTCTGATTCATCGAGAAGGTGTTTCCCCGGATCGATGACGTGTCGCCTTGCTTATGGGCTGCGTCTCTCTCTCATGTGCAGTTGCCAAGTGGGCCCATTTGGCCTTTGGGCTTCCTTGTGCTTTGCCTAGAAATTTATGCCTTGGATAATATGCTTGTCACATGCAATTTTGGCCCAAATTCACCTGCACACATTCTCAGACCAGCATCTGTGGAATTCATCAAATAATCGTCCTATACTAACATTTATTCCTTCTAATGCTCGACTTTTGCATGATAGTTGACGGTCAAAATGGGTCGTTAGGGACTGTCAACAAGATCCCCCACACTTAGTTCTTTGCTCGTCCTTGAGTAAAGGCAAGAACTAAGGCGGACCCTGACTTCCTATGATATGACACCTGCATACAAATTATTCTAAGCCTTACCTTTGCCTGTGAATTTTGATGTGCCTACCATAAATTGTTTGGGAAGTTGAAGAGCGGAACAGTATTGACTTATGTCTCCTCCACTTTTCCTGCTATATGACTGGGGTTTTGGAAATATTTTTGTAAAGACCAACCATAGCTTTACTTCTCCATAGGATCTCTCATGTCTCTCACTGTGTATATATCCTCACCAAGGCATTGCTTGTTTTCATCCTACTTCTAAAGATGGCTTATGTGGGGCTCATGGTAGGAGAAATGGAAGCATGCACTTGTGTCACATATATTGCAAAATCAAACAAAGGATCCATGGAGATGACAAATCACACAAGTTGATCAAGATTGTGCACATATGTGGAAGGTGGATGGTGGGATGAAATACTCCTTTTATGAATCTCTCTCTCCTTTATTTGGATAACATGAGGACATGGCTATATATATATATATATTTTTCTTTTTTTTCATGGACATTGATGTGTCCATTTTTCTTTTATTTTTTGGGTCATGCTTCTTGGGCATGCCATCTTTTTTTTGAATAGCCCATGCCTCATTTGAAGGATACTAGAGAGAGAGAGATCATTAAACATGAAGTTTTATTTTGTGGATGGATGGAATGGCATGGCTAACTTCTAGTGTAGAAGTTCAGCTGGTGGAGTGCACATGATCTTGATCAAGCAAGTATGAAAGACATCTCACTAGGGTCACAAAGTTTGATGAAGCTCAAAGCAACAACAAGGCACATATGTGTAAAGATTTGTATCATGAAGGTCAACATATGGCTTTGGTAGGACAAACACGTGGAGTTGTAAAGCTATGGAGGTTTTATTTTTGATAAAAATTTCCCAGACACATAAACTGATAAAGCAAGGATTCTTCCATCAAACCATATCTCACTAATCAACAACTTAACAATCATGGGTTCCCTAAGATAAAGCTCAGGTTTAGCAAAGAATAAAGAGTACGCAAGCCAATCATAGAGAAGCACAGAACCAGAGGATACCTTGAGTTTAATTTTCATGATTGATCAAGATTTCATTTAAACTCATAGGTTAGGGAGAGTATGAGGGGTGGAGTGCACAAACCGTCGCGATGAAGAATGAACAATGGTAGTATCGGTTGGCCAAACCTTGCTAGCACTAGTTCGTCTTGGGCTTTTTGCATGCTGGTTTGTTCGGTGTTGTGCACGTGTTGTGGGAGATCTCGAGTGTATATGCATGAAAGTTCCGAGAGATCTCCCCCACACTTGTCCTTGGACCTGGTGCTTATTCGAAAACAAAAACACGGAAACAAACTAATAGCTCTACCGGTTTTAAGAACTAGGGAGCTCCTAAAATTTATTGAAACTAAAATTTAATCTCACCAAGATACTTACTCAAGCAAGGCTGAACTAAGATTGCATCAACATGAGTATGTTGTGCAACATTAATCCAAAACCTTGTCTTACCTTTCCATTTGAATTCAGCTCAATGACTCACCCAATTGGATTTGATTTTCCTGCAGGGGTTAGTCCATATATGCAACCAACATCTATCCAAGTATTAACTCTGAGGTTCGTTAATCAAACTTGATGCCATGTCAGTTTGACTAAAGAAGAAATTTTAACCAAAGCACCTTGCTTAAATAAAGATGTCTATGAATGCGTTGTGCACCACACATTCAAACCGGAGCATACAAGAATTGATAAAGGGAGCATGAAGCATGATTGAGCTTTATTTAAAGAGGGATAGGCATGAGCACGAACCTGGTGATCCTCGGGTGACCTCCCAGCAGGGCCTTGTTTAATGTCAAAAGCAGGACATTGAGAGTACTTACCATGGCGTTTTGTTGATGAAGACTCGATGTTGTCAGCATGGCAGCTCCTCTCCATTTTTTTCATTTTTTTATAGAGCAAGATACGAGGACATACACCAATTCCAAGACAAGATATGAATTGAGAAAAGAACTTACTTTGGGTACTCACATACGTCCCCCACACTTGGAGTTTGCAAAACTTCAAGTGTATGGAGTTCAAGTCTCTTTCAGTAATTGCTCCTCCATCAGGACATATCAAGGTGTTGTAGTCGGAGTAGCTCACATGTTCGTAGGTGTTGCTTGTCCATCATTCTTCTTGATCTTCCCCTAGAAAGGTTAGCGACCAAGAATACCCGAAGGGAAACTATATCCTAAAACATGCTCTTGCTTTTTATTGAAAGGGAAATAAAGAAGTAGATAAATGATAGTAGTCCGGGCTATCTCCCCGGTAGTGCTTTGTTTCTAGTCATAAGCTCGACCATGATAACTCTTGCAGCCATCATTGGTGACGGGTCATTGTTTCACCACCAATTGTTGCAGCTAGCTACAAGGTTAGTGTCGTGGTGCACTTACGAAATCTGCAATGTTTACGATAAACATATACATCTACAACCAACCTTCTGAAGATTTTGCAGAAGAGGACCTTGAGTTGGTTGTAGTCCTTGTGTGTGCACGGTGCACTAAACATGCCTGACTCTGGAGTTGCATTGAATGAGCATGATTTTCGTGGTATATCAAAAGTGAAACTCCCATGCTCATTTGTGGAATCCTTTTCTTCGGACTCCAGAGTCGGCGCCTCACAAAATTCCATGGCCCATTGATTCACCATCTCAAGAGATGCATTGTGAAAGCTTGATGTTGATTCTCGATCATGGTCGAGAACAACATATTCTAGGCCAGCGGGAAGAGGCTCAAACTCGGTCAAGGGTGATGATGAACGTTGATCTTCACAAAAGTGAAGGCTATCTTCCGAGTCGTATTCTTCAAAGGATTCTAGAACTCCCAAGAGAACAGGCTTGGATGATATGAACGGAGATGTATGCATTGTCTCCTTGAGCGGGTTTTGCTCGGGAAGAGGCTTGGCCAGAAGATTTTCTAGATGAGGAGTAGCAGTGGCCGAGCCGGTTTCCCTAAGCTTTTCATCTAGGCTCCCATGAGATGCCAGAAGTTTTTCTAGCGGGAGGCCTAGGATAAGATCAAAATCGAGGATATCGTAGATGTAAAAATCTAAATGCATCTTGTTTTTGTCTATTGTGATAGGCACGTCCCTTGTAATCCCACGACATTCAAAGTACATTCCGGATGGACTCTTAAAATATTTGTCGGTCGGGGTTAAAGGCTTGTTACCCATGAGAGTATCCAAAAGACACTCGGGTAAGATGCAAACCTCAGCAGCAAGGTCATGAAGAGCTTCTACAATATTTCCTTTCATAGAACAAGGGATGGTTGCAGAGGTTGGGCTAATCCGAATTGCTTCGGGAGCACGCTTTGCCTCCTTTGAGCAATCCATTACGGGTGTATGGTGGAAAATTTTATCGAGGGTCTCATAAAGACACATTGATTTCATAAGCTCCTCGTGCCTAAGATGATTCGAGGTATTTTGGATATTTCCCAAAGGATCATCCTCGAATCGAGAAGAGAACTCCGAAGGTTGAATTTCTTTTTCCTCCGGTGTTCGGGGTTCGGGAGAGGGCTCAACAGACGAATATTGGGATGTGGAAGATGAAGGCTCAGATTCGGGTGTTGAGAGACTCTCATGGCTCGACGCGGATTGCTCCCGGCGGGGTTCACTATGGTCGGTAGAGAAGAAAGAGTCGTCGAAGAAACTATCTAGGATGTCTCTTCTCTCTTCCGGAGTTGTGTGTAAGAACCATCCTCCGCTGGCGTCATCAAGCTCTAGGGCAGTTTCCATGTCTAATCCCATGTAGAAAACTTCCAATGATACTTCATCAGGTATAGACATGTCTGGGATAGATGCCAAAAGGCGTGAGAATCTATCCCATGCTGCACCTATGGACTCCTTCTCTAATTGCTCAAAATCGAGGATGTTGGTCGGTGTAACACCCTAATTCAAATTTCAGTATTTAATAATAAATTTAATTGGCTTTATTTAATTTTCTAAGGTTTATATGTGTTAGTCTTGCATTTAAACCAATTTTTGTTCCTTAAGTAATTAAAATTTTATCATAGGTTTAATTTTTTTGGTGTTGCATTCATGCTGGTGCATAGTTTTAATTATTTGAGTGTGGTTTGAATTCAAATTTGTATTTGAATTCAAACTTTGTTTGTTTGTTTTAGAAATATAGTAGAAAAGGGAAAGAGAAATAGAGGACCCAGCCCAAAACCCAAATTCAAACCCAATCCTATTAACCCAAACCCGCGGCGCACTTCCCTTCCCTGGCCCACTCTCTCTTTACCTCTTTTCCGCACCGGCCCACCAACCGGCGCTAAGCCCAGCTCGCGCGCGCGGCCCGCTCTCGCTCCCTCCGCTCACGCCCCGGCCCACCTGCCCGCGCTGCGTCGCGCTCCCCGCTCCCCTCACTGACCACGCTGGCCCACCGTCAGCCTCGTCTTCCTCCTCCACCCGCTTTCCCCGCCCACGCCTCTGCTCCGCCCAGCCGAGCCCGCTCGCCCTGTCTCTGCCCGTGGACCGACCCCGACCCCCCGTGACCCACTGGCTAGCTGCACCCAACGCCCCTTTCCCCTTCTAGATGCTGCGCCCATGCTCGGATCATGCCGAGATCCTATTTCCCCGTGCCCCATCAACCGCCCGCGATCCTCGGCTGTGATTGCCGCCGTGCTTGCACCGGGCACGCTCGCCCAAATCCACGGCCCTGCCTTTAATGGGCACCACCACACACCCTGCGCATCCATCACACCCAGAGCCAAACCACACCGCGCCATGCCCTGCTCCGCTGGGCCGACGATCTGCGCTGCCGTGAGCACGCCGCCCCGTCGCACCTCAGGCCGCCAGGACCCCCGCACCTGCTACGCCTCGGCGCCCAGAATCTCACCGAGCTTCCGGTCCCACGAGTTCAGCCACGCCAGCGCCGGGATTTCGCCTAGCATCCGCCGCAGGTGAACTCCGCCGCTGCCGAATTTTCTCACCGCCACTAGTGCTCCGGCCGCCCTGAACCCCTCTACACCCATTGCAGTGCCCGCGCGGACCTCTTCGACGCTCCCGCAGACCCGGAGACTCTCTGCGGCGGTTCATCCTCGAGCTCCGTCCGCGACCGCCGCCGACCTCGCCGCCGACTCCATGCTGCGCATCATCTCCAGCCTGTTTTAATCCTCGGTGAGGACCCCCTCTGCCCCATCTCCCTTTTAGACCTGCTAGCGTAGCTGTAGTGCACCCCAGCCCGTACAACCCCGCTCGCCAGCGAGCTAGCGCCGCCCCACGCCGTGGCGAGCCCCAGCAGAGCCTCCCCGAGCCCCGCCGTAACCCCAGGTGCATTATGCACGCAGCGCACTTCACCCTCGGCCAAACCCCGGCCCAAACCGAGTCTGGTAGCCACCAGTTCACTTTCTCCGGCCGGGCGCCGCCGCGGAGCATAACTCCGGCGACCCAGCGCCGCCGCCCGCGCCCCCAAAAGCCTGTGACCGCCCGATCTGAAACAAGCGTCCCTGATTAGATCAAATCCCCATCAGATCTGAACCGCGAGATCTCGATCTAACGGCCCATACGCGTAGATACCGCTTCGGCTGGCAGTTTTGCTAAAGAGTCCCTGAACTCTTTCGAAATCAACCCGCGATCCTTTCTTATTTAAAAATAATTCCAACCATGTCCTGTTTTTAGCACGTAGCCCCTGAACTTCTTGGAAATAGTACCCGCCGTCCAGGCCCGCTGATTTTGCACGCTAGCCCTTGTATCTAACTGTTAATTACATTTAGGTCCTCGGTTTTTGCAGAAAACCCCCAGAAACTTAGTTTTCCTCGCAGATAAGCCCCTAGAACTTGTTTTTGCCCTAGATTTTGCGTTTTAGCTCCGTTTTAGGCGTTCTTTATATCCACGCGATCATTGTAACGCGTAGAATAGCTTTAGACTAGTTTTTATGTATTGATGTACTATTTCTTAGTGTTAGCATTTGTTTGCATGTATGTTTATGTTGTGCATTGTTTTTGGCCATGTGTTCGTGAGTAGACGTTGAGCTACCGGAGGAGCTCCATTACCAGTACCCGGAGTAGCCGTCTTCTGACCAGTTCTAGTAGCAGCAGGAGCACTATGAGGAAGGCAAGTGTAACATGAACAACCTATCACTTTTAAATACACTTTCATACTGCATTTTAATACTGTATGCCCATAAGGATTTCCTAGCCACATTTATCCTTTATATAATTACCTTGGGTTGCATTTTGGTTAGTTGTGCTAGGTGCCGCGCTATAACACACTTGGTCCTTTTTAATTAATTTGATTAATGGTTTATGCAACTTAATTCTGAGAGTGGCCCTCTATGTGGCTTGAGTGGCTCACATATCGTTAAAACTGGTTTTGTTAGAAACATGGTTTAGGGGGCCAGCACGGTGCTTATTGCTGGGTTGGCCACTCTCCATAAGGACCGGTTCATAGAGCGACAACCTGGGACAACAGCGCTACCACAAGACTAGAATGGGACGGTCTTGGCGTAATAATTAGGTCTTTTTGGTTTGGAGTAACTTACCTGCGGGGCAAGGGTGGTAAGCTTCTATGTCCCTCGTACTGAGTGGCCTCGTCTGTGGTATTCTTGATGCCCACTAGACCTGCTCCATAGTCGCCGATCCAACCCTCGCGGTTACTCCTTACCAACGAGATTCTTTGTAAAGGCCTCATAGTGAGTCGCTAGTCATCTCACCTAAGAAAGTGTGATGAACAACTGGCATAGCTCATGACTTGTGGGTAAAGATATGCAACCTCTGCAGAGTGTAAAACTGGTATACTAGCCGTGCTCACGGTCATGAGCGGCCCAGATCCTCCTTTTGATTAGTGGGGTTATCTCCTTCCGACGAGGGAGGTGCCTCTCGGGGTTACCTTGGTGGTTTTGGTTTGGTTCTCTGTAGTAACATTATTAATTTTGATTAATTACAATGTAACTGGGTTTATGGTAATTCATCAACTCGTAGTAAATAGCTTTAATAAAATTTTGCCAAGACTTAAAAGCTAATGCAGTCAGTCAGCCAACCTAGAGCCTCATAGTTTGTGTTATACTTGTTGAGTACAAGTTGTGTACTCACTCTTGCCTCTTCTCTACTTTTTCCTCTTGGATACGCTACTGCTGCTCAGTTCCTGCCGACGCAAGGGAGTTCGCTCAGCGCTACCAGGACTACGAGGACTTCTAGGCGTTTGTCTCCCAGTCGACGTCCCTTTGGCGCCCTGCTCAGTTTCGGAGACTTTTATCGTATTTGTACTTCGCTTCCGCTGTATCAGACATTTTTGTCATTAATGTAATAAATAACATTCGTATTTCGATTTATTATGTCTTATTCGTGATATGTGCTAAGATATATTGTTCATTCTATTGTATATACGTGTGACTTGATCCTGGCACGTATATGATTGCTCGGATTATGTTCTTTTATAAACCGGGCGTTACAGAGTGGTATCAGAGCCGTATCGACTGTAGGACGAAGCCTAGATAGAACTGGTCGAGTTTTGAATCATTTTCTCTCTCAGCCTTGTCTGCTGAAACTATTTTACTATTATAGTCCTTGAATTCTGATACTTTTACTCGTCTTGCCTTGATTTCTCTCTATAGAATTAGTTTCCGTAGATTCTGGCCTGAAGAAAAATCATCAGACCACCATGAGCATAAGCTAGGTGACCCTTTTATAATAATACGATAGCACGTTCTGCGACGCGTTGTGGTTAGTCGAGTCGGATGTTAAACTCGGCTAAGTTGTGAAATTTGTATGCTTGTTATTATGCTACATGTTTCCATAGGGAGAGTAAAGTTCAGTACAAATCTGATGGTGATAGACACCAAGGGTATTGATGTGATTCTGGGAATGGATACTCTTGCCAAGTGGGGAGTCAGAATTGATTGTGCTCAGTGGTCAGTTCACTTGTTAGCATCTAATGGCCAAGAGGTGACAGTCAGTGCTACAGAGCCTCTTGGTTTTCTTCATCAGATGGAGGCTAGACCCACGGATGGTATTCGCGTGGTGTCTGAATTCCCGGATGTCTTTCCGGAAGACTTGCCAGAAGAAGGAAGAGGAGTTGATGAAGACATATCCTAATCTCTTTGCTAGCCAGCCCAGAATCTCAGGACGAGATTCCTATGAGGGGGTAGGATTTGTAACACCCTAATTCAAATTTCAGTATTTAATAATAAATTTAATTGGCTTTATTTAATTTTCTAAGGTTTATATGTGTTAGTCTTGCATTTAAACCAATTTTTGTTCCTTAAGTAATTAAAATTTTATCATAGGTTTAATTTTTTTGGTGTTCCATTCATGCTAGTGCATAGTTTTAATTATTTGAGTGTGGTTTGAATTCAAACTTTGTTTGTTTGTTTTAGAAATAGAGTAGAAAAGGGAAAGAGAAATAGAGGACCCAGCCCAAAACCCAAATTCAAACCCAATCCTATTAACTCAAACCCGCGGCCCACTTCCCTTCCCTGGCCCACTCTCTCTTTACCTCTTTTCCGCACCGGCCCACCAACCGGTGCTAAGCCCAGCTCGCGCGCGCGGCCCGCTCTCGCTCCCTCCGCTCACGCCCCGGCCCACCAGCCCGCGCTGCGTCACGCTCCCCGCTCTCCACACTGACCATGCTGGCCCACCGTCAGCCTCATCTTCCTCCTCCACCCGCTTTCCCCGCCCACGCCTCTGCTCCGCCCAGCCGAGCCCTCTCGCCCCGTCTCTGCCCGTGGACTGACCCCGACCCCTTAGGACCCACTGGCCAGCTGCACCCAGCGCCCCTTTCCCCTTCTAGAAGCTGCGCCCGTGCTCGGATCACGCCGAGATCCTATTTCCCCGCGCCCCATCAACCGCCCGCGATCATCGGCCGTGATTGCCGCCGTACTTGCACCGGGCACGCTCGCCCAAATCCACGGCCCTGCCTTTAATTGGCACCGCCACACACCTTGCGCATCCATCACACCCAGAGCCAAACCACGCAGCGCCACGCCCTGCTCCGCCGGGCCGACGATCTGCGCCGCCGTGAGCACGCCGCCCCGTCAAACCTCAGGCCGCCAGGACCCCCGCACCTGCTACGCCTCGGCGCCCAGAATCTCACCAAGCTTCCGGTCCCACGAGTTCAGCCACGCCAGCGCTGGGATTTCACCTAGCATCCGCCGCAGGTGAACTCCACCGCTACCGAAATTTCTCGCCACCACTGGTGCTCTGGCCGCCCTGAACCCCTCTACCCTCTTTGCAGTGCCCGCGCGGACCTCCTCGACGCTCCCGCAGACCCGGAGACTCTCTGCGGCGGTTCATCCTCGAGCTCCGTCCGCGACCGCCGCCGACCTCGCCGATGACTCCATGCTGCGCATCATCTCCGGCATGTTTTAATCCTCGGTGAGGACCCCCTCTGCTCCATCTCCCTTTTAGACCTGCTAGCGTAGTTGTAGTGCACCCCAGCCCGTACAACCCCGCTCGCTGGCGAGCTAGCGCCGCCCCACGCCGTGGCGAGCCCCAGCAGAGCCTCCCCGAGCCCCGCCGTAACCCCAGGTACATTACGCACGCAGTGCACTCCACCCTTGGCCAAACCCTGGCCCAAACCGAGTCCGGTAGCCCCCAGTTCACTTTCTCCGGCCGGGCGCCGCCGCGGAGCATAGCTTCGGCGAACCAGCGCCGCCGCCCGCGCCCCCAAAATCCTGTGACCGCCCGATCTGAAACAAGCGTCCCTGATTAGATCAAATCCCCATCAGATCTGAACCACGAGATCTCGATCTAACGGCCCATACGCGTAGATACCGCTTCGGTGGGCAGTTTTGCTAAGGAGTCCCTGAACTCTTTTGAAATCAACCCGCGATCCTTTCTTATTAAAAAATAATTCCAACCATGTCCTGTTTTTAGCACGTAGCCCCCTGAACTTCCTGGAAATAGTACCCGCCGTCCAGGCCCGCTGATTTTGCATGCTAGCCCTTGTATCTAACTGTTAATTACATTTAGGTCCTCGGTTTTTGGAGAAAACCCCCAGAAACTTAGTTTTTCTCGCAGATAAGCCTCTAGAACTTGTTTTTGCCCTAGATTTTGCGTTTTAGCTCCGTTTTAGGCATTCTTTATATCCACGCAATCGTTGTAACGTGTAGAATAGCTTTAGACTAGTTTAGTGTGCTGTTTTTATGTATTGATGTACTGTTTATTAGTGTTAGCATTTGTTTGCATGTATGTTTATGTTGTGCATTGTTTTTGGCCATGTGTTCGTGAGTAGACGTTGAGCTACCGGAGGAGCCCCAGTACCAGTACCCGGAGTAGCCGTCTTCTGACTAGTTCGAGTAGTAGCAGGAGCAGTATGAGGAAGGCAAGTGTAACATGAACAACCTATCAATTTTAAATACACTTTCTTACTGAATTTTAATACTGTATGCCCATAAGGATTTCCTAGCCACATTTATCCTTTATATAATTACCTTGGGTTGCATTTTGGTTAGTTGTGCTAGGTGCCGCGCTATAACACACTTGGTCCTTTTTAATTAATTTGATTAATGGTTTATGCAAATTAATTATGAGAGTGGCCCTCTGTGTGGCTTGAGTGGCTCACATCTCGTTAAAACTGGTTTTGTTAGAAACATGGTTTAGGGGGCCAGCACGGTGCTTACTGCTGGGTTGGCCACTCTCCATAAGGACCGGTTCATAGAGCGACATCTAGGACAACAGCGCTACCACAAGACTGGAATGGGACGGTCTTGGCGTAATAATTAGGTCTTTTTGGTTTGGAGTAACTTACCTGCGGGGCAAGGGTGGTAAGCTTCTATGTCCCTCGTACTGAGTGGCCTCGTCTGTGGTATTCTTGACGCCCACTAGACCTGCTCCATAGTCGCCGATCCAACCCTCGCGGTTACTCCTTACCAACGAGATTCTTTGTAAAGGCCTCGTAGTGAGTCGCTAGTCATCTCACCTAAGGAAGTGTGATGAACAACTGGCATAGCTCACGACTTGTGGGTAAAGATGTGCAACCTCTACAGAGTGTAAAACTGGTATACTAGCCGTGCTCACGGTCATGAGCGGCCCAGATCCTCCTTTTTGATTAGTGGGGTTATCTCCTTCCGACGAGGGAGGTGCCTCTCGGGGTTACCTTGGTGGTTTTGGTTTGGTTCTCTATAGTAACATGATTAATTTTGATTAATTACTATGTAACTGGGTTTATGGTAAATCATCAACTTGTAGTAAATAGCTTTAATAAAATTTTGCCAAGACTTAAAAGCTAATGCAGTCAGCCAGCCAACCTAGAGCCTCATAGTTTGTGTTATACTTGTTGAGTACAAGTTGTGTACTCACTCTTGCCTCTTCTCTAAATTTTCCTCTTGGATACGCTACTGCTGCTCAGTTCCTGCCGACGCAAGGGAGTTCGCTCAGCGCTACCAGGACTACGAGGACTTCTAGGCGTTTGTCTCCCAGTCGACGTCCCTTTGGCGCCCTGCTCAGTTTCGGAGAGTTTTATCGTATTTGTACTTCGCTTCCGCTGTATCAGACATTTTTGTCATTAATGTAATAAATAACATTCGTATTTCGATTTATTATGTCTTATTCGTGATATGTGCTGTGATATACTATTCATTCTGTTGTATATACGTGTGACTTGATCCTGGCACGTATATGATTGCTCGGTTTATGTTCTTTTATAAACCGGGCGTTACAGTCGGTAGGGAGTCTATGCGTCCGGTGAGGGAGAACGAGTAACAAAAATCATCTCAAAGCTCCTCCCAATCATCGCTCATATTTCCTATCGGGCGGGTGTACCATTGCACCGCCCTCTCTATAAGGGAGAAGGGAAATAATTTCCACCGCAAGGTTTCCTGTGTCATGCCTAGGATTTCTAGACCCGAACACAGTTCCTCGAATTCTTGCAAATGCTCATAGGGATCTTCATGAATTTCTCCCGAGAAGGGTCACTTCCGAACCATGGCTATAAAGCCAGGGTCGAGTTCATGGTTAGATGAGGAAGATGGTAATGGCTCAGAGAACTCGCCCATTGGGGTAGAGAGCTGTGGAAAGGATAGCTGCTCTACGGGTAGTAGGGGTAAAGGTAGAAGGAAAGAAAATGAAAAGGATACGAGGATGACTGAGTCCGAAGATAATGAAGCTGCCATTCCCCGGCAACGGCTCCAGAAAGCTTGTTGGTATTTTGTAATGTCACAAATAAAAGCCGCAAGCGCACGGATAACGCTGTAGCTTTCACCCAAGAGTATTCCAGGGTATCGTATCCACTAGGGAATGTGAGTACACTACCTACGGGTTCAGGCTGTCCAAGGACACACACACTGGTGTAAGAGGATAGGAAAGAGCGGACTTTCTAAGATCTAGAATCTATGTTTAGAAGAAGAGATCACGTCGCCGTTATACTTCGAGCTAAAGGTATCGACCGGCTTAAACAAGCCGATAGCTCCAATAATAGTGCTCTATCCGATATCCGAACGTGGAGGATTACTAAAAGGCTCGAACAGGGCTATCACCACCTACCGGCTACCTCTACAAATCGTGGGACTATCGGACAACTGAGTAGTATAGTCCAGCCTAGACACCACATCTACGCCTTTCCCTACTAACTCTAGAGGCGATCAGAGTTATCCTTTTCTATCCGGGCCCCACTCTAGAGTCAAATGCTACTCGCTAGCATACACATC
The DNA here is from genome assembly GCF_016808335.1 of Panicum virgatum. Taxonomy (NCBI): domain Eukaryota; kingdom Viridiplantae; phylum Streptophyta; class Magnoliopsida; order Poales; family Poaceae; genus Panicum; species Panicum virgatum. The sequence goes on from NC_053145.1 coordinate 22,128,542, forward strand.
ATCTAATATAAGGCAGATATGATAACTTGCGATCTAAACTCTAATTCTAAATAAACAAAGAAAGTCTCGAACACTTACAACCGAATAAGCATCCGTCGAGGCACAAGCGAAGAAGAGCGCCGACAAGCTCGGCACTTCCCCCGACTAACTCCCTCACTCTCGTAGAGGTACAATTTGGAGAAGAGCGCCATTACCGGCGCCCCTCTTAAGTACCTCAACTCCTAAACTCCCTAAGACAATCCTCAACTCAAGTAGGAACTCAAGAAGAGAGATGGTGTGGTGTGTGGTGTGTGTTGTCTTCATTCTCACCCCCTCCCCTTGTATTTATAGGAGGGAGCCACCAGCCTCTTGCCCGAGAAACAAGCCAAACCGCCATTGGGGACCAACCACACCTCGCCATGTGTCATTTGAGAGGCGGTGGGGCCCGTGGGCTGCCACCACCAAGTCGGGCGACCTGGTTGGTCGGCCGGCCTTGGGCTGGCCCAGTTTGCCCCTGTCTTTGGTCAGAAGACTGCTAGGTGGGCCCCCATGCCATGTATATGGGCAAGGGCCTATCTTGAGTCAGTTTTGGTGCTCTGGTGGGCCCTTGGATCCTCGTGAACGCGTCCGATTTGTCGAGAAGGTGTTGCCCCGGATCGATGATGTGTCGCCTTGCTTATGGGCTGCGTGTCTCTCATGCGCAGCTGCCAAGTGGGCCCTTTTTGCCTTTGGGCTTGCTTGTGCTTGGCCTAGAAATTTATGCCTTGGATAATATACTTGTCACATGCAATTTTGGCCCAAATTCACCTGCACACATTCTCAGACCAGCATCTGTGGAATTAGTCAAATAATCGTCCTATGCTCACATTTATTCCTTCTGATGCTCGACTTTTGCACGATAGTTGACGGTCAAAATGGGTCGTTAGTGACCATCAACAGAGGTCGTGGAACGTCCTTATTGATGTAAACCAGTTGGATGCAAGTGGGTGTTCAAAAAAAGCTTAGGCCAGATGATACTATTGAAAAGTACAAAGCTAGGCTTGTTGCCAAGGCATATACCCAAAAAGAAGGAGTCGATTTCTTTGACACTTATTCACCAGTTGCCCGGTTGACCACAATATGAGTGTTACTTTCGTTGGCAGGCTCTTATGGTTTTCTCGTTCATCAGATGGACGTTAAGACGGCTTTCCTCAATGGAGAGTGTAACACCCTAATTTAAATTTCAGCATTTATTAATAAATTTAATTGGCCTTATTTAATTTTCTAAGGTTTATTGTGTTAGACTTGCATTTAATCTAAAATTTTTGTTCCTCAAGTGAAAAAAATTTATCTAGATTTAAATTTTGTTGTTGCATTCATACTGGTGCATGGTTTTGTTTTGTTTGTTTATATAGGAGTTTGAAATCAAATTCATTTGAATTCAAATAGTTTTGAGTTGAGAGGAAAGGAAAAAGAAATGGAAAAGCAAAGGAACCCAAAATCCAAACCCAACTCAAACTAACCCAGCCCAAAACTCAGCAACCGGGCCCAGCCCGCTCTCCCTCTCCCACCGGCCCTTTTCCCTCCCTGGCCCAATGCGCCAGTCCGGCCTGGCCCAGCCTCTCCCTCGTCCAGCCCGAGCAGGCCCAGCCAGCAGTGCCACCCCCCCGGCCCAGTCCGCTCGCCCGAGCCCAAGCCAGCCGCTCATCCCGCAAACGCGTCGCCCGCGCTCCCACTGACCGAACGGACCCACCTGTCATCACCCTCCTCCCCCTTTCCTTCTCCAGCATGCCAACAGAACCCGTTTCCCCCGCTGGAGATCTCGCCCGCGTCCCCAACGGCACGCCTCCCCAAGATCCCCGCAGGCCCTTAAATTGGCTCCCCACGGCCCCCCTTGCACCCCATCCACCCTCGCGCCGCCCCTCAAACCCTAGCCGCCGCCTTCACTCGCCCCTCTCCCACTCACGGGCCGCGACGCACGCTACAGCCAGCTCTCTCTTTCTCGCGCTCGTCAGCCCAGAGCGCCCCCTTTCCCTTCCCGCATGACCCACCACTCAGGCTCGGCGCGTGACACCCGCACTCAACCCTGACAGCCCACCCGTCAGCGACCGCCAAGGAACCCAGCTCCGCCCCGCACGCTCCGCCGGGCCCGCCTGTCCGCGCGACCCGCCATGGACAACAGCGCCCTCCCTTCCCCGCTCGGCCCGCTTCGCGCGCACAACACGGCGCCCGGCCCAGCTCGGCCGCTGCCTCAGCCCGCGTGCGTCGCCCCGCTCCGCAGCAGCTCCCGCCGGCCCAGCTCTCTCCCGTGCGCGGCCCACACCCGCGCCCAGCCAGCAGGCCGACCCTCTCCGCGCACGGCCCGCTCGCCCGTTCGGCCCACTCTGCGTGCGCGCCCCTCTCGCTGACACCAAGGCCCCGCTGGTCAGCTCCATCGTCCCCGCTTCCTCCGCGCGCGCCCACCAGCCCCGCCGAGATCACGGCCGTGATCTCCGGCGATTCCCTGCCGTAACCCACCTCCGAGATCATCGGGACCCCTCCTTTAAGCACCCCGTGACCCCTGTAGCCCGTCTCCACCTCGCAGCCGCCACGCCCGTACCCTAGCAGCCGCGCCGCTCCTGCTCCGCCGAACCCGTTCTCTGCGCCGCCGTGGACACGCCGTCCCGTTGCACTCTGCTCCACTACGACCTGCGCAGGAGCATCGACGAGGTTCAATGAAGCTTCCCGTGGAACCAGAGTCCCGGGGGACCCTCGGCATCAACCTCGTCATCAAGCTCCGCCTTGCGCCGCCGCGGGATCTCGTCGCCGGCGCCGGCACAACACCTCCCCGTCCAATTCCGCACCCAGTGAGCACCACCCGGACCTCCAAATCTTTTTGCGCTAGCTTGTAGGCCCTAATGCGCACTCTAGGTCCCAGGACGCGGAACGCCGGCAAACCTAAGCCGCCTGTCACCGCCGACCGTCCTCTCCGGCCGATGCAGCCCCTTACTGAGCCCACCAGTGGATTAGACATGCTGTGCTCATTCTCATGGGCCAAACCTCTGCTTGAATCGAGCCTCGGAGCACTGGTTTTGCCCAACTCCGGCAAACTGCAGCCCGCGCCGCCGCGGAACAGAGCCACCGGCGCGTTGCGCTGCTGCCCGCTTGCCCAGAAGCCCTCGGCCGTTCGATCTGAGATCGGCGCCCTGGATTAGAAGCCGAGTACCATTTCGCCCGAGCCGCGCGATCAAGATCCAACGGCTCAAATCGGCGCATACCGCTTCAGCCCGACATTTTTGTTAAAGAGCCCCTCAACTTTTCCTTATTTAACCCGCAGTCCACCTCTAGTCAAAAGTATTCGCAGTTTAGTCCGGAAATTAGCGCCCAGCCCCCTGAGCTCTATAGAAATTGAACCCGCCGTCCACCCCTGGCTTTTTCACATGTTAGCCCCTGGATCTTTTCAGTTATTACGTTTTAGTCCTCAGTTTTTGCAGAAAACCCCCTGGAACTTAGTTTTTCTCGCAGATAAGCCCCTGAACTTTGTTTTTAGCCTAGAAAATGCGTTTTAGCTCCGTTTTAGGCGTTCTTTATATCCACACGATCGTTATAACGCGTAGAATAGTTTTAGACTAGTTTAGTGTGCTGTTTTTATGTATTGATGTATTGATTCTTAGTTTTTGTTAGTATTTGCGTGTATGCTTATTATTGTGTATTGTTTGGGCCATGTGTTCGTGAGTAGACGTTGAGCTACCGGAGGAGCCCCAGTACCAGTACCCAGAGCAGCCGTCTTCTGAGCACTTTGAGCAGCAGCAGGAGCAGTACAAGGAAGGCAAGTATAACATGAACAACCTATCACTTTTAAATACATTTACATACTGCATTTTAATACTGTATGCCTATAAGGACTCTCCTAGCCACTTTATATCCTTTATATATATCCTTTGGGTTGTATTTTGGTTAGTTGTGCTAGGTGCCGTGCTATAACACACTCTAGTCCTCTTTAATTAATTTGATTAATGGTTTACTTGAACTTAATTCTGAGAGTGGCCCTCTGAGTGGATGAGTGGCTCACGTCTCGTTAAAAGATGGTTTTTGTAGAAACATGGTTTAGGGGGCCAGCACGGTGCTTAGTGCTTGGTTGGCCACTTTCCATAAGGACCGGTTCATAGAGCGACAACCTAGGACAACAGCGCTACCACAAGACTGGAATGGGACGGTCTTGGCTTACTAATTAGGTCTTTTTGGTTTGGAGTAACTTACCTGCGGGGCAAAGGGTGGTAAGCTTCAATGGTCCCTGCTCCTCCGGCTTGGTCTGTGCTTGGTTTGCGCACCTGTGCTTGTACCCGTGGAGGTGGGCCCCATCGTCGCTGATCTAACTCTTCGTGGTTACGCCTTACCAACGAGATTCTTTGTAACGGCCTCGTAGTGAGTTTGCTAGTCATCTCACCTAAGGAAGTGTGATGAACAACTGGCGTAGCTCACGACTTGTGGGTAAAGATGTGCAACCTCTGCAGAGTGTAAAACTGGTATACTAGCCGTGCTCACGGTCATGAGCGGCCCAGATCCTCCTTTTGATTAGTGGGGTTAGCTCCTTCCGACGAGGGGGTGCCTCTTGGGGTTTGGTATGGTTGTGGTTTGGTTCTCAGTAGTAACATGATTAATTTTGATTAATTACTATGTAACTGGGTTAATGGTAATTCATCAACTTGTAGTAATTATTCTTAATAAAATTTGCCAAGACTTAAAAGCTAATGCAGTCAGTCAGCCAACCTTAGAGCGTCATAGTTTGTGTTATACTTGTTGAGTACAAGATGTGTACTCACTCTTGCCTCTTCACTACTTTTTCCTCTTGGCTACGCTACTGCTGCTCAGTTCCTGCCGACACGAGGGAGTTCGTCCAACGCTACCAGGACTACGAGGACTTCTAGGTGTTCGTCTCCCAGTCGACGTCCCTGTGGCGCCCTGCTCAGCTTCGGAGAGTTTTATCGTATTTTGTACTTCGCTTCCGCTGTATCAGACATTTTGTCATTAATGTAATAAATAACATTCGTATTCGCTTTATTATACCTTTTTACGTGATATGTGCTATGATATACTGTTCATTCTGTTGTATATACGTGTGACTTGATCCGGGCACATATATGATTGCTCGGTTTATGTTCTTTTATAAACCGGGTGTTACAGAGACTCTCGTGGTTACGCCTTACCAACGAGATTCAATGTAACGGCCTCGTAGTGAGTCGCTAGTCATCTCACCTAAGGAAGTGTGATGAACCTCTAGCGTAGCTCACGACTTGTGGGTAAAGATGTGCAACCTCTGCAGAGTGTAAAACTGGTATACTAGCCGTGCTCACGGTTATGAGCGGCCTAGATCCTCCTTTTGATTAGTGGGGTTGTCTCCTTCCGACGAGGGAGGTGCCTCTCGGGGTTACCTTGGTGGCTTGGTTTTGGTTTGGTTCTCAGTAGTGGCATGATTAATTCTGATTAATTACTATGTAACTGGGTTAATGGTAATTCATCAACTCTTAGTAAACAGCTTTAATAAAATTTTGCCAAGACATAAAAGCTAATGCAGTCAGTCAGCCAACCTTAGAGCCTCATAGTTTGTGTTATACTTGTTGAGTACAAGTTGTGTACTCACTCTTGCCTCTTCTCTACTTTTTCCTCATGGCTACGCTACTGCTGCTCAATTCCTGCCGACACGAGGGAGTTCATCCAGCGCTACCAGGACTACGAGGACTTCTAGGCGTTCGTCTCCCAGTCGACGTCCCTGTGGTGCCCTGCTCAGCTTCGGAGAGTTTTTATCGTACTTATACTTCGCTTCCGCTGTATCAGACATTTATGTCATTAATGTAATAAATAACATTCGTATTTTGATTTATTATGTCTTATTCATGATATGTGCTGTGATATACTGTTCATTCTGTTGTATATACGTGTGACTTGATCCTGGCACGTATATGGTTGCTCAGCTTATGTTCTTTTATAAACCGGGTGTTACAGAGTGGTATCAGAGCCGTATCGACTGTAGGACGAAGCCTAGATAGAACTGGTCGAGTTTTAGGACTTCTTCTCTCCAATCCTTGCCTGCTGAAACTATTTTACTATTATACCCCTTGAATTCTATAACTTTTACCCTTCTTGCCTTGATTTTTCTCTCTGAAGAATAGTTTTCGTAGATTTTGGCCTGAATCAGTCATCTGACCACCATGAGTATTAGCTAGTGACCCTTTTATAATAATATGATAGCATGTTCTGCGACGCGTTGTGTTAGTCGAGTCGTATGCTAAACTCGGCTAAGTTGTGAAAATTGGCTGCTTGTTATTATGCTATATGTTTGATTTGGATTTTTGAATGATTGCATAGCTTAGTAGTTTAAATTTGTTTAGAGAAAATTACTCTCATGCTAAAGTTAATTAATTAATAAAATGAGTTAGATCGTTGGGGGTAAAATAGTCCACTCTATCCTGTCTACTTTATCATGTCTGAGTCTTTTTCCGCAAAGAGTTATCATATCCATCTGAATTTATTCCTGCAATATCCTTACTCATGAAATCTTTTGTCCAAAATCAGATGGTGAACACCAGGCGTGGTTCTGACCAGCAGGGGCAGAACAACCAGGGTCAGAACACCCGGGGGACCGGGATCCCGATGCCGCCGCCTTTGACTCCAGAGCAGTACTTCCAGCTCCAGATGCAGATGATGGCTACCCTGAACAACACGGTTCAGGCTCTTCAGCAGGCTCACACTCAGCCTCCGCCTCCACCACCGCCGCAGCCTCGCGACAGGCGTGCTGAGTTGCTGAGGGGTCACCCACCGACGTTTTCTCACACGTCCGACCCTCTTTAGGCTGACGACTGGCTCCGTGCAGTAGAGCGCCAGCTGGACATCGCCCAGTGCGATGATCGGGAGAGAGTTCTGTACGCAGCAGGACAGCTGCGAGGGGCAGCTTTGGACTGGTGGGAGTCCCACCCAGTTCATGACCGCGAGTCTCTCACTTGGCTCCAGTTCAGGGAGCGTTTCCGCAGCCACAACGTCCCCGCGGGCGTTATGAAGATGAAGCAGAAGGAGTTCCTTGCACTGAAGCAGGTAATCTTAGATATAATCATTCAACGGTTACTTTTGAGCTAATGCCCCTTGTTCTATCCTTATGAATCTTGAGTTAATCTTTCGATATCTATCTGTCTTTGTCACTTCAGGGGACTATGTCGGTCACGGAGTATCGTGATCGCTTTCTTCAGCTGGCTCGCTACGCCCCTGCCGATGTTGCGGATGACCGCAAGAAGCAGGAGCACTTCATGGAGGGCCTTGAGGACTACCTCCAGTACGCGCTGCTCAACCTCCGCTTCGACGACTTCAACCATCTGGTTGACAGCGCGCTCAACACTGAGCGCAAGCACCTGGAGATGGAGGACAAGAAGAGGAAGGTTGTCCCCGTTGCTTCCGGCAGCAACACTCGTCCTCGCCTCCAGCCGCCGCAGCAGTACCAGCAGCAGTAGTACCGGCCTCCCCAGCCGTACCAGCAGAGGCCGCAGCAGTACCCGCCTCGACAGCAGCAGCAGGCAGGTCAGGGCCCGAGGTTACCGGCACCTCCGGCTCGTGCTCCACCAGCTCCGCCAGCACCGCAGGCTCCATGTCCGGCAGCTCCTACCGGACAGCAGGCTTCGACACTTGCACGCGTCTGCTATCACTGCGGCCAGCCGGGGCACTACGCCAACACTGGCCCCCGGAAGGCGCAGGCGGGACAGCAGGGGCGTCCAACTCAGCCCAGGGCGCCAGCACAGGGTCGGGTGAACCACGTGACGGCCGAGTCAGCGGCCGAGGCTCCCAACGTGGTTATTGGTACGTTCATGGTTAATTCATATCCAGCTACAGTGCTTTTCGATACTGGTGCTACGCATTCCTTCATTACTCAGTCTTTTGTCGAGCATCATGGTATTCATACTAGCACCTTAAAGAGGTGCCTGTTAGTATCTTCACCGGGAGGACAGTTGAGGTCTCACACTTACTGCCCGAGAGTCAGTGTTTCCTTGAGGGCAGTGGAGTTCTGTACTGATCTGATGGTGCTAGACACCAAGGGCATTGATGTCATTCTGGGAATGGAGACTCTGGCCAAGTGGGGAGTCCGGATAGATTGTGCTCAGAGGACAGTCTTGCTATCAGCTTCCAGTGGCCAAGAGTTTGTTATCAGTGCAGTGGAGCCTTCGGGATTTCTTCACCAGATGAAGGCTAGACCCACGGACGGTATTCGCGTGGTGTCTGAATTCCCGGATGTCTTTCCGGATGATCTGCCAGGTATGCCGCCTGAACGCGCCATTGAGTTTTGTATTGATCTCTTGCCTGGCACAGCTCCTATTGCAAAGCGGCCCTACCGTATGGCACCTATAGAGCATGAAGAAGTAAAGAAGACTATTGATGAGTTGCTAGCCAAGGGCTATATCCGTCGCAGCTTCTCTCCTTGGGCTTTTCCATTATTGCTGGTAGATAAGAAGGATGGCTCGAAGAGGTTGTGTGTGGATTATCGAGAGCTGAATGCAGTCACTATCAAGAACAAGCATCCACTGCCCCGTATTGAGGATCTCTTTGATTTGCTTCGAGGTGCCCGTATATTCTCGAAGATCGATCTTCGTTCGGGTTATTTTCAGCTGAGGATCCGTCCTGGGGATATTCCGAAGACGGCATTCACTTGCAAGTACGAGCTATATGAGTATACGGTCATGTCCTTCGGCTTGACTAATGCCCCGGCTTTCTTCATGCATCTGATGAACATGGTCTTCATGGATTATCTAGATGTCTTTGTGGTGATTTTCATTGATGATATTCTGATCTTCTCCAAGACAGAAGAAGAGCATGAGGAGCATCTGAGACTCGTATTGCAGAGATTGAGAGAACATCAGCTGTATGCCAAGTTCAGCAAGTGCGAGTTCTGGATTGACGAGGTTCCATTCCTCGGTCATGTTATCTCTCAGGGAGGTATTGCTGTTGATCCGAGCAAGGTGAAGGATGTGCTAGAGTGGGAGACACCGCAGACAGTAAAGGAAGTCAGGTCATTCTTGGGCTTAGCTGGATATTATCGGAGGTTCATTGAGAATTTCTCCAAGATCGCGAAGCCTTTGACTTCTTTGCTGGAGAAAAATGTGGCTTTCGTGTGGACTGATGAGCGTCAGAGGGCCTTCGATGAGCTGAAGAAAAGGTTGACTACGGCGCCAGTCCTGACTCTGCCAGACCAGACGAAGAGGTTCACGGTGTATTGTGATGCTTCGAAGGATGGTCTTGGGTGTGTTCTGATGCAGGAGGGCAGAGTGATTGCTTATGCTTCACGGCAGTTACGTCGGCATGAGCTTAATTATCCCACCCATGATCTTGAGTTAGCCGCAGTTGTGATCTTGAGTTGCTTCACGGCAGAGTGATTTGGAGGCATTACTTGTATGGACAGCGTTGTGATATCTACACGGATCACAAGAGCCTCAAGTACATTTTCACGCAGAATGAGCTGAACATGCGGCAGAGAAGATGGCTAGAGTTGGTCAAGGATTATGACCTGGAGATTCACTATCATCCGGGCAAGGCCAATGTTGTAGCAGATGCTCTGAGCAGAAGAAGTTATGTCAACATGGCCGTGGCTTTCCAGATGCCTCCAGAGTTATGCGAGGGAGTTCGTCCAGCGCTACCAGGACTACAAGGACTTCTAGGTGTTCGTCTCCCAGTCGACGTCCCTGTGGCGCCCTGCTCAGCTTCGGATAGTTTTATCGTATTTTGTACTTCGCTTCCGCTGTATCAGACATTTTGTCATTAATGTAATAAATAACATTCGTATTCGCTTTATTATATCTTTTTACGTGATATGTGCTATGATATACTGTTCATTCTGTTGTATATACGTGTGACTTGATTCTGGCACGTATATGATTGCTCGGTTTATGTTCTTTTATAAACCGGGTGTAACAATGCCACCCCCCCGGCCCAGTCCGCTCGCCCGAGCCCAAGCCAGCCGCTCATCCCGCAAACGCATCGCCCGCGCTCCCACTGACATCGCCCTCCTCCCCCTTTCCTTCTCCAGCGCGCCAACAGAACCCGTTTCCCCCGCCGGAGATCTCGCCCGCATCCCCCACGGCACGCCTCCCCAAGATCCCCGCAGGCCCTTAAATTGGCTCCCCACGGCCCCCCTGCACCCCATCCACCCTCGCGCCGCCCCTCAAACCCTAGCCGCCGCCTTCACTCGCTCCGCGGGAGCAGAGCTCCCTGCCCCGCCACGCCTGTGCTGCTCCGTCGAACCGCCGTCGGCCCAGGCCCCCGTAGCGGTTCCGTCCCGACGCCAGGAACTTTCCCGAAGTCTCCAACCGCAACCCCGACCCGAGCAGCGGCCGGATTTCACCCACGACCTCGCCGCCGGTAAACCCTCCGCCACCCCGATTCCATGCCGCCGGTGGCTCTCTGGTTCGACTGACCCTCAGTTCTCGTTCGCAGCACGACCCCGCGCCTTATTGAGGAGATCCAAGGACGGAGCAAGCTCTGCAGCGCCTTCTCCTCGAGCTCCGGACAAGCGCCGCCTCTGCGCCGCCGCCAAACCCGCCGCCGACCCCTCTACGCTAAAAATCCGTCCGCCCCGCACCCTCGGTGAGCCACGCCCCGGTCTGTTCTACCTTTTGGCGCTAGTTTTTGTGGATCCGAAGCCCCAGCACCCCCAGAACCCCGTTCGCCGGCGATGCTCCGCCGTGTACATCCGCCACCGCCGCAACACACGCCATCCCGAACCCCAATCCGCTACTCTGAGCGCATGAGTGTGTTACGCATGCCGCAGACAACATCCACGACCAAATCCCAGGTCGAGCTGAGCCCGGGAACCCCAGAAACACCACCCGCCGGCGATCCCCCGCCGCGGGATTCGCCGCCGGCGGTGTCCCGCCGCCGCCCGCGCGCCCAAACCCCCTGCGCCGTCCGATCCGGAGTCTACTGCTACGATTAGATCTAGGATTCTTTAGATCTGAGCCGCCAGATCCTAATCCTGCGGCCGAGATCCAAACGTACCGGTTCGGCCCGCTCTTTTTGCATAAGAGACCCCCACCTTCCTTGAAATCAACCCGCGGTCCACCTGAGTTCAAAAATAATTAGATTTCAGTCCTGTTTTTAACGCATAGCCCCCTGAGTTTCTTTAAAATAGGACCCGCAGTCCAGGCTTGATGTTTTTGCGTGTTAGACCTCGGATCTTTCTGTTATTTACGTTTAGGCCCTCCGTTTTTGTAGAAAAGCCCCTGGAACCTTAGATTTCTTGCAGTTTAGCCCCTGAACCTTGTTTTTAGCCTAGAATATGCGTTTTAGCTCCGTTTTAGGCGTTCTTTATATCCACGCGATTGTTGTAATGCGTAGAATAGTTTTAGACTAGTTTTAACGCTTAGAATAGTTTTAGGCGTTCTTTATATCCACGCAATCGTTGTAACGCTTGTTTGAAAAATAAGAAAGGAAAAGAAAAGAAGAAGACCCAAACCCACTTTCCAACCCAGTCAACCCTTCCCAACTAGCCCGCTCCCCTTTTTCCTCTTTCCCCGGACAGCCCAACAAGTAGCCCAGCTGGCCCGACCACGCGGGCCCAGCTCTCTCCCCCTCTCTGCGTGCTCTCTCCCGCAGACCAAAGCGGCCGCGCGCGTCCGACCGCTCCTGCCACTGGACCACATCCGCCAGTCTCTCGCGCGCGTGTTTCACCACAGCCCGGCCCTTTTCCCTCCACGCCAGCATGGCCCAGCGCCCTCTCCCGCGTCTGGCCCGTGACGCCGCCTCCCGCTCGCCCCTCTCCCACTCACGGGGCGCGATGCACGCTACAGCCATCTCTCTCTTTCCCGCGCTCGTCAGCCCAGAGCGCCCCCTTTCCCTTCCTGCGTGACCCACCACTTAGGCTCGGCGCGTGACGCCCGAACTCAACCCTGACAGCCAACCCGTCAGCGACCGCCAAGGAACCCAGCTCCGCCCCGCACGTTCCGCCGGGCCCGCCTGCCGGCGCGACCCGCCGTGGACAACAGTGCCCTCCCTTCCCCGCTCGGCCCGCTTCGCGCGCACAACACGGCGCTCGGCCCAGCTCGGCCGCTGCCTCAGCCCGCGTGCATCGCCCCACTCCGCAGCAGCTCCCGCCGAACCCCTTCTTTGCGGCCAGCCGGGGCACTACGCCAACACTTGCCCCCGGAAGGCGCAGGCGGGACAGCAGGGGCGCCCAGCTCAGCCCAGGGCACCAGCACAGGGTCGGGTGAACCACGTGACGGCCGAGTCAGCGGCCGAGGCTCCTAACGTGGTTATTGGTACATTCATGGTCAACTCTTATCCAGCTACAGTGCTTTTCGATACTGGTGCTACGCATTCCTTCATTACTCAGTCTTTTGTCGAGCATCATGGTATTCATACTAGCACCTTAAAGAGGTGCCTGTTAGTATCTTCACCGGGAGGACAGTTGAGGTCTCACACTTACTGCCCGAGAGTCAGTGTTTCCTTGAGGGGAGTGGAGTTCTGTACTGATCTGATGGTGCTAGACACCAAGGGCATTGATGTCATTCTGGGAATGGAGACTCTGGCCAAGTGGGGAGTCCGGATAGATTGTGCTCAGAGGACAGTCTTGCTATCAGCTTCCAGTCGCCAAGAGGTTGTTATCAGTGCAGTGGAGCCTTCGGGATTTCTTCACCAGATGAAGGCTAGACCCACGGATGGTATTCGCGTGGTGTCTGAATTCCCGGATGTCTTTCCGGATGATCTGCCAGGTATGCCGCCTGAACGCGCCATTGAGTTTTGTATTGATCTCTTGCCTGGCACAGCTCCTATTGCAAAGCGGCCCTACCGTATGGCACCTATAGAGCATGAAGAAGTCAAGAAGACTATTGATGAGTTGCTAGCCAAGGGCTATATCCGTCGCAGCTTCTCTCCTTGGGCTTTTCCATTATTGCTGGTAGATAAGAAGGATGGCTCGAAGAGGATGTGTGTGGATTATCGGGAGCTGAATGGAGTCACTATCAAGAACAAGCATCCACTGCCCCGTATTGAGGATCTCTTTGATTTGCTTCGAGGTGCCCGTATATTCTCGAAGATCGATCTTCGTTCTGGTTATTTTCAGCTGAGGATCCATCCTGGGGATATTCCGAAGACGGCATTCACTTGCAAGTACGGGCTATATGAGTATACGGTCATGTCCTTCGGCTTGACTAATGCCCCGGCTTTCTTCATGCATCTGATGAACATGGTCTTCATGGATTATCTAGATGTCTTTGTGGTGATTTTCATTGATGATATTCTGATCTTCTCCAAGACAGAAGAAGAGCATGAGGAGCATCTGAGACTCGTATTGCAGAGATTGAGAGAACATCAGCTGTATGCCAAGTTCAGCAAGTGCGAGTTCTGGATTGACGAGGTTCCATTCCTCGGTCATGTTATCTCTCAGGGAGGTATTGCTGTTGATCCGAGCAAGGTGAAGGATGTGCTAGAGTGGGAGACACCACAGACAGTAAAGGAAGTCAGGTCATTCTTGGGCTTAGCTGGATATTATCGGAGGTTCATTGAGAATTTCTCCAAGATCGCGAAGCCTTTGACTTCTTTGCTGGAGAAAAATGTGGCTTTCGTGTGGACTGATGAGCGTCAGAGGGCCTTCGATGAGCTGAAGAAAAGGTTGACTACGGCGCCAGTCCTGACTCTGCCAGACCAGACGAAGAGGTTCACGGTGTATTGTGATGCTTCGAAGGATGGACTTGGGTGTGTTCTGATGCAGGAGGGCAGAGTGATTGCTTATGCTTCACGGCAGTTACGTCGGCATGAGCTGAATTATCCCACCCATGATCTTGAGTTAGCCGCAGTTGTGCATGCTCTGAAGATTTGGAGGCATTACTTGTATGGACAGCATTGTGATATCTACACGGATCACAAGAGCCTCAAGTACATTTTCACGCAGAATGAGCTGAACATGCGGCAGAGAAGATGGCTAGAGTTGGTCAAGGATTATGACCTGGAGATTCACTATCATCCGGGCAAGGCCAGTGTTGTAGCAGATGCTCTGAGCAGAAGAAGTTATGTCAACATGGTCGTGGCTTTCCAGATGCCTCCAGAGTTATGCGAGGAGTTCGAGCAGTTGAGTCTGGGCTTCTTGCATCATACCTCCAGTGCAGCATTTGAGGCAGTACCGACTCTAGAGGCAGAGATCAGGCAGCATCAGAAAGATGATGAGAAGCTGCAGGAGATCCTTGAGTTGCTCAAGTGGGGCAAGGCCCCACACTTCAGAGAGGATGATCAGGGTACCTTGTGGTACAAGAACCGGATCTGTGTGCCAGATGTGAAGGATCTCCGGAAGTTGATTCTGAGTGAGGCCCATGATACAGCATACTCTATTCATCCGGGCAGCACGAAGATGTACTATGATCTGAAGGAACGTTTCTGGTGGTATGGGATGAAGCGTTCAGTGGCAGAGTACGTGGCTATTTGTGACACCTGTCAGCATGTCAAGGCTGAGCATCAGAGGCCAGCAGGTCTGTTATAGCCTTTGAAGATTCCAGAGTGGAAATGGGAGGAAATCACTATGGACTTCATTGTTGGGTTGCCTCGTACTCAGAAAGGGTACAACTCTATATGGGTAGTAGATGATCGATTGATGAAGGTTGCTCACTTCATTCCAGTGAACACTACTTACTCCAGTGCTAGACTAGCAGAGTTGTACATCTCTCGGATTGTCTGCTTGCATGGTGTGCCCAAGAAGATGATATCTGACAGAGGGTCTCAGTTCACTTCTTGGTTCTGGGAGCAGCTCCATGATTCGCTAGATACGAAGCTGCGTTTCAGTACGACTTATCACCCTCAGACAGATGGGCAGACAGAGAGAACCAACCAAGTGTTGGAGGATATGCTGAGAGCTTGTGCCATTCAGTACGGTACTAGTTGGGATAAGTGCCTGTCTTATGCTGAGTTCTCATATAACAACAGCTATCAGGCCAGTCTGAAGAAGTCCCCCTTCAAGGCATTGTATGGCAGGAAGTGCAGGACTCCTCTCTATTGGGATCAGATTGGTGAGAAGCAGCTCTTTGGCCCTGAGATCATAGATGATGCAGAGCAGATGGTTCAGGCTGTGCGAGAAAATCTGAGGATTGCACAGAGCGGACAGAAGAGCTATGCTGATGGCAAACGGAGAGATCTGACTTTCAGTGTTGGTGATTATGTGTACCTGAAGGTGTCTCCGATGGGAGGAATCCGCAGATTCAATGTCAAGGGGAAGTTAGCACCTCGGTATGTGGGGCCATTCAAGGTGCTAGAGCGGAAAGGCGAAGTTGTTTATCGCCTGGAGTTACCTCTCAGCCTCTCGGGAGTTCATGATGTCTTCCACATATCTCAGCTGAAGAGGTGTTTGCGAGTACCCGAGGAGCAGGCACCACTGGATGGAGTAGATGTGCAGGAAGATCTGACTTATACTGAGCATCCGGTGAAGATTCTGGAGACATCAGAGAGGGTTACTCGGAACAAGCGTATCAAGATGTGCAAAGTTCAGTGGAGTCACCACAGTGAAGCTGAGGCTACATGGGAGCGAGAAGATGAGCTGAAGAAGACATATCCAGATCTCTTTGCTAGCCAGCCCAGCTAAATCTCGGGGACGAGATTTCTTTAAGGGGGTAGGGTCTGTAACACCCTAATTTAAATTTCAGCATTTATTAATAAATTTAATTGGCCTTATTTAATTTTCTAAGGTTTATTGTGTTAGACTTGCATTTAATCTAAAATTTTTGTTCCTCAAGTGATTAAAATTTATCTAGGTTTAAATTTTGTTGTTGTATTCATACTGGTGCATGGTTTTGTTTTGTTTGTTTGTATAGGAGTTTGAAATCAAATTCATTTGAATTGAAATAGTTTTGAGTTGAGAGGAAAGGAAAAAGAAATGGAAAAGGAAAGGAACCCAAAATCCAAACCCAACTCAAACTAACCCAGCCCAAAACTCAGCAACCGGGCCCAGCCCGCTCTCCCTCTCCCACCGGCCCTTTTCCCTCCCTGGCCCAGTGCGCCAGTCCGGCCTGGCCCAGCCTCTCCCTCGTCCAGCCCGAGCAGGCCCAGCCAGCAGTGCCACCCCCCTAGCCCAGTCCGCTCGCCCGAGCCCAAGCCAGCCGCTCATCCCGCAAACGCGTCGCCCGCGCTCCCACTGACCGGACGGACCCACCTGTCATCACCCTCCTCCCCCTTTCCTTCTCCAGCGCGCCAACGGAATCCGTTTCCCCCGCCGGAGATCTCGCCCGCGTCCCCCACGGCACGCCTCCCCAAGATCCCCGCAGGCCCTTAAATTGGCTCCCCACGGCCCCCCCTGCACCCCATCCACCCTCGCGCCGCCCCTCAGACCCTTGCCGCCGCCTTCACTCGCTCCGCGGGAGCAGAGCTCCCTGCCCCGCCGCGCCTGCGCTGCTCCGCCGAACCGCCGTCGGCCCAGGCCCCCGTAGCGGTTCCGTCCCGACGCCAGGAACTTTCCCGAAGTCTCCAACCGCAACCCCGACCCGAGCAGCGGCCGGATTTCACCCACGACCTCGCCGCCGGTAAACCCTCCGCCACCCCGATTCCACGCCGCCGGTGGCTCTCCGGTTCGACTGACCCTCGGTTCTCGTTCGCAGCACGACCCCGCGCCTTATTGAGGAGATCCAAGGCCGGAGCAAGCTCTGCAGCGCCTTCTCCTCGAGCTCCGGACAAGCGCCGCCTCTGCGCCGCCGCCAAACCCGCCGCCGACCCCTCTACGCTACGAATCCGTCCGCCCCGCACCCTCGGTGAGCCATGCCCCGGTCTGTTCTACCTTTTGGTGCTAGTTTTTGTGGATCCGAAGCCCCAGCACCCCCAGAACCCCGTTCGCCGGCGATGCTCCGCCGTGTACATCCGCCACCGCCGCAACACACGCCATCCCGAACCCCAATCCGCTACTCTGAGCGCATGAGTGTGTTACGCATGCCGCGGACAACATCCACGACCAAATCCCAGGCCGAACTAAGCCCGGGAACCCCAGAAATGCCACCCGCCGGCGATCCCCCGCCGCGGGATTCGCCGCCGGCGGTGTCCCGCCGCTGCCCGCGCGCCCAAACCCCCTGCGCCGTCCGATCCGGAGTCTACGGCTACGATTAGATCTAGGATCCTTTAGATCTGAGCTGCCAGATCCTAATCCTGCGGCCGAGATCCAAACATACCGGTTCGGCCCGCTCTTTTTGCATAAGAGACCCCCACCTTCCTTGAAATCAACCCGCGGTCCACCTGAGTTCAAAAATAATTAGATTTCAGTCCTGTTTTTAACGCGTAGCCCCCTGAGTTTCTTTAAAATAGGACCCGCAGCCAGGCTTGACGTTTTTGCGGTTTAGACCTCGAATCTTTCTGTTATTTACGTTTAGGCCCTCGGTTTTTGCAGAAAAGCCCCTGGAACCTTAGATTTCTTGCAGTTTAGCCCCTGAACCTTGTTTTTAGCCTAGAATATGCGTTTTAGCTCCGTTTTAGGCGTTCTTTATATCCATGCGATCGTTGTAACGCGTGGAATAGTTTTAGCTTAGTTTTTCTTGCTGTTTTTATGTATTGATGTACTATTTCTTAGTTTTTTGTTAGTGTTTGCTTGTATGCTTATTGTTGTGCCTTGTTTTTGGCCATGTGTTCGTGAGTAGACGTTGATCCATCTGAGGAGCCCCAGTACTAGTACCAGGAGCAGCCGTCTTCCGAGCAGTTTGAGCAGCAGCTAGAGCAGTACGAGGAAGGCAAGTATAACATGAACACCACCTATCACTTTAAATACAATTTCATACTGCATTTCAATACTGTATGCCTATAAGAACTTTCCTAGCCACTTTATATCCTTTATATATACCTTTGGGTTGCATTTTGGTTAGCTGTGCTAGGTTGCTGCGCTATAACACACTCTGTTCCTTTTTAATTAATTCGATTAATGGTTTACTTGAACTTAATTCTGAGAGTGGCACTCTGTGTGGCTTGAGTGGCTCACGTCTCGTTAAAAGATGGTTTTTGTAGAAACATGGTTTAGGGGGCCACCACGGTGCTTAGTGCTTGGTTGGCCACTCTCCATAAGGACCGGTTCATAGAGCGACAACCTGGGACAACAGCGCTACCACAAGGCTAGAATGGGATAGACTTGGCTTACTAATTAGGTCTTTTTGGTTTGGAGTAACTTACCTGCGGGGCAAGAGTAGTAAGCTTCAATGGTCCCTGCTCCTCCGGTTGGTCTGTGCTTGGTTTGCGTACCTGTGCTTGTACCCCCGTGAGGTGGGCCCCATTGTCGCTGACCTAACTCTCGCGGTTACGCCTTACCAACGAGATTCTTTGTAACGGCCTCGTAGTGAGTCGCTAGTCATCTCACCTAAGAAAGTGTGATGAACCTCTAGCGTAGCTCACGACTTGTGGGTAAAGATGTGCAATCTCTGCAGAGTGTAAAACTGGTATACTAGCCATGCTCATGGTTATGAGCGGCCCAGATCCTCCTTTTGATTAGTGGGGTTGTCTCCTTCCGACGAGGGAGGTGCCTCTCGGGGTTACCTTGGTGGCTTGGTTTTGGTTTGGTTCTCAGTAGTGGCATGATTAATTCTGATTAATTACTATGTAACTGGGTTAATGGTAATTCATCAACTCTTAGTAAACAGCTTTAATAAAATTTTGCCAAGACATAAAAGCTAATGCAGTCAGTCAGCCAACCTTAGAGCCTCATAGTTTGTGTTATACTTGTTGAGTACAAGTTGTGTACTCACTCTTGCTTCTTCTCTACTTTTTCCTCCTGGCTACGATACTGCTGCTCAGTTCTTGCCGACACGAGGGAGTTCGTCCAGCGCTACCAGGACTACGAGGACTTCTAGACTTTCGTCTCCCAGTCGACGTCCCTGTGGCGCCCTGCTCAGCTTCGGAGAGTTTTTATCGTACTTGTACTTCGCTTCCGCTGTATCAGACATTTATGTCATTAATGTAATAAATAACATTCGTATTTCAATTTATTATGTCTTATTCGTGATATGTGCTGTGATATACTGTTCATTCTGTTGTATATACATGTGACTTGATCCTGGCACGTATATGGTTGCTCGGTTTATGTTCTTTTATAAACCGGGTGTTACAGAGAGTTGGAAGAGGAGATCTATATGGATCAGCAAGATGGATTTGTATCAAAGGGTCAAGAAGGAATGGTTTGTAAGTTGTTGAAATCTTTATATGGTCTCAAGCAAGCACCTAAGCAGTGGCATGAAAAGTTCGATTGAACTTTAACTTCTGCTGGCTTTGTTGTGAATGAAGCAGACAAATGTGTGTACTATCGCTATGGTGGGGCTGAAGGAGTGATTTTGTGCTTGTATGTGGATAACATACTGATCTTTGGCACTAGCCTTAATGTGATTAAGGAAGTCAAAGACTTTCTATCTCAAACTTTTGCGATGAAGGATCTGGGAGAAGCTGATGTTATCCTTAATATAAACTGGTAAAAGAAATCAATGGTGGGGTGATTCTTACACAGTCTCACTATGTGGAGAAGGTGTTAAGTCGCTTTGGTTATAGCGACTATAAACTTGTCTCAACACCATATGATGCCAGTTTAATTCTAAGGAAGAACAAAAGGATAATGCAAGATCAGCTGAGATATTCTCAGATCATTGGGTCATTGATGTATTTAGCTAGTGCAACAAGACCTGACATCTCGTTTTCTGTAAGCAAACTGAGCCGGTTTGTTTCAAACCCGGGAGATGATCATTGGAAGGCTCTTGAAAGAATAATGTGCTATTTAAAGGGCACAATGAACTAGAATTCACTACACTAGGTACCCAAGGGTACTAGATGGGTATAGTGATTCAAACTGGATTTCTGATGTTGATGAGATAAAAGCCACAAGTGGATACGTGTTTACACTTGGTGGTGGTGCTGTTTCCTGGAAGTCTTGCAAGTAGACCATCTTAATGAGGTCAACTATGAAAGCAGAACTCACAACATTAGATACCGCCACTGTTGAGGCCGAGTGGCTTCGTGAGCTCCTTTTGGACTTGCCGATAGTTGAAAAACCAATACCGGCAATTCTAATGAATTGTGACAATCAAACGGTGATTGTCAAGGTGAACAGTTCAAAGGATAACATGAAGTCACCAAGACATGTGAAAAGTCGGTTGAAATCTGTCAGAAAATTAAGAAACTCCGGAGTAATAGCCTTGGACTATGTTCAGACGGCTAATAATCTGGCAGATCTGTTTACAAAGGGTCTTTCACGGAATGTGATAGACAATGCTTCTATGGAATTGGGCTTGAAACCCACGTGAGTCATTCTATAGTGGAAACCTGTCCAATGTGATCAGAGATCCCGTGAAGTAGGATGGTGAAACAATCTAAAGTCTAACTGAGAGAAGAGAACCTTTGTAAAAAGGCTCATTCCGTGTATAAGGTGCATTTCTCTTCTAATCTGTATGGCAGGTTGGTCTATACCTTAATGTGTTCTAGGTGGTTTCTTTAAAATAAATGAGTTGTTTTCTAGTAACAAAGATGTTGCCCTACAGAACGTCTGAAGGAACACACCTATATGAGTCTGACTACTGGTCATAGTCTATGAGAACTGGGTATTTGTTGACGGCCATAATTTCACATTCTAAGCCGTCAACTTCTCGGAAATAACATGAGCTTTACACTATGTTCCAAACATATTTTGTTTAATTCTAACGAGTTCCACAAGTTTTGGATGAGTTTTGATTGCAGGAGCAGGTGTACCAAAATTGGGCAAAATTGGGCAGAAACCCAGGCCGACAGGCCTCTCCTAGGCCGGCCGGCCTAGCACCTCCAAGAACACGGTCCAGGCTTCGATCCAGTTGCAATGTGACACATTAATGGGGCTCTGAGTCGAGAGTTGGGCCTTGGTTCAATTGGATACACCGAAAGGCTTTAACAACCATCCGAAGAACTACAAGACAGCCCAACACCAAAAGTACTTCAGCAACCCACTTTCCTGGAGAATGTACAAAGGCAGAGTGAAGCCTTGGCAAAACTAGAGGCCAAGATGGGCCAGAGGGAGGCCGGCCAGCCTAGCAATTGCAACCGCCAATCGAAACCAACTGCCAACCGACTCCAGGAGAGGATCAGAGCCATTGTCCGAAAGGCGGTGGACACGTGGTGGCATCCCCAGGCCGGCCGGCCTAGGGGAGGCCGGCCGGCCCCACATGGAAGCCCCTCAAGCTGGGGTTTGGCGTGGAGGTCAAGTACAACTGTATTACTTGCTTTCAACCGACGCTACCTGCAGTAACCGCCAGAACTGACCTTGGGAGGGCTATAAAGAGAAGCACCATCCATCACTTCAAGACACACACAATTGGAGCTCTTCTCTTCTACTTATACTTTCTAAAGTACATTAGTAGCTTGGGAGTTAGAGTCGAGTCGAGCTTGCTCGGGATTCCAGAGTCGTCGGAACTCAGGTATAGCTCTTGTATCTTTCTTTTAACTTTATTAATATAAGTTATCTTCTTTACTTTTCCGAGTCAGCTTTACTTTTCGTAGTCTTTTATTTACTCAAGTCTGAGGTTCAGCTTAAGCACAGAAGTTTTCCTTTAGCTTAGGCTAAATTATCATTCTTAGTGATCGGGAACTTATCTTACGGGTTTTCTCGCCCGGACTAGAGTATCTCAAGTTAGTGCTCTAGGTTGAGGGGGATTTCTCTCAAAGGCCTCGAGAGAAATCCTAACACCGAGTGCAGACGTGGTGTCTGACCTTAGTGTTAGCTAGAAAGTGTGTTCCACCCCACAGAACCGTTGTGGTAGTCGGTAGGTGGTGACAGCCCTATCCATCCTTTGTAGTCCACCACGTTCGGGTATTTTCATAGCAGTAGTGCAGGTTGCCGTTGGACTCCCCTCTCATCCCTTTTTGAAGTCCTTCCTCTTCCATCCGCCAAAGTAAGCTCTGCTTTCCCAAGAACTAGTTAGGTGTTTAGTCTGATCTAGAGAGGCTAGCTCGATAGTTCGGAAGTGTATCTGATGTCTTTTCTCGCTCGTTGTGCTCCCAGCTCTATCTCCCTAAAGATTAGAATCTCCGTGTGTCACTGGGTCATTGCTTGGCCATTTATCTCACTTACCTATCTGGCTTACCCCCGTCTAGTCAGTCGGTCGATAAAGCTAGTACGGTTATCACTCGATTTACGATACTCTTTACCATAGTGCTTCCCTGAGGAAAAATACGATACCCTGGAGTACTCCAAGGTGAAGTGCTACAGTGGTGATTCTGTGCGTTTGCAGAATATCTATTCTAATCAGGCCTAAGAAACGCCAACAAGCATTTATGGGGCCATTGCCGGGGAAGCAATTGGCTAAAGATATCGTAGATAGTTTGATAAACTCTACTAGTTTGTCGCCGTTAACCCTAGCGGGCTTACCATTGCTCTCTCTATCTTTTGATCGATGCAGAGCAGTGCATGACCGGTTTCGACCTACCAAGTAACTTCCACCTAAATCCAGAATGAATTGGGAGAAACGTGAGATGCCGTGCCATCCCACCTCAGAAAAGACTCACTTGGCCTATCAGTTCACCCTCCACTTCAGCATCGCCATCCATGGCTAAGACTCTTCGTCAGTTCTCTGCCCCGTCCAGTAACCACATCCCTACTGGATTGAATGTCAACCAAGCCGGCAATGACGGCTTTGAGCTGAAGACTGGACTCGTAAACATGGTTCAAGCAAGTCCGTTCTACGGAAAGGCATCCGAGGATGCCAACGCCCATCTCCAGAACTTCATGGAGGTGAGTAACACCATCAACCCCAGAGGAACTAATATGGATGATGTCTGTCTTTGCCTATTCCCGTTCTCACTGCTCGGGAAGGCCAAGACGTGGTTCTACTCCAACAAAGAAGCTTTCACGACAAGGGAAGCTTGTTCAAATGCATTCCTAGCCAAGTACTTTCCAGTGGGAAAGACCAATGCCCTCCAGAACAGGATCACCGGAATTTAGCAATTCGGATGAGACCATCCCGAAAGTCTGGGAGCATCTCCAGAAGTACATACAAGCCTGTCCACACCACGGCATAGAAGAGTGGCTGATCATTCAGAACTTCTTCCATGGCCTGAATCAGCAAGCCCAGGACCACATTGATGCAGCTGCGGGTGGTTCCTTCCTTTCTCTCGACGTTGCGGGAGCAAAGGCGCTGATTGACAAGATAGCTTCCAACCAAAGTTGGAAAGAAGAAAGGCAGCCAGCCCGTCCCAGGGGCATGCATCAGATCGACACGGTCGACATGTTTGCTGCCAAGTTGGAACTTCTGATGAAGAAGCTGGAATCTCCACATCAGGAGGTTAATCAAGTTTCAGAGTCTCGTATGACATGTGAAACATGTGGTGAGACTGGGCACTCGGGCACCTCGTGCCCCTTAACTCAGAAGGACGCAAACTTCGTTGGGAGCAACAAAAATTCCAACTCAGGATTTCGTCCTCTGCAGGGTTGGAACTCCAAGCCCAACCTCCCTTACGGTCAACAATAAAGTACGAATTTTAATAGCAGTTTTCAGCCCACATTAAAAGACCTAGTGTACGGCCAAAAACAAATCAATGATAACATTAGTAGGAAATTCCTTGCTAATGACAAGATCCTAGAATCTATGGCTGCACAACTAGAGGGATTCAATTCTGTTATTAAAAACCAACTGAGCTTTAATAAAATGATAGAAACCCAAGTAGCTCAGCTTGCATCTTCATGTCCTAACATTAATGCGGGGAAACTGCCCGGGCAACCGGAAGTACCCTCAAAAGAGAATTTTAGTGCGGTGACCACACGTGGTGGTAAGACCACGCAAGAGCCACCTTTCCCAAAGGATGCAGGAAAGCAGCGAAAGACCATAACCGCTAGCCATACCGAAGTTGAAGATGAAGAGCAGGAGGAGGTTGATGACTCCAACATACCTGCTACCCAGGAAGACCCCGTGGAACACCCGAGAACTTCACGGGACTATCACGACACAACTGCCTTACCGTTTCCGGAGCGGATAAGGAAGCCAGTGGCCGACGAACAATTCAGCAAGTTTGTCGAGGTAATCAAGAAGTTATATGTGAATATAACACTTCTTGAAGCTATGCAGGTACCCATGTATGCCAAGTATATCAAGGATATTCTTGGAAACAAGCGGACGCTGCCCACCACTGAAGTCGTGCAGTTAACAGAAGAGTGTAGTGCTGCTATACTTGATCCTCTCCTGGTGAAGAACAAAGACCCAGGCTGCCCCACCATCACTTGCTCGATCGGGGCTCAACATTTCTCTAACGCCCTCTGCGACTTGGGAGCAAGCGTCAGTGTCATGCCCAAGGTAGTTTTTGACAAACTTAACCATCATGCACTTGCCCCTACTGCCATGTGTTTGCAGCTAGCGGATCAAACGGTCCGCTATCCCGCGGAAATAGCAGAGAATATCCCAGTGAAAATCCGGAATTTCTTTATTCCCGTCGACTTCATCGTACTCGACATGGAAGTCGACGCCAAGACGCCGCTCATCTTGGGCATGCCGTTCTTGAGCACAGCAAACACCCACATTGATGTCGGAGCTGGAGAGATCCAGCTCAACATTAATGGCCAGCAGGAGAAGTTCGCCTTCAAACTGAAGGTCGAACAATGCTCACAAGTCAAAGAGGTCCGTCGAAAGAAGAAACACGAAAAAGAGACGAAGAAACCGTCGCTTCCGAACATTGAAGCCCTCATCGCATTCGTGGAAAATCTGCGAATTCAGGAGGAGTTACGAATTCAAGAGGAAGCGAAGCAAATCAAGCTTCACAATCAGAGGAATGCCAAATGTCGAATCTAGCGTAAGAAATTTCTAGAATCACAGGACGTGAAGGTTGAAACACAACCCACACCCAAGAAAGTGTGGCAGAAGAAAGTGTCATCGCCCAAGACTCCATCCGGCGACGACAACCAGACTAAAGGAATGGAGAGTCCGGCTCCGGACTCAAAACCCGAGCCCTCGCCATGAGGTACGTGGCATGTATCCATCATTTGCATTGCATGTAGGATAGTATAATTTTTCCTTGCATAAATTTTATTTCCATCTTGCATAATCATGTTTGAGTTTTAACCAACCCATGTTTAAAATTTGAATGATTTGCATCAGTAGAACTTCACAAAAAATTTTGAAAAAAAAAATTGGCCGAGCTCCAGGCTGGCCAGCCCCACCTTTTGTCTGCCAGAGAACAACAGGGAGTGGAGGCTTTGATTAAGCAGGAAGCAAGAGACAAAGGGATGGGCATTCAACGTGTCGGCGGCAGGCCGAGCGGCCCCATTCAGGCCGGCCGGCTCCTCTCCTCCGCTCACGTCCCGTCACCACCGACACCGGCATCAATACCTGCAAGTCTAAGCTCTAGACCGAAGACGTGGCTCAATAGCCACCGTGCAAGAGCCGCCCGGCTTGCCCCAGGCCGGCCGGCCTGGCCCTGGTGCGTGGCTATAAAAGCCAGTGAGCCCGACGTCTCTCGGGGCACCCGAAGCTCAGGTACACATGCCTCAGCCCGAGCTCCTTAATCTCTTCTCCCTTTCTTGAGTTTCTTTTCCTAATTAAGCTCTTTTGAGTTGATTAGGAAAAGAACTCAAGTGCTAGCTCGCCTAAAAACAAAATTTGAGTAGTAATTAGTGAAGTTCATAAACCAGAAAACACAAAAATATTTCCCTTCTAAATAAATTCATGGCTCGCTGAACGTTGAGCGTTTGTGGTGGTTTAACGCCCCGCAAGAACGACTAATGACTAATACTAACCCTCCTCTTAACTTCTTGTTTCCTTCGGGTATTGCTCGTGCTAACCTTTTTTCCGACACCATGATAACTTGAGCAAAGGAGAAGGTCAAGAAGGCGTTCTTGAGAAGACCGAGAAGCTCGCGGAGTTCGTCTTCTTCTCGGGATAACATGTCGGTCGACTCCGATCACCGCTCACATGCATCCCGAGAAGAAGAAGAAATTCCCGCAGTCCCAAGAAGCCGCTTCCGCATTAGGATCTTGACAATGGTCGAGCAGATCGTCTACAAGAACAACTACAAGCGGCAGGCACTCGAGCTGCTGAAGAAGCAAACTTATGCCCATGCCAAGAGGTTCGAAACCCGCTTCCTCATCACGATGGGACTTTTGCATGACATGAACCAAGCCTTCGCTGCCGTCGGATGGGAGAACTTCGCCGACATCGTCGAGCCAGGTTCCCATCTTTTGACCATTGAGTTTCTTCTGTCTCTTACCGTTGAAGAAACCAGCACTAAAACTAAAGTGTACTTTCAGTTCTTTAACGATCAATTTGAAATGACTCTTCAACAATTTAGTGTTGCTTTGGGCTTTAATAGAAGATGCATCTTAGACCCCAACACACTTGTTGAGCGCTATCAGTATGACCGTAGCTCTTGGTGGAGTGAAATTTCTAATGAACCCGTGAGTAGCAAGAACAGCATAGTTTCAATTCATAATCCTACTCTAAGGTTTCTTGCCAAGTGGCCATGGTTGTGCACTCTCGCACAGACCTTCGCCTCTGCAGCTTGCCTGAGCTGCAGTGTCTATACGCTATGGCGAATAAGATTCATTTCTCGCCCATCCGGAGCATGCTTGGTCATTGGTAAAAGATGATTACGGGTAACCCCACTGGTCGCCCTTGTGGCGAGGTATGTCAAAGTGATGGAGGGCGCCGAAATCACCTTCTTGCCTGAGACAGAGGCGTATAGATATGAGGTCGGTCTTGAGCATTTTGTGCAAGGGCACATGATGTGGGAAGGGCCAGGAAATTCTCTCTTTATGTGTTACCCCGGGTACGATAATGAGATCGAGCTTCCATGACCGAGACTCTCTCTCTACTCGGTGAAAAGTCTAACATTGCAGATGGAGAAAAGAGAACCCGCATGACGGAGTGTTGCAGGTCCACAGACGAGGAGCAGGACACAGCACGGAGAAGCCGAAGCAGGTCCTTCACGACGGATACCCCCGGTTCATGCCTCGACACAACCGGGGCCGTCCACGGAGAACATGAGCTTCGAGGAGGTGTACGGGCATTACAACTATGACCCGGACCAGGCCGGCAGCAGCGGATTCACCAGTGGACAAGGACCGTCGGGCATTACAACTATGACCCGGACCAGGCCGGCAGCAGCGGATTCACCGGTGGACAAGGACCGTACTAACCCGTAGGTATGCATTCGTCTTATGGTCCACAGGTCGGTCCCTCATTGTCAGCCCGCTTCAACTATGAGGACTCGATCCTTCGGTGCATCGCGGACATTTCAAACCGCATCAGCACACTTGGTACACAGCAGCAGGAGATGCAGGACACGATGGCACACAACACCCAGCTCACTCAGGAGAGCTGGGGGTTGACCTCTGCTTTGTAGTACGACGTCTCGAACGTCTTCATCCACCTTGGGCTGGACTATCAGCAGTCCCAGCCGTACCAACCATACCAGTAGTACCAGCCACCCGAACAGGAGAACAACGACGACGAGGAGGAGAACAACAACAACAACAGGGAGGACAAGGATGATGATGAGAACAACAACCCTGACGAGGGACAGCAGGACTCGGATGAGGAGGACTGAGCTTCATCGAAGCTTGGGGGGGAGTCACACAATCAGGTAAGTCATCGCACCTGTTCTTTCTATTCAGTAGCCATGCCAAAAAAACAAAAATAATCATAGTAGTAATAGATAAATAATCTCTTAACAAAAAATATTTCCATGCTTTGAATAAAATGTATATGAGTGGAAATCCGTGTGAGCTCTTACTTTAGAAATGATGATTAGTTGCTCTGTTTAAACCCTGTATGTGCCTCGTTTACAACTTCTTACTCTCCTAGTAGTAGTTCCACTAAAAAATTGGTTGTGTGGAGGCATGAGTTTAATTTCTGAAGTCTAAGTTGTAGCGGGATTCGAGATAGCCCAAACCGGAATTAAAACTGCTTGCTCTAGTAGGGAACCCCTCAGAATTCTTCTAAAACTAAAATCTTGGTAAAGGTTTCCTATGGTTAAAATGACCCATCATGCAAAGGAGAGTGGAGTTATCTTCTTAAAAAAAATAAAAAAAGAGAAAAGAAAAAACAAGAGAAGCCCACTCTCCATTTCAAATTGCAAATAATGGAGTTCAAATTCAAATGGGAAGCCACCCACTTCATCCACTTCATACCCTCCAAATACCCCATATTCCATGAGACCTAAATTTGGCTAAGTACCGACCCCGGCTTGGATTACCCTTCGGCTGAGCAATACAGGTAACCAAGGTATGCATACATCTTCCTACCCATAAACTCCACATATCAGCTGTAGAGATAGGAAGAGCATGGTCAGATATCTCGACCATAGGTGAGGATCATATACTTTGAGCGACTCGAGAGTACCATTGGGAAACCTGAACCTCTTTTGAAAAATTCTTGCAAAAATCCGAGATGGGAACCTGAACAGGTAGCAGGGAACATTCCGGTGAAGGTTGTTCAGTCCAACAACCGCTGAAGACCGAGGGATGAAAAAAATACGCCCCATCTTCCAAAACCTTAGGTATGTGCCAACTTTTCATAAGTACAAATAGGAAGAGTGATATACTATGCACAAGATACCTGCAAGGGGGTAAACATTGATGCAACTCCTGATCCACCGAGTCTCAGTTTAAGCTTTGCTCGAGGACGAGCAAAAGTTTAAGCTTGGGGGTGTTGACGACCATAATTTCACATTCTAAGCCGTCAACTTCTCGGAAATAACATGAGCTTTACACTATGTTCCATTCATATTTTGTTTAATTCTAATGAGTTCCACAACTTTTGGATGAGTTTTGATTCCAGGAGCAGGTGTACCAAAATTGGGCAAAATTGGGCAGAAACCCAGGCCGACCGGCCTCTCCTAGGCCGGCCGGCCAGGCACCTCCAAGAACATGGTCCCGGCTTCGATCTAGTTGCAATGTGACACATTCATGGGGCTCTAAGTTGAGGGTTGGGCCTTGGTTCAATTGGATACACCGAAAGGTTTTAACATCCATCCAAAGAACCACAAGACAGCCCAAGATCAAAAGTACTTCAGCAACCCACTTCCCTGGAGAATGTACAAAGGCAGAGTGAAGCCTCAGCAAAACCAGAGGCCAAGATGGGCCAGAGGGAGGCCGGCCGGCCTCACCTAGACCGGTCGGCCTAGCAATTGCAATCGCCAATCGAAACCAACTGCCAACCGACTCTAGGAGAGGATTAGAGCCATTGTCCGAAAGGCCGTGGACACGTGGTGGCATACCTAGGCCAGCCGGCCGACCTAGGGGAGGTTGGCCGGCCCCACATGGAAGCCCCTCAAGCTGGGGTTTGGCGTGGAAATCAAGCACAACTGTATTACCTGCTTTTAACTGACGCTACCTGCAATAACCGCCAGAACCGACCTTGGGAGGGCTATAAATAGAAGCACCATCCATCACTTCCAGACACACACCATTGGAGCTCTTCTCTTCCACTTGTACTTTCTAGAGTAGGTTAGTAGCTTGGGAGTTAGAGTCGAGTCGAGCTTGCTCGGGATTCCGGAGTCGTCGGAAGTCTGGTATAGCTCTTGTATCTTTCTTTTGACTTGATTAATATAAGTTATCATCTTTACTTTGCTGAGTCAGCTTTACTTTCCGTAGTCTTATATTTACTCAAGTCTGAGGTTCAACTTGAGCACGGAAGTTTTCCTTTAGCTTAGGCTAAGTTATCTTTCTTAGTGATCGGGAACTTATATTACGAGTTTTCTCACCCGGACTAGAGTATCTCAAGTTAGTGCTCTAGGTTGAGGGGGATTTCTCTCGAAGGCCTCGAGAGAAATCCTAACACTGAGTGCAGACGTGGTGTCTGACCTTAGTGTTAGCTAGAAAGTGTGTTCCACCTCACGGAACCGTTGTGGTAGTCGGTAGGTGGTGATAGCCCTATCTGTCCTTTGTAGAACACCACGTTCGGGTGTTTTCATAGCAGTAGTTCAGGCTGCTGTTGGACTCCCCTCTCATCCCTTTCTGAAGTCCATCCTCTTCCAGCCACCGAAGTAAGCTCTGCTTTCCCGTGAACTAGTTAGGTCTTTAGTCTGATCTAGAGAGGCTAGCTCGATAGTTCAGAAGTGTATCAAGTGTCTTTCTCGCTCGTTGTCCTCCCAGCTCTATCTCTCTAAGGATTAGAATCTCTGTGTGTCACTCGGTCATTGCCTGGCCATTTATCTCACTTACCTATCTAGCTTTCCCCCATCTAGTCAGTCGATCGATAAAGCTAGTACATCTATCACTCGATTTATGATACTCTTTACCATAGTGTTTTCCTAAGGAAAAATACGATACCCTGGAATACTACAAGGTGAAGTGCTATAGCAGTGATTCTGTGCGCTTGCAGAATATCTATTCTAATCGGGCCTAAGAAACGCCAACAAGCATTCTCTAGAAACTCATGAAGGGCCTGGAGTATGGCTAATAAGCTTCAAACCGCAGGGATGCTTATGCAGCCTAGTACCAGTGTAGGGCTCTGGTCAAACTTGTTTGCACAAGACTGGCAATTCAAGGTATAGTCCATTGTAGAGTTGTGAATAAGTGTAGCCTTTGTCCTAGATGGAAGTTCAACTTAACAGTCTCTGTCAAATACTAGTATACCAATGAGGGAATGGGAGCATTTCTAGTGTTGCTTGAAATTCTTGGTGGGGATTGTTGGAATTATGGGCTTGGCCCATTTATTCTACTCAATGCAATAAAAGAATTCAAAGTCCACTATTAAATGCTAGGGAATCAATTGCTTAATTCCGTATCGGGAATTGAGGAGGATCTCAACCGACTTAAAGGATGGACCCTGTGTACACCATTTGTGAAGCCCGTAAGAGGAGGTCGGTGAACCGCACACGCGCGCTCGCCTCGCCGGGCCGGGCCGGGCCGAGGCTGTGGGCGTGGCGATGCACGGCGCGGGGCGGCCGGACGTGACGTGACGTGACATGCAGGTGCGGTGCAACGTGATGTGCTGAGATGAGAGAATGTTTAGCTGTTGAAAAAATTAAAACAGAGACAATAAACGTTGACAGTGAAGACAAGAGAATCAAGGTCTTGAACGTTACTAGTAACTGATGGCAGTGATTCACACCAGTAACTGTCGCTCATCAAAGCCAATTACAGCATCCAGGTTCGTTGAATCTGTAACACCCGGTTTATAAAAGGTCATAAACTGAGCAATCATATACGTGCCAGGATCAAGTCACACGTATATACAACAGAATGAACAATATATCACAGCACATATCACGTAAAAAGATATAATTAAACGAGTACGAATGTTATTTATTACATTAATGACAAAATGTCTGATACAGCGGAAGCGTACAAACATATACGAGAAACTCTCGGAAGCAGGGCGCCACAAGGACGTCGACTGGGAGACGAACGCCTAGAAGTCCTCGTACTCCTGGTAGCTCCGAGTGAACTCCCTCGCGTTGGCAGGAACTGAGTAGCAGTAGAGTATCCCCAAAAAGGACAAGAGGAAAAAGAGTAGAGAAGGCAAGTGTGAGTACACAACTTGTACTCAACAAGTATAACACAAACTATGAGGCTCTAAGGTTGGCTGACTCAACTGCATTAGCTTTTAATCTTGGCAAAATTTTATTAAAGCTATTTACTACAAGTTGATGAATTACCATAAAACCCAGTTACATAGTAATTAATCAAAATTAACCATGAACTACTAAGAACCAAACCAAAACCACCAAGGTAACCCCACTAATCAAAAGGAGGATCTGGGCCGCTCATGACCGTGAGCACGGCTAGTATACTAGTTTTACACTCTGCAGAGGTTGCACATCTTTACCCACAAGTCGTGAGCTACGCTAGTTGTTCATCACTCTTCCTTAGGTGAGATGACTAGCAAACTCACTACGATGCCGTTACAAAGGACCACATTGGTAAGGGGTAACCGCTAAGGATTCAGGCTCTGCAATGATGGGGCCCACCTCGAGGGGGTACAAGATAACACAGACCAAGCCTCGTAGCGCAGGGACCATTGAAGCTCACCCCCCCTCTTGCCCCGTCGGTAAGTTACTCCCGAACCAAAATGACCTAATTAGTAAGCCAAGACCATCCCATTCCAGTCTTGTGGTTGCGCGGTTGTCCCAGGTTGTCACTCTAATGACGTACAGTCCTTATGGAGAGTAGCTAGCACAAAACACAGTGCAAGCCCCCTAAACCAAGTTTCTAGAAAACCAATTTTTAACGAGACGTGAGCCACTCAAACAGGCCACTCCCAGAATTAAGTTGCATATACCATTAATCAAATTAATTAAACAGGACCAAGTGTGTTATAGCGCAGCAACCTAGCACAACTAACCAAAATGCAACCCAAGGGATATATATAAGGTAATAAAGTGGCTAGGAAAGTCCTTATAGGCATACAATATTAAAATGCAGTATGAAATTGTATTTAAAGGTGTTGGGTGTTGTTCATGTTATACTTGCCTTCCTCAAAGTTCACCTGCTGCTCAAACTATTCTGAAGACGGTGGCTGCTCCGGGTACTGGTACTCCTTCGAAGGATCAATGTCTACTCACGATCGCAACACCAAAACAAGTCCAGTACATACACATACATGCAAACAAAAGGCAAACACTAAGAAATAGTACAACAATACATAAAAACAGCAAACAAAACTAAGCTATAACTATTCAACACGTTACAACGATCGCGTGGACATAAAGAACACCTAAAACGGAGCTAGAACGCGAAAACTAGGCACAAAACAAGATCCAGGGGCTTAACTGTAAGAAAAACAGAGTTTCTGGGGTTTTTCTGCAAAAACTAGGGACCTATTCATAATTAAAGGATAGATCTAGGGTCTAATGTGCAAAAACTATAGCTCTGGACTGCGGGTTCTATTTCTAAAGAGCTCAGGGGCCTAAACATTAAAAACTGTGCTGAACTGCAATTACTTTTGAACTGTAGTGGACCGCGGGTTAATTCATGGAAAACCCAGGGTCTCTTTAGTAAAACAGCCAGGCCGAAGGGGTATGTTTAGATCTGGGCCGTTGGATTGCGATCTAGTGGTTTAGATCTGATCGGCTTTTAGTTCTAATCGTGGGCGTTGGCTACCGATCCAACGGTTCAGGTGAAAAAGGCGTGGGGACTGGCGGCGCGCTACCGCCGGCGACCAAATTCGCGGCGGCATGGCTCGGGACTCGCTGGAGGAAGCCATCCCAGCGTTCCCGTGGCTGATTCGGGCCGAGGTTTGGCTTTGGAGCATGCCCGTGGCACGAGTGAACCACTGGGGCTACTAGCGTGGGGCTGCAGGGTACGTGGCGGCGCAGGCACACGGCTAAGCGGCGCTGCGGTGGCAGTGCTCGCCGGCGCAGGATGTTCGTGCCGTGAAGGTGGCCTACAGGCTCTCGGGTCTAGCGCAAAAGGGCAAGGCGGCGGCACTGATCCTTACCGAGGGCTCGAGGCGGCCGGGGTTGCAGCGGAGGGACGTCGGCGGCGAGGTCGTGCGGAGGTGCTGGGACGGAGTCCGGGATCTGGCCGATGGTGTGCTGCTCCGGTCTCCGGATCTCCACTGGTCGACGCGGTGTCGAGCTGCGAAGAAGGCCTAGGGGACAGGAGGGTCCGGGGATCACCGAAGATGAGGAATTGCGGCAGCGCAGGGACTCACCGGCGGCGCTGCCCAAGAGAAATCCCCGTGCTGCAGGGCCTCAGAGTCGAGAGCAAGGGGCTTGGCATGCTTCGGGGCGTCGATGCGGAGCTAAGGCGGGGGTCTGTGGGGGTGGAGGCGTAGCAGGGCGTTGGGTCGGCGGTGGCGCAGGACCACGGCGCGGCGGGGCTACGCGGAGGCGGTGGAACTAGGGTTTGTGGCGGCTGCGGAGGTAGGGATGGGTCGCAGGGGAGGCTGGGGTGCCTATTTAACTGGCGGAGGATCCTAGGCGTGCGTGCCCAGGGTGCTGTTGACGCTTCTTAAAGCGCCAATTTACGTACCGCAAGCGCACGGATCGTGTAGCTTTTCCCTTAGAGTATTCCCCCAAGGTTTATCAATCCACGGAACAAGTGTATTACTATGCTTAACTAAGCACTAATGATGTTGGTAAAAGATCTATATTGAGTGTATGAGTGTGAAATAGATCTAATCTAACCAATCTAATCTAATCTAGACTAGTGAGCAATGATAGATGTGTGCACAAGATATGAAGAGCATTTGTCCATAGGGTCTAGGATCACTAGAGATGCAATCCCAAGCAACGAAGAATAGATCTGATCTACCCAAGGTGTGTTCCAAGATTAAAACCTTTCCCTCCCGCATACTGTCACTACACGAGGATAATCGGTAACGAATCAACAAGAACACGATAGTTGATGTAATCTAGGTAAACCATGCAAGAGCAAAGCAAACCAAAGCCAAGTCGCGAACTATTAAGCATCAAAGAATCATCAACAAGAATCGTGATAGATCAATCTCATAAAGGATTCGGCAATTACAACTCAATATCTCCTTACAACCCCATGAACAAACAAGGACTTTACCCCATGAAGCTAAGCGAAGCGTAGTCGATCATGGTGGCGAAATCTCCGGCAAGGGATGGATCCCTTGCTGTCCTCCAACTTGCAGTGGCGCCGAGGGACGATGAGGCCTCCGGTGTCGCCTTTCTCTTGTGTCTAACTCAAATGTATCTCTAGATGCTCTTTCTCTGCGATCTCTGCGATCTCTCCGTGATGCCTCCGCGATCCCCCTCTTTGACGGCGGCTTCGGGGTATTTATAGGCAGATATGGTCGGTGGTTTTGGTAAAACATAGATTAGGATTGACGCATACTTCGTGCTGAAGAAAACCGAGACCGATTGGGCTCCGAAATGGGCTAGGCCGACCGGCCCAAGGACTCCAGGCCGGCCGGCCTGGGCCCTTTCTGGCCCCTTTCGGTCCCATCTTTCGCGTGTTGAATCTTCCTCTTATTCCTCATCTTAGCCCAGTTGTAACCATGCGTCAAAACATCTCCGAAAATGTCAAATTTCCTATCAAAATGTGACTTGCTCCAAAATCCAGGACAAAATCGAAAATGGTCAAGTTCGGGTGCCAAGTGGCGGGTTAGTACATGAATCATCCCGAAGAATTTACCAAAACAACTCCTAATCATATAGTAAAATGGGTACTTAAGGAGCACCAACAGGTGCTGACACGACGCGGGGATCATGGCGGTGACTTGGCCGGCCGGTGCGCGAGGTAGATGGGGAAACTGACGAGCGGGCCCGGGGTGGCAATCGCAGAGCGGCAACGGTGAGCGCGCTGTGGGGATGGGGCGCTGGCATGTGGGCCCGGCGTGGCAGCGAAAGAAGGCGCGTGCGGGTACGGGGGAAAGCGCCAACAGATGGGCCTGGTCTGGCAGTGAGCGCGGGTGCGGGATGAGACGGGCCAGTGGGGGCCACTAGCAGGGGTGGGGCGTGTCACTGAGGTGAGCAGGGAAGCGCTAGGCCATGCTGTGCGGGGCGATGGTGGGAGTCTGATGAGCGGAGCCATCTTGTCAGGGGGGCATGACGCGCGCGGCTGAGCTGGTGCGGGCCTGAGCGGGGTTGGGAGAGAGTGGACCGAGCACTGGGCTGGCGTGGCGTGCGGGGCAGGCCGAGCGGGAACTCGAGAGGCGGCCGGACACATGGGAGCGGGCCCAGGGAAAGGAGGCCATGGGCTGAGGGAAGGAGGTTGGGCTAAGATCACTGGAGCGTGCCGAGTGAAGGAGGAGGGCCGCGGGAAAGGCTGGGTTTTGGGTTTCTTTCTTTTCTTTTCCTTTCTTCTTTTTCAAACAAACTCAAACAACACTCAAATCTAATTTAATTCAAACCAAATTTGAATTCAAACCCTAAGTACTCAACAAATAAAACAATGCACCAGCATGAATGCAACAACAAAATTTTAAATACTTGTGGAACGAAAATTAGATTAAATGCAAGACTAAACATAATAAACCTTAGAAAATTAAATAAAGCCAATTAAATTTATTATAAAATGCTGGAATTTAAATTAGGGTGTTACAGATTCTGAGGCACCTCCACGCCTATATAAACCAGGCCCTCCTCCACTCATCCTCACAACACAAGCACACTTGCTTCAGGTACTCCTGCTTAGGAGACCTCTCCCTCCTCCCTCTGCTGCTTTCTACCATTCCCATCGCTAGCCCTGCACACACAGCTCTAGCGAGAGCAGGCCTTCGGAAGCTCTGCTCGCTGAAGGTCCTGCACAGGACGCGGGCAATCAGGTTTTTGGGAAGCCTCTTGACGCGACTGCTCGCTCCCTGAACGACTACTTCGTCTACATCCCGGCGTGAACGACTACTTCGTCTACTTCCTGGTGACCATTCGTGAGACTGCACTACGAACATCTTCCTGCATCGATATCGTTCAGTTACATCAGGCAAGGCCAGTCGAATAGAATGTCTATTCCAGCTGGTAACGGCGCACCCGGTGCCTCCGGCACTGGTCCCACCTTCGGGTACACTCTAAACCTATTCTGGTTTAATATTTTCTTCATGCTTATTAGTAAGAATAACATGAACACAAGCACATATTTTGTTCACACATTATCACTCTTTTATGCCATGAAATTGCTTGTAATATTTGGAATTAAAAAATACCGAAAATTGCCTAGTTTTCTAACAGTTTCTGCCGGAAGCTACATCGTCATCATGGGCTTGTTGTTCATCCTTGGGATCCTGGCCCAAGTTGGAGCACCCCCAAAGGAGGTGGGAGACACACCAAGGAGTCCCTTGGACGTCCTCCACCTTGGCCACCACCTTAGGAGACCAGCAAAGGCGTCCAAGTTGAGTTGGAGGCCCAATCCGTGTCAAGTTCTAGTCTGTTTGGACTCCAGGAATAGCCCGCACTAAAACGGACACTCAGGTCGCATACGGAGTCAGATTTTGGCGCACTTGGTATGGATGGAAATATAATTTCAATATGCTTCCAATGGTACTGGTCTAAGGCCCAAATTCATATGGAGTCGACAGGAATCGTCAAAACAAGATGATGCCCAGAATCTGTCACGGTGTTGCATCATCGTTTTTCGGTCTTCGGGCCATGTATCGAGTTGAGCCCATTAGGGGTGCGACTAGGGGGGTCTTGCATGACCTAAACCCTTTATTAGCTGCCGCCGCTGACATCATTAGACTTTGGGTTTTACTTAGATTCATTCTGTCAATAATCCCCAACTCGTGAGATTAATCATTCATCTACAGAGTCACTTCATTTGAGCTGCATTCTTTCGAGTTCTTACTTGTGTTCTTCGTTGAGCTTGCAGGGATTATCCTTCTTGGCGAGGTCAACCGGGTTGTGACACGGTTGATAACCAGAGGAATCGAGGTGCTAAGATTGCTAGATTCAGGTCTTAGGATCTAAAGCCGGATCGGTGTGTCTCGCTTCGCCTACAAAGAGAGTTATCCAAAACATGACGGAAGATCGGGAACCCACATCCCCATATTTGGTAATCAGAGCTTCAGGTATACCATCAGGTTTACATCTATCCTTTAGTTTGAGTGTTTTCGCCTTCATCCTATAATCCACCACCATATTTGCTTCCTACCTAAAACCATCTGCGCCATAGCCTTTGCATAATTCAGTTTCAGAGTTTGTAGTGTTGAGTTTTTGTCCTAGGTCAAGGTCTTGTTGCTGGTTTAGATCATGTTTTAGTCTAATTTGTGTGATTCCCTTTTGTTTTCCATCAACCCTTGCCATCACCATCCACTACATCCACATCTTTCATCCATATAATATCTGATCCGAATGCCTTCCATAAAACAGTCATAACTTTTGCGTCCGAACTCGAAAAGGTGCAAACTTTATATCTACGGAGACATACAGAAAATTTTAGACCTATTCCATCCTAGCAAAGAAAAATAGTGAATGAAAAAAAAGAAGAGAGGAGCACATAAGCAATAGCCAATAGCTCAATTTGTTTGTGGTGCCCTTTGCCTTGTCCTTGTTCATTTCTACATTTCATACTTGTTTCCCTCTCTTGTTTATCACAAATTGGTGCTAAGAACATGTATAGGCCAGCAACTAGGACAAGTGCTTTGGACATTTATTCAATATTGCTATCTGTTACTGACTTGTGTGCCACATACATATATTTATTCATTTGTGTGCCTCCCAAGATCCACATATTACTTCATATCAGTACACCTAGAGGATCTTGCAATCTTGGTACCACGTCCTCACAGGTATCACGAACCAGCCACCGGTTGCACCATCCACTGCTAGCGCTGGTAAGAACCTTGTAAGGGCTTGGTAAGACGCTTCCTTTTGCTGTGTTGAGAGGCACCACTATCCACTTTCGTAGTAGTTGATAGGGATAATCTTTTGTTGTCTTTTCTCCTATTGCTAACCTTTTGCAGGACAACATGAGTAATGTAGCCCCTCAAGTGTTCAGTTTACAAATGGAGAAGGCAGAAAAAAATGAGTGCAACCATTTGTTCCAGACTTACTTTGTTGTGAGGAATCGATGTTGCCGTATCATCATTGACCCTGATAGGATCTGTAACATTGCAAGTTTGGAGTTGGTCGAGAAGCTTGGTTTGACCACACAACCACATCCATGTCCATACTACATCCAATCGGTAAATTCTTGTGACAATATAATGGTAGATAAAATTGCACGCATTGAATTTTTCATTGGTACTTATAAGGATAGTGCAGAATTTGATATAGTACCTATGCAAGCATGTCATTTATTGTTTGGTCAACCATGGAATGATATAAACAATGTTTTGCATAATACGGTTGCCAATAAAAGCTCTTTTAAATATAATGGTAGAAAAATTACTCTTGTAGCTATGAACGCAACTGAAATTTTAGAAGCTGGTCTAGAAAGAGCAAAGAGAAGAAAGAATGAGCCTTTTAGAAAAGAATGGATTATTTCAGATGTTACACTAGCTTGCACTAAATCTGATATTTTACAAAATGAAGATATCCCTTTGTCTTTTGTTGGAACTAATACTTTGCAGCATGTATCCAAAAAAGAGGACAAGGTGATAGCGAAACAACATGTAATTGTCTCAGGTAAAAGCTCTCTTGATGTGCTGAAATTGTCCACCACTCATGCTACAATAGAGCAATATTTTGTGGACACCAAATCTGAATTGACTTTATCACATGATGAATATTCTATTGATTTTTGTGATAAAGAAGAGTTGTGTGATAGTTCTATGTTTATCCCTGTGCCAACACTTGTGAAGGAAACTGATTCTTTTATTTTGGAACCAAAGACTTTGTGACACTTCAGGTGTGTAGCTTTTGAAATAAAGTTTAGTGTGTGTACTTTGTGTTTGTTCTTGTTTGAGTGCTAAAAATTTGCAGTGTTAAGTAGGGGTACTTTGGTAATTTTGGAAAATTATAACTCCCTTTGTGCAAAAGATTTGACTTAGGGAGTAATTTCAACCTTGTTAAGGGCCTTCTTGCAAACATGCTATTAATAATTATTTTGGTAGCAATATTGCATTTTAGCCCAAAATATTATAATTTTGCTATCAAAATTTTTTTTACCTTAATGAAATAAAGTTCTTTTGCATTTTTGAAAAATATTTTCAAATCCTTTGTTCTATAGAAGATTTGCATAACATGAAAGTTGTAGATCTTGAAAAATTGAGCAACTTTCATGTTGGGCACTTTTTCATTTGAGCCCTAGATCAGTGGGAATTTTTAGTTTTCAGTTAAGCCCCTAAACTTTTGGAAATTGCAAAATAGTCCATCCACGGTTTTGTTCTTCCTCCCCTCTCTGCCTGAAAACAGGGGGCGCTACCACAGCCCTTCACCGCCGGATTTCTCGCCCACCGGCCGCCCCAGCCGCCATCTAGCACGCCGCCAAGTCTCCCTGACCTCTCCTGATCCCTTTCCCCTACTTGTGGGCGCCCATCTTCCTCTTCCCGATACGCTCCGCCCCTGCCGCCTCTGATTTGCATCTCCGGCGAGCTCGACTGCCCCGGTTTGCTTTCCCACACCGCCTCGCTGCTCCCCACGACTCGCGCATGCACTCCTGCCGCCTTTAGCACCGCCTCTGCTGGCACCTGGAGCTCGCGCCATGCCGCCCAAGCCAAGATTCCCCACGCTACCTCGCCAGCCGCCCATTGCAACGCTGCCGACGCCGCCGGGTCTTGCCCAAAGCTCCTGTGGCGCTTATCTTCGACTTCTTGAGCAAATCCTACACCACTCCGGGCTATAAATAGCCCTGACCGGCCTCTGCTGACGGCCATCCACCATCACCGCCCATCCATCCAACTCCGGCGAACTTGCTCACCGCCGATCCGCCGCCACAACCCTCCTCCGACCACCACAACCCCCCAGTTAGCTCCGCCTTGAGCTCGCGAAGCTAATTCCCCACCTCTCGTCGCCATTTCCTCACCGGAACCCCGCCGTCGATGAGCACCCCCGCCACCACGTTCTGAGCCATCGCCGACGAGCCCCTTCTCGGCCACCCCGTGCCCATCCCAGGACATCAGCAGGTGCGCCCCGACCTCCACAAACTCCCTGGCCCCCTATTCCTCGCCGCCGGCGACCTCCCTCGCCGGAACACAGCATATTCCCTCCCTGTCCTCTTCTTCGTCCGACCAAGGGCCTAGTTGTTTGGTTTCAATTTCTTCTGAGGCCCTTTCTGTAAAAGTGCTTTTTCTTTTCGAGCTGAACTTTGAAAATTCATAGTAAATAGTAGAAAAATCAGAAAAATGCAAAATTAATTTTGTTTTGTTCCTTCTGATAAACTCTATATGATGATGCTCTTGGTTTGCTTTAAAACCTTGTGTAGCAAGTTTTAGAAATAGGATTAGTTTGTAGATCTTTTAAATTTATATCTTGGAGCCATGTTTTAAATGAGCTTGAGCCATGAATTCTTTAGAAGCATGTCTAGCTCTAATTATTTTCTAAACCCTTTTAGGAGGCTCTAGTTTGTAATTTTCAAAACTTTCTTTACTAAGTTTTGCTTATGCTCTTATTTAAATATATAAAATTCTTTCTATGGTTTATAAAACCTTTCTCCATGTTTTTCTACAATACTTGACATGGATGAATTGGATTGTTTGATTGAGAAAAGCTATAATCTTTTTCGTGAAGGAAAGCTATACTCAAGTATAGTACCTTACCTTTGTTTCCAACTACTGCAATCATATAGAGATCACCCTGTTAGCAGACGGAACATACAAACTCATTCAGGAACCAAACGGGGATTCTTCTGAAGCCCAGGCTAATATTGTTGAACTAATTGAAACTCCGAACTCTGATTCGAAAGATCCAAAGTCTACTAACTCTATAGAGATCAATATAGGCAAGCCCCGATACATATTCCCACTTTTTAAATTAAGCAATTCAATATTGTTATTTGTGCATTTAAGTTATTGGAGTTAAATGAAAATCCTAGATGCATAATTCTAGGTGCTTATTGATTGAACACTAGAACTGAGTCCGTTTAGATGCTATGCTAATAGGACCGGTAAAAGTCGGGTGATTTCCTGTCACTCGCGAGATTCATAGGAGTTGGTTGTTTACCTTATTGCAATCACTATAACGACCATGGACGGATTTGGTCAACAACTTCTTTTGAGATCCGTCTGTGTTGATAAATTGTTAAGGCCACAGTGTGTGGTAGCGGTGGTTAAGCTTTGAAAGTACTAGTCACATGCCGTAAATATGGTACGCGGCAAGCCTAGTAACTGATGGGCCCGGCAAGTGGACATACCTCCCATTCTCTCTTAGAGATAGGGTTATATAATAATTATGTTGCAACACCACGACTACAAAGACGTGGGATTCTCTGTAGTCGGGGAGAGTGGCACTGATCCATGAACCGGAAAGAAAAGCCAAAGGTTGCTTAGGAGTGACTCGACGGTATTCCAAGCGTGTGTGCTAGGTTTATCCTTGCAAGGTTGGAATTCGATTTAGAATCGTCTGCTTCTCACGATGTTTGGGACTGCTTAATCCCTTTGCTACATAGAGTAAGAAAAGGAACAAGATTATTTCTAAATATGGTTGGATGAAGTTAATTCTTCTACCACGATTGCTTAGATAGGTGCATACCTAGAATGGTTAATTCAACTAGAATTTGAAAGCTAAAATTGAAATTAAGGACCTACTCTTTGTGGCTTTTCAGCAAAAGTAAACCCAAAGCCTTTCTGAACTTGCATGTCCAGTTAAAGGGCTACTGTATCGGATTAGTCTTGCTGAGTATTAGTATACTCAGGCTTTTGGTGAATTTTGTTTTCAGGAACGACTTTGGAAGAACCGAACACTAGTCTAACTTGGCCTAGTGTTCTACCTTCTGGCTGGTCTATGGAATGGGAACCTTTTTTGACTAGCAATGACTCAGAGGAATAATGTCATGATCGGGCTTATCATGGCATCTACCCTTCGACGTTTGTATATAGTTGTGTTTCTTTTCTTTCGTAGAACTTCTAAAGTAAGCATAGCTAATTTTATCTCTTTTCTTTCAAATAAATTGTAAAAAAGCCAGAACTTTATTGTACTAACTTCAAAACTTTGTTGTAAATTACACCTCTTATCTATGTGATGTAAAATATTGTGGAATTGTATACTTGTGTTACGATCGGATATTTAGTGGTTTTATCGGGATATTACCCGATAGACCAATGATTATATCGATTAAGGTGCACTTAGATAATTAGTGCACTTGATCTGGTAGAATTCAGACTGGTTCTACCACAGCTGATATCAGAGCAGGCAAGTATACTCCGGATGGTACAAAAAATCTTAGGAAGATTTTGAGTAAAAGATGTGCTCGACAAAGTATTTATAGAACTGTGTTGGACTCGTTAAGGAATGAGCTTAGATTGTAAAGCCCTAGGGTGATGATCTTATGGGTATTAAAGGTGGCTATATATGTTTTGTGTTTCCTGCAGGTAAACTAACCATAGTTCGGTAGGCTAAGAACGGATAGGATCCGTCGATTAGAGAGAGATGTATCTATGCCACCGAAACTAACCACGTAAGGCCAAATGTATTTGGCAGTTATTTTTTGTTGTGAGGACGATAGTTCGTGCACGCATTATTTTAAAAACTTGAATATCTTTTAAGGGTTTCTAGAGTGTCTATTTTGCTTGGTTGGTGAAAACTTGGTGAGTGCCTTGTTCTAAAACCTAGATTTAGTTGACCTTAGGAGAGGTAACACCCGGTTTATAAAAGGACATAAACCGAGCAATCATATACGTGCCAGGATCAAGTCACACGTATATACAACAGAATGAACAGTATATCACAGCACATATCACGAATAAGACATAATAAATCGAAATACGAATGTTATTTATTACATTAATGACAAAATGTCTGATACAGCGGAAGCGAAGTACAAATACGATAAAAACTCTCCGAAGCTGAGCAGGGTGCCACAGGGACGTCGACTGGGAGACGAACACCTAGAAATCCTCGTAGTCCTGGTAGCGCTGAACGAACTCCCTCATGTCGGCAGGAACTGAGCAGCAGTAGCGTAGACAAGAGGAAAAAGTAGAGAAGAGGCAAGAGTGAGTACACAACTTGTACTCAACAAATATAACACAAACTATGAGGCTCTAAGGTTGGCTGACTCAACTGCATTAGCTTTTAAGTCTTGGCAATATTTTATTAAAGCTATTTACTACGAGTTGATGAATTACCATAAACCCAGTTTCATAGTAATTAATCAAAATTAAACATGTTACTACTGAGAACCAAACCAAAACCAAGCCACCAAGGTAAAACCCCGAGAGGCACCCCCTCGTCGGAAGGGGCTAACCCCACTAATCAAAAGGAGGACCTGGGCTGCTCATAACCGTGAGCACGGCTAGTATACCAGTTTTACACTCTGCAGTAGCGTAGCCAAGAGGAAAAAGTAGAGAAGAGGCAAGAGTGAGTACACAACTTGTACTCAACAAGTATAACACAAACCATGAGGCTCTAAGGTTGGCTGACTGGCTGCATTAGCTTTTATGTCTTGGCAAAATTTTATTAAAGCTATTTACTAAGAGTTGATGAATTACCATTAACCCAGTTACATAGTAATTAATCAGAAGTAATCATGTCACTACTGAGAACCAAACCAAAACCCACACCAAGGTAACCCCGAGAGGCACCTCCCTCATCGGAAGGAGACAACCCCACTAATCAAAAGGAGGATCTGGGCCGCTCATGACCGTGAGCACGGCTAGTATACCAGTTTTACAGTCTGCAGAGGTTGCACATCTTTACCCACAAGCCGTGAGCTACGCTAGAGGTTCATCACACTTCCTTAGGAGAGATGACTAGCAAACTCACTACGAGGCCATTACAAAGAATCTCGTTGGTAATGCATAACCGCGAAGAGTTAGATCAGCGACGATGGGGCCCACCTCCAGGGGTACAAGCACAGGTGCGCAAACCAAGCACAGACCAAGCCGGAGGAGCAGGGACCATTGAAGCTTACCACCCTTTGCCCCGCAGGTAAGTTACTCCAAACCAAAAAGACCTAATTAGTAAGCCAAGACCGTCCCATTCCAGTCTTGTGGTAGCGCTGTTGTCCCAGGTTGTCGCTCTATGAACCGGTCCTTATGGAGAGTGGCCAACCCAGCAATAAGCACCGTGCTGGCCCCCTAAACCATGTTTCTACAAAAACCATT
The DNA here is from genome assembly GCF_016808335.1 of Panicum virgatum. Lineage (NCBI taxonomy): Eukaryota > Viridiplantae > Streptophyta > Magnoliopsida > Poales > Poaceae > Panicum > Panicum virgatum. The sequence continues at coordinate 22,172,992 of NC_053145.1, forward strand.
TTTAAGGAGAAGTGAGCCACTCAAGCCACACAGAGTGCCACTCTCAGAATTAAGTTGCATATACCATTAATCAAATTAATTAAAAAGGACCATTCTGTGTTATAGCGCGGCACCTAGCACAACTAACCAAAATGCAACCCAAAGGATATATATAAAGGATATAAAGTGGCTAGGAAATCCTTATAGGCATACAGTATTAAAAATGCAATATGAAATTGTATTTAAAGATGATAGGTTGTTCATGTTACACTTGCCTTCCTCGTACTGCTCCTACTGCTGCTCAAAGGGCTCGGAAGACGGCTGCTCCTGGTACTGGTACTGGGGCTCCTCAGATGGATCAGCGTCTACTCACGAACACATGGCCAAAACAATGCACAATCATAAGCATACAAGCAAACACTAACAAAAACTAGGAAACAGTACATCAATACATAAAAACAGCAAGAAAAACTAAGCTAAAACTATTCTACGCGTTACATCGATCGCGTGGACATAAAGAACGCTTTAAACGGAGTTAAAACGCATATTCTAGGCTAAAAACAAGGTTCAGGGACTAAACTGCAAGAAAGCTAAGGTTCCAGGGGGTTTTCTGCAAAAACCGAGGGCCTAAACATAATTAAACATTAACTCCAGGGTCTAACTCGCAAAAACATCAAGCCTGGACTACGGGTACTATATTAAAGAAACTCAGGGGGCTATGCGTTAAAAACAGGGCCTCTGCGGAAATATTTTTCTATACCGATGGACCGCGGGTTGATATTAACAAAAGACAGGGGCTCCTATGCAAAAAGGACAGGCGAACCGGTATCCACGCACGTGGACCATCAGATCTCGATCTATTGGCTCAGATTCGTTGGCTTCCAGATCTAATCGCGTGCGTCCGAAACAAATTGGACGGTCCTGGGGCTTTGGGCGCGCGGGGCGGAGGCGCGCTACCGCCGGCGACTCTGTTCGCGGCGGCGCGGCGCTAGGCTCGCCGGAGGTCGTCGAATCCAACGCTCCGGGGGTCAAATCGGCCAACGCTCGAGTCTAGGAGGTTCTACGCCGCATGAGTAACACACCTGAGGTTATAGAACGGCGGATTAGGGCTCGGGGCGGGGCGCTCGACGGCGAAGGCGGGTCTGGGCGGCGCACCTCGTCGGCGCGTGGTGTTTCCGAGGCTCCAGGGGCTACAGCCTAAACCAAACTAGCGCAACATGACCAGGGGGCGAGCTGGTGCTTACAGAGGGCTCGGGGCGGTCGATGTCGAAGTGCAGGCGTGCCGACGGCGAGGATTGGCGGCGGAGCTGGGCGGAGCTCGCGGACGAGGTCGCCGGATTGGAGCTCCGGCCTGATGCTTCCCTGGGTTCGATTCCTGGCGGTCCTGAGCAAAGGATACGGGGTAAGGGGGGCTCCGGGTCGCCGGCGATGAAGAATTAGGGCGGCGGAGGTTACCTGCAGCGGCGCAGAGATCCCCTGGCGCGGCGGAGCAGAGCGAGGGCGGCGGCTAGGGTTTGCGGTGGCTGCGGATGGGAGGATGAGGGAAGGCACGGGGGTTCCTATTTATAGGGCGGCGGCCAACCTAGGCGTGCGCACCCGCGTTGGAAAGCCGGCGAGAACCACGGCGAGGATCGGGCCGGTGGTTGCGCGGGTGGGGAGGAAGGAGGGCCTGGCGGGCGGGGCCGGGCTGTCAGACGGTGCGGGTGAGAGGGGCTGGGGCGCTAGCAGGTCGCGCGCGAGCAGGTGGGGGCGTGCGCGTGCGGCAGGCCGAGCTGGATGAGGTGGAAGGCTGGGTCGCGCGCGAACGGGTGGGCCATGGCTAGACCGAGCGCGAAGTCTGGGCCGAGCCAGTTTGGCGTGGGTTGGGCCGTTCGGTGGGTGAGCTGGGTCGGCCCGAGCGGAAAACAAGCTGGGCCGCGGGGAGAGGGAAAAGAGAGCTGGGCTTGGGTTGAGTTAGTGGGCTTCCGGAATGGGGTTTGGGTTGGGTTTTCTGGGTTTTGCATATTCTATTTCTACTCCTCTCTCTCTATTCCTAAATCAAACAAGGTTTGAATTCAGATACAAATTTGAATTCAACCACACTCAAAACATTGAAAGTATGCACCAGCATGAATGCAACAAACCTTTTAACCCTAAGATAAATTTTAATTACTTATGGAACAAAAATTAGATTAAATGCAAGTCTAACACAATAAATCTTAGAAAATTAAATAAAGCCAATTAAATTTATTATAAAATGCTGAAATTTAAACTAGGGCGTTACAGACCCTACCCCCTTAAAGAAATCTCGTCCCCGAGATTTAGCTGGGCTGGCTAGCAAAGAGATCTGGATATGTCTTCCTCAGCTCATCTTCTCGCTCCCATGTAGCCTCAGCTTCACTGTGATGACTCCACTGAACTCTGCACATCTTGATGCGCTTGTTCCGAGTAACCCTCTCTGATGTCTCCAGAATATTCACCGGATGCTCAGTATAAGTCAGATCTTCCTGCACATCTACTCCATCCAGTGGTGCCTGCTCCTCGGGTACTCGCAGACACCTCTTCAGCTGAGATATATGGAAGACATCATGAACTCCTGAGAGGCTAAGAGGTAACTCCAGGCGATAAGCAACTTCGCCTTTCCGCTCTAGCACCTTGAATGGCCCCACATACCGAGGTGCTAACTTCCCCTTGACATTGAATCTGCGGATTCCTCTCATCGGAGACACCTTCAGGTACACATAATCACCAACACTGAAAGTCAGGTCTCTCCGTTTGCCATCTGCATAGCTCTTCTGTCTGCTCTGTGCAATCCTCAGATTTTCTCGCACAGCTTGAACCATCTGCTCTGCATCATCTATGATCTCAGGGCCAAAGAGCTGCTTCTCACCAATCTGGTCCCAATAGAGAGGAGTCCTGCACTTTCTGCCATACAATGCCTCGAAGGGGGACTTCTTCAGACTGGCCTGATAGCTGTTGTTATATGAGAACTCAGCATAAGACAGGCACTTATCCCAACTAGTACCGTACTGAATGGCACAAGCTCTCAGCATATCCTCCAACACTTGGTTGGTTCTCTCTGTCTACCCATCTGTCTGAGGGTGATAAGCCGTACTGAAACGCAGCTTCGTATCCAAAGAATCATGAAGCTGCTCCCAGAACCGAGAAGTGAACTGAGACCCTCTGTCAGATATGATCTTCTTGGGCACACCATGCAAGCAGACAATCCGAGAGATGTACAACTCTGCAAGTCTAGCACCGGAGTAAGTAGTGTTCACTGGAATGAAGTGAGCAACCTTTGTCAGATGATCCACTACTACCCATATGGAGTTGTACCCTTTCTGAGTACGAGGCAATCCAACAATGAAGTCCATAGTGATCTCCTCCCATTTCCACTCTGGAATCTTCAAAGGCTGTAACAGACCTGCTGGCCTCTGATGCTCAGCCTTGACACGCTGATAGGTGTCACAAATAGCCACGTACTCTGCCACTGAACGCTTCATCCCATACCACCAGAAACGTTCCTTCAGATCATAGTACATCTTCATGCTGCCCGGATGAATAGAGTATGCCGTATCATGGGCCTCACTCAGAATCAATTTCCGGAGATCCTTCACATCTGGCACACAGATCCGGTTCTTGTACCACAAGGTACCCTGATCATCCTCTCTAAAATGAGGAGCCTTGCCCTTCTTGAGCAACTCACGAATCTCCTGCAGCTTCTCATCTTCTTTCTGATGCTGCCTGATCTCTGACTCTAGAGTCGGTACTACCTCAAATGCTGCACTGCAAGTATGATGCAAGAAGCCCAGACTCAACTGCTCGAACTCCTCACATAACTCTGGAGGCATCTGGAAAGCCACGGCCATGTTGACATAACTTCTTCTGCTCAGAGCATCTGCTACAACATTGGCCTTGCCCGGATGATAGTGAATCTCCAGATCATAATCCTTGACCAACTCTAGCCATCTTCTCTGCCGCATGTTCAGCTCATTCTGCGTGAAAATGTACTTGAGGCTCTTGTGATCAGTGTAGATATCACACCACTGCCCATACATGTAATGCCTCCAAATCTTCAGAGCATGCACAACTGCGGCTAATTCAAGATCATGGGTGGGATAATTCAGCTCATGCCGACGTAACTGCCGTGAAGCATAAGCAATCACTCTGCCCTCCTGCATCAGAACACACCCAAGACTATCCTTCGAAGCATCACAATACACCGTGAATCTCTTCGTCTGGTCTGGCAGAGTCAGGACTGGCGCCGTAGTCAACCTTTTCTTCAGCTCATCAAAGGCCCTCTGACGCTCATCAGTCCACACGAAAGCCACATTTTTCTCCAGCAAAGAAGTCAAAGGCTTCGGAATCTTGGAGAAATTCTCAATGAACCTCCGATAATATCCAGCTAAGCCCAAGAATGACCTGACTTCCTTTACTGTCTGCGGTGTCTCCCACTCTAGCACATCCTTCACCTTGCTCGAATCAACAGCAATGCCTCCCTAAGAGATAACATGACCAAGGAATGGAACCTCGTCAATCTAGAACTCGCACTTGCTGAACTTGGCATACAACTGACGCTCTCTCAATCTCTGTAACACGAGTCTCAGATGCTCCTCATGCTCTTCTTCTGTCTTGGAGAAGATCAGAATATCATCAATGAAGATCACCACGAAGACATCCAGATAGTCCATGAAAACCATGTTCATCAGATGCATGAAGAAAGCCGGGGCATTAGTCAAGCCGAAGGACATGACCGTATACTCATAAAGCCCGTACTTTCAGGTGAATGTCGTCTTCGGAATATCCCCAGGACGGATCCTCAGCTGAAAATAACCCGAACAAAGATCAATCTTCGAGAATATACGAGCACCTCGAAGCAGATCGAAGAGATCCTCAATACGGGGAAGTGGGTGCTTGTTCTTGATAGTGACTGCATTTAGCTCCCGATAATCCACACACATCCTCTTCGAGCCATCCTTCCTATCTACCAGCAATAATGGAAAAGCCCAAGGAGAGAAGCTGCGATGGATATAGCCCTTGGCTAGCAACTCATCAATAGTCTTCTTGACTTCTTCATGCTCTATAGGTGCCATACGGTAGGGCCGCTTTGCAATAGGAGCTGTGCCAGGCAAGAGATCAATACAAAACTCAATGGCGCGTTCAGGCAGCATACCTGGCAGATCATCCGGAAAGACATCCGGGAATTCAGACACCACGCGAATACCGTCTGTGGGTCTAGCCTTCATCTGATGAAGAAATCCAGAAGGCTCTGGAGCACTGACTGTCACCTCTTGGCCATCAGATGCTATCAGGTGAACTGCCCGATGAGCACAATCAATTCTGACACCCCACTTGGCAAGAGTATCCATTCCCAGAATCACATCGATACCCTTGGTGTCTAGCACCCTCAGAATAGCACTGAACGTTGCCCCCCTTATGGCTACACTGACTCGGGGGCAAACAATATGGGATCTCAACTCCCCTCCCGGTGAAGAGACTAGCAGACACTTCCTTAATGCAGTGGTAAAGAAACTATGCTCCTCAACATATGACTTGGTGATGAAAGAATGAGTAGCACCAGTATCGAAAAGCACTGTAGCTGGATGGGAGTTGACCATGAACGTACCAATAACCACGTTAGGAGCTTCGGCCGCTGACTCGGCCGTCACGTGGTTCACTCTGCCCTGTGCTGGCGCCCTGGGCTGAGCTGGGCGCCCCTGCTGCCCGCCTGCGCCTTCCGGGGGCAAGTGTTGGCGTAGTGCCCCGGCTGGCCGCAGAGATAGCACACACAAGGAGGTGCTGGAGCCTGCTGTCCGGTAGGAGGAGCTGCCTGCCGTGGAGCCTGAGGTGCTGGCGGAGCTGGTAGAGCAGTACGAGCTGGAGGTGCCGGTAACCTCGGGCCCTGACCTGCCTGCTGCTGTCGAGGCGGGTACTGCTGCGGCCTCTGCTGGTACTGCTGCGGCCTGCTGGTACTGCTGGGAGGCCGGTACTGCTGCTGCTGGTACTGCTGGGGCGGCTGGAGGCGAGGACGAGTGTTGCTGTCGGAAGCAACAGGGACAATCTTCCTCTTCTTGTCCTCCATCTCCAGGTACTTGCGCTCAGTGTTGAGCGCGCTGTCAACCAGATGGTTGAAGTCGTCGAAGCGGAGGTTGAGCAGCGCGTACTGGAGGTAGTCCTCAAGACCCTCCATGAAGTGCTCCTGCTTCTTGCGGTCATCCGCAACATCGGCAGGGGCATAGCGAGCCAGCTGAAGAAAGCGATCACGATATTCCGTGACCGACATAGTCCCCTGAAGTGACAGAGATAGATAGATATCGAAAGATTAACTCAAGATTCATAAGGATAGAACAAGGGGCATTAGCTCAAAAGAAACCGCTGAATGATTATATTTTAGATTACCTGCTTCAGTGCAAGGAACTCCTTCTGCTTCATCTTCATAACGCCCGCGGGGACGTTGTGGCTGCGGAACCGCTCCCAGAACTGGAGCCAACTGGGTGGGACTCCCACCAGTCCAAAGCTGCCCCTCGCAGCTGTCCTGCTGCGTACAAGATGCGCTCACGATCATCGCACTGGGCGATGTCCAGCTGGCGCTCCACTACACGGAGCCAGTCGTCAGCCTGAAGAGGGTCGGACGTGTGAGAAAACGTCGGCGGGTGACCCCTCAGGAACTCAGCATGCCTATCGCGAGGCTGCGGTGGTGGAGGAGGCGGAGGCTGAGTGTGAGCCTGCTGAAGAGCCTGAACAGTGTTGTTCAGGGTGGCCATCATCTACATCTGGAGCTGGAAGTACTGCTCCGGAGTCAAAGGCGGCGGCATCGGGATCCCGGTCCCCTGGGTGTTCTGACCCTGGTTGTTCTGCCCCTGCTGGTCAGAACCACGCCTGGTGTTCACCATCTGATTTTGGACGAAAGAGTTCACGAGTAAGGATATTGAAGGAATAAATTCAGATGGATATGATAACTCTTTGCGGAAAAAGACTCAGCCATGATAAAGTAGACAGGATAGAGTGGACTGTTTTACCCCCCAACGATCTAATTCATTTTATTAATTAATTTACTTAACATAAGAGTGATTTTCTTTAAACAAATTTAAACTACTAAGCTATGCAATCATTCAAAAATCCAAATCAAACATGTAGCATAATAACAAGCAGTCAATTTTCACAACTTAGCCGAGTTTAACATACGACTCGACTAACACAACGCGTCGCGGATCGTGCTATCGTATTATTATAAAAGGGTCACCTAGCTAATACTCATGGTGGTCAGATGACTGATTCAGGCCAAAAATCTACAAAAACTATTCTTTAGAGAGAAAAATCAAGGCAAGAAGGGTAAAAGTTATAGACGTCAAGGGGTATAATAGTAAAATAGTTTCAGTAGGCAAGGATTGGAGAGAAGAAGTCCTAAAACTCGACCAGTTCTATCTAGGCTTCATCCTACAGTCGATACGGCTTTGATACCACTCTGTAACACCCGGTTTATTAAAGAACATAAACCAAGCAATCATATACGTGCCAGGATCAAGTCACACGTATATACAACAGAATGAACAGTATATCACAGCACATATCACGAATAAGACATAATAAATCGAAATACGAATGTTATTTATTACATTAATGACAAAATGTCTGATACAGCGGAAGCGAAGTACAAATACGATAAAAGAACACTCCGAAGCTGAGCAGGGCGCCACAGGGACGTCGACTGGGAGACGAACGCCTAGAAATCCTCGTAGTCCTGGTAGCGCTGGACGAACTCCCTCGTGTCGGCAGGAACTGAGCAGCAGTAGCGTAGCCAAGAGGAAAAAGTAGAGAAGAGGCAAGAGTGAGTACACAACTTGTACTCAACAAGTATAACACAAACCATGAGGCTCTAAGGTTGGCTGACTGACTGCATTAGCTTTTATGTCTTGGCAAAATTTTATTAAAGCTGTTTACTAAGAGTTGATGAATTACCATTAACCCAGTTACATAGTAATTAATCAGAAGTAATCATGTCACTACTGAGAACCAAACCAAAACCCACACCAAGGTAACCCCGAGAGGCACCTCCCTCGTCGGAAGGAGACAACCCCACTAATCAAAAGGAGGATCTGGGCCGCTCATGACCGTGAGCACGGCTAGTATACCAGTTTGACACTCTGCAGAGGTTGCACATCTTTACCCACAAGCCGTGAGCTATGCTAGAGGTTCATTACACTTCCTTAGGTGAGATGACTAGCAAACTCACTACGAGGCCGTTACAAAGAATCTCGTTGGTAAGGCGTAACCGCGAAGAGTTAGATCAGCGACGATGGGGCCCATCTCCAGGGGTACAAGCACAGGTGCGCAAACCAAGCACAGACCAAGCCGGAGGAGCAGGGACCATTGAAGCTTACCACCCTTTGCCCCGCAGGTAAGTTACTCCAAACCAAAAAGACCTAATTAGTAAGCCAAGACCGTCCCATTCTAGTCTTGTGGTAGCGTTGTTGTCCCAGGTTGTCGCTCTATGAACCGGTCCTTATGGAGAGTGGCCCACTCAGCAATAAGCACCGTGCTGCCCCCCTAAACCATGTTTCTACAAAAACCATTTTTAAGGAGAAGTGAGCCACTCAAGCCACACAGAGTGCCACTCTCAGAATTAAGTTGCATATACCATTAATCAAATTAATTAAAAAGGACCATTATGTGTTATAGTGTGGCACCTAGCACAACTAACCAAAATGCAACCCAAAGGATATATATAAAGGATATAAAGTGGCTAGGAAATCCTTATAGGCATACAATATTAAAAATGCAGTATGAAATTGTATTTAAAGATGATAGGTTGTTCATGTTACACTTGCCTTCCTCGTACTGCTCCTGCTGCTGCTCAAAAGGCTCGGAAGACGACTGCTCCTGGTACTGGTACTGGGGCTCCTCAGATGGATCAGCGTCTGCTCACGAACACATGGCCAAAACAATGCACAATCATAAGCATACAAGCAAACACTAACAAAAACTAGGAAACAGTACATCAATACATAAAAATAGCAAGAAAAACTAAGCTAAAACTATTCTACGCGTTACAACGATCGCGTGGACATAAAGAACGCTGTAAACGGAGTTAAAACGCGTATTCTAGGCTAAAAACAAGGTTCAGGGACTAAACTGCAAGAAAGCTAAGGTTCCAGGGGGTTTTCTGCAAAAACCGAGGGCCTAAACATAATTAAACGTTAACTCCAGGGTCTAACTCGCAAAAACTTCAAGCCTGGACTGCGGGTACTATATTAAAGAAACTCAGGGGGCTACGCGTTAAAAACAGGGCCTCTGCGTAAATATTTTTCTATACCGATGGACCGCGGGTTGATATTAACAAAAGACAGGGGCTCCTATGCAAAAAGGACAGGCGAACCGGTATCCACGCACGTGGACCGTCAGATCTCGATCTATTGGCTCAGATTCGTTGGCTTCCAGATCTAATCGCGTGCGTCCGAAACAAATCGGACGGTCCTGGGGCTTTGGGCGCGCGGGGCGGCGGCGCGCTACCGCCGGCGACTCTGTTCGCGGCGGCGCGGCGCTAGGCTCGCCGGAGGTCGTCGAATCCGATGCTCCGGGGGTCAAATCGGCCAACGCTCGAGTCTAGGAGGTTCTACGCCGCATAAGTAACACACCTGAGGTTATAGAACGGCGGATTAGGGCTCGGGGCGGGGCGCTCGACGGCGAAGGCGGGTCTGGGCGGCGCACCTCGTCGGCGCGTGGTGTTTCCGAGGCTCCAGGGGCTACAGCCTAAACCAAACTAGTGCAACATGACTAGGGGGGCGAGCTGGTGCTTACAGAGGGCTCGGGGCAGTCGATGTCGAAGTGCAGGCGTGCCGACGGCGAGGATTGGCGGTGGAGCTGGGCGGAGCTCGCGGACGAGGTCGCCGGATTGGAGCTCCGGCCTGATGCTTCCCTGGGTTCGATTCCTGGCGGTCCTGAGCAAAGGATACGGGGTAAGGGGGGGCTCCGGGTCGCCGGCGGCGAAGAATTAGGGCGGCGGAGGTTACCTGCAGCGGCGCAGAGATCCCCTGGCGCGGCGGAGCAGAGCGAGGGCGGCGGCTAGGGTTTGCAGTGGCTGCGGATGGGAGGATGAGGGAAGGCACGGGGGTTCCTATTTATAGGGCAGCGGCCAACCTAGGCGTGTGCGCCCGCGTTGGAAAGACGGCGAGAACCACGGCGAGGATCGGGCCGGTGGTTGCGCGGGTGGGGAGGAAGGAGGGCCTGACGGGCGGGGCCGGGCTGTCAGGCGGTGCGGGTGAGAGGGGCTGGGGTGCTAGCAGGCCGCGCGTGAGCAGGTTGGGGTGAGCGCGTGCGGTACGCCGAGCTGGATGAGGCGAAAGGCTGGGCCGCGCGCGAACGGGTGGGCCGTGGCTGGACCAAGCGCGAAGTCTGGGCCGAGCCAGTTTGGCGTGGGTTGGGCCGTTCGGTGGGTGAGCTGGGTCGGCCCGAGCGGAAAACAAGCTGGGCCGCGGGGAGAGGGAAAAGAGAGCTGGGCCTGGGTTGAGTTAGTGGGCTTCCGGAATGGGGTTTGGGTTGGGTTTTCTGGGTTTTGCATATTCTATTTCTACTCCTCTCTCTCTATTCCTAAATCAAACAAGGTTTGAATTCAGATACAAATTTGAATTCAACCACACTCAAAACATTGAAAGTATGCACCAGCATGAATGCAACAAACCTTTTAACCCTAAGATAAATTTTAATTACTTATGGAACAAAAATTAGATTAAATGCAAGTCTAACACAATAAATCTTAGAAAATTAAATAAAGCCAATTAAATTTATTATAAAATGCTGAAATTTAAACTAGGGCGTTACAGATCTGTCCCTTTGACAGCAACAGGTCGAAGATCTTGTCAGCCTTGGTAATATCGAACCCATACTTTTCAGGTTCTTTGTTACCGAAAGGACATGAAATCGGCTTCTTATTGTTCTGAACCCATTCAGCCGATCCCACCATCTGATCATCATCTGAATCAGAAGAATCTGAGCAGTCAACAAAGTTAACCTTTTTCTAGAAGTTGTTCCTCTTCTGTTCATATGGTCTTGCCTCCCCTGTCATCCTATTAGCCATCTGACTAATGCTGTAGAACTCCTGAGAAGAATACTTCTCCTTGATGTGTGGCAGGAGTCCTTTGAAGGCAACCTCTGCTAGCTGTTGATCAGATAGAACCAGACTAAAAGCATCGGTTCTTGACATCTCTGAACCTCTGAATGAAGGCAGCGACCGATTCATCATTTCTTTGCCTTAGGTTGGTCAAATCGGTAAGCTTCATCTCCTCTACACCAGAATAGAAGAACTGGTGAAATTGCTTCTCCAGATCGGCCAAGTATATGATGGAATTGGTTGGCAATGTAGTGAACCATGTGAAGGCTGATCCAGACAAAGACATAGAGAACAAACGCACTTTTAATGTGTCATGTTGAGCTGCCTCCCCACATTGCACAATGAATCTATTGATATGTTCCACTGTGGAGACTTCCCCCTGTCCAGAAAACTTGGTGAAATCTGGAAGCTTGTACTTGTGGGGCAATGGCAGTTGATCATAAGCAGCTGGGTATGGAGTTCTGTACATCAGATTCTGCTACTTTGGCTTCAAACCAAACTGATCTCTCATAACCTCAGCAATCTTGGATGTCCAGTCGATCTGTTGGCCACCAGCCGATGCTGTCTGTGATGCTGATGGAGTCAACGGCAAGGTTGCCGATGCTGGCTGGACGTTTGGCGAGGTCATCGGCTAAGCAGCCGATGGAGCTTGTGTAGGTTGATGAGGGGATTGATTAGATGGTGATTAGTACAGCACCATCTCATTGCTATGACTGTTCTACGCCGTCTTCCGACTAAGCTGTTGCTGTGCAAAACTAGGTACATTAGGCACATCCACATGGCGCAGCATACCAGTCGGAAGATCTTGGAAAACCCATGTGACTCCGTTGGCATGAGGGAATCTGTTTGCCAGAACTTCTGTTGGAGACTTGGGTTGCAGCATCATCGTCAGATACTATTGTTGAAGTGTCGACCATGGAGCCGACATGTTGCTTGGGCTTGCTAGCGAAGGTACTGTTGTAGGTGTAACCGCTAGTTGTGACGTTGGTGCGGTATCTTGAGGCTGAGTCGACTGTGGAGCCGACGCACTGTCTTGCTGATTCATCGGCTGAGAAGCCAATGTACTTGGCTGCTTTGATGGAGATGGAATCATGAATTCCGGAGGCATACCAAGTCCAGTAGTTGGATTCCAACCAACTGGGTATCCCAACATGAAATTCTCATGTGCATATGTAGCCATCGGCGTAGAATTGGTGTACACAGGAGGAATATGAGTTGATGCTACATTACTGATCGGCTGTGCATCTATAACACCCTCATCAGCCAGAGCTTGAGGATGGATCTATGATGTACCAGGAGCCGATCCAATAGGAGAGAAGACCATCTGACTTCCCTGATAGTAAGCTGGTCCCATAAAGCCAGGTGTCCCTCTATCTTGTAGCGTCTTGAGCACAGCGTTGTGGACGTGGTTGGCCATGATTGGAGCATGATTTACAAAAGCATTTCCAATCACCTGATTCATCTGATGAATCATCCTATCCTCCTTCTGCGCTTCCTCATATGGTTCAAAAGTGGGAAAATTGAACTTTTTGATTACCTCTCCACTTCTGTTGGTGCTGAAGGACAAAAGGCACTGTTTCTCAAAAGCATCTGTGATTGCTTTAAGTTCTGCCTTGTGTTCTTCCTTCAACTTCTCCTTATCGATCGGCATCTGATTATTTCCTGACACTTCTGCCTTCTCTGACATCTTGATGTTTCTTGTCCCACAGGGCGTGCCAAAAGATGTGTTGACGCAAAATCAACACACAAGAATCTGAGGGCACCGTTCGCCAAGCCACAGAATACAGACCAAGCGTGCCAGTCAATTTGACCTGTAAATTGACAAGGAAACAGCAAACCATCAAATTCAAGAGTGCATCGGCTGGATTTCTGAACCACCCTTATGCGGGGTATCGGCAAGACTCTACCGATACAGAAGGCGACAAAAGATCGTATAAGAGCGTGTGATAAAAGCGATCTACTATGGATCGGCAATGAGCTGCCGATGCCGATGAGCAACTAGACGGCTAGATATAAAAAGCCGACATGTGCCAGGTAACAATGTACAAACCAATGAATGTATGGATCTGGACAAAGCTAAGCTTATGGTTCAATCTAATCGGCTTTACAAGGTTTATTGTGACAAACAAGGAGCTTATAGCCTATTCAACAGATCACTAAGCTAGGTAGTTTGTGAATTAATCTAAACGAGAAAACAGTGATGTGTCCAGAGATCAAAACTTAGATAAATTCGATAAATTTTGAATAGATCTGAACAAAGCGACAGCGATGCGCCCGGAAGCTAAAGCTCAAATTTACTCGGTAAACGAAAACTTACTAGCAAACCAAGTTGCTCGAATGTGAGACGTCCTTGATCAGCTTGAAAGAGCTCGCAGAAAGAAAAAAGATGGTGAAGCCACCGATGAGAAAGTAAATTGCAAGTAGTAAAGTTTTGTTTGTTGGATGTGTATCAATCTTTACAATAATCCGGGGGTTCATATTTATACCCCACGCTAACACAATCCTAGCCGATTACGGCAAAGCATGGTTCTATTCTAGGAAATAAAAACTACTTCTAAAAATAAGATAACTCTTGCCAAACCGAAGCCAAAATATTTGATCAATTCTCCCCTCTCCAGTCAGGAAGATCTTTGACCGTGGCACACGATCGTCCTTCCAAATCCACCGATCGTGCAATGCAGAACCTTTTCTCCTTTGCAACACGCTTCTTTAACACGTGCCAAAATCTTGTGTCAACAGTGGCACCGCCCACATCTGGTGGGATAATTATCGTGCCATGCTGCCCACCGATCATGTTGTTACTTGGGAAGAATTCAGGACCGCTTTCAGGGCGCATCATATTCTCGGGGGACTTCTGGAGCGTAAATTGAATGGGTTCTTGGCGCTTACTCAAGGGAGTCATACTGTGCTTCAATATACCCAGGTCTTTAATCATCTGTGTCAGTACGCCGGTCATCATGCAGACACGGATGCCAAAACAAGAGTGTTTCCGCCGTGGACTTAATACCAAGCTCAAGGTATGTCTTTATCTTGTTCGCCCCAATAGTTCTAATGAGCTAGTAAATATGGCCATTAGTCAGGACGATTGCATTATAGCGCATCGTGCTGAGAAGAAGAGGAAGGCACCAACTGGACACTCTGGTGCACAGCCACCGAGGTATCATTTGGTGCAGAATACAATTCCCTGGGCCCCACAGAGAAATCCTCCATCAGACAGATAGGTTATTAGGCCACCTCAGCAGCAAGGAGCAGTCAGACCTCCTATGCCTCAACAGCAACAGTCTGGGCCAAGGCCAAATTTTCAACAGCCCAACCATGAAAACGGTAATAATCGTTGCTTCACTTGTGGAAGCCCTGCGCACTTCGCCAAGAATTGCCCCCAAAACCAGAAGCCTGCCCAAGGTCAGAATTATAATCAAAATAATCAAGGCAAGGGTAAAAAGCAAGTTGTGCAAGTTAAACAAGGGAAGATCAATTTTACTACTCTTGCTGAACTTCCGGAGAGGGCACCAATTATGACGGGTACCTTTTCTATCAATCATAAACCTGCAGTTATACTGTTTGATTCTAGTGCAACCAATAGTTTTATTAGTACTAAGTGTGGGGCAAGACTAGGATTGGATCCTAATCATACCAAGGCATCATACATGATTACCACACCTGGTGGTAAGATAGATTCTAATCGAATCTTTAGGTATGTGCCAATTCAGTTGGGTAGCAAGTTGATTAAAACCGACTTGATTTCTTTAAACCTAGAAGGTTTGGATGTTATCTTGGGTATGGACTGGATGACCCAACATAAAGTCATGTTAGATATCTCTTCCCGAGCAGTTGAGATTGACTCACAAACCCATGGAGCCACTACCCTTTATCTCCCATCACAAGAGTACATTACTCCCTGTACTTTCGCCATGGAAGGTATTAAACTTGAGGACATTCTGGTAGTATGTGAGTATACGGATGTCTTTCCGGATGACTTATCCAGATTACCACCTGATAGAGATATTGAGTTTGTGATTGAGTTACAACCAGGCACAACTCCTATCTCTAAACGACCCTACCGAATGCCACCTAAGAAGTTAGCGGAATTGAAGATCCAGCTTCAAGACTTCCTGGATAAGGGTTTTATTCGACCAAGCGCTTCACCTTGCGGTTGTCCAGCCCTATTTGTGAAGAAAAAAGATAACAGTTTAAGGCTATGTGTGGTATAGACCCCTCAATGCGGTTGTTGACGGTCATTAATGACCAATTTCGACCGTCAACTCCTGCACAAAAAGGGACTAAAATGTGGAATAAATGCTAGGATAGATTTATTAACTAACTGATTCCACAGGTGATGTTCTAGAATGTGTGCAGGTGATTTCTAGTTGATTTTGCAGTATAATGGTGTGGTTTGATCTAGGACATAACGTTCCAGCAAATCAGAATGCGACATGTGTCAGAATATGGAATAGATGGCCCACTAGAGCAAGAAACCAACAGTACAAGAGCCAATACCCATGCCAATGATAAGTGGGCCCAGGAAGGAACCCATGGACCGAAAGGGGAGGTCGGTGGGCCCACTAGGAGGCCGGCCGACCTACTGATCGGCCGACCAGGCCCATGGGCCCCACCACCTCAACTTTGCCATGTGGTGCTCCCTCACTGGGTCCCAATGTCGGTTCTGCAGAGAAGAGCTGCGATCTCGAGGTGGCTCCCTCCTATAAATACAAGGGGAGGGGTAGAGGAATGAACACACACATCACACCCTCTCAACTCACCTTTCTCCCTTGGAGCTTGAGGCCTTCATCCTAGATGCTTAGGTAGACTAGGAGGTGTAGAAGAAGAGGAGGAGAGTGAGGAGGAGTCGGGGGAAGTGCCGGGTCTGTCGGCACTCCTCTCCGCTTGTACCTCGACGGATGCTTATTCGGTTGTGAGTGTTCGAGACTTTCTTTGTTTGTTTATTTGGAATTAGTATTTAGATCACAAGTTATCATATCTGCCTTATATTAGTTGATGTGTATGTTAGCGAGTAGCATTTGATCTTAGCTTAAGACCCCTAATAGAAAAAGGATAGTCTTGGCCAGGGCTAAGGTGAGTAGGGAAAGGCGTAGATGTGGTGTCTAGGTTGTACTATACCAATCAGTTGTCTGATAGTCCCACGATTTGTAGAGGTAGCCGACAGGTGGTGACAGCGCTGTTCGAGCCTTTTCATAATCCTCCACGTTTGGATATCAGATAGAGCACATATTGGAGCTATCGGCTTGTATAAGCCGGTCGATACCTTTAGCTCGAAGTATAACGGCGACGTGATCTCTTCTTCTAGACATAGATTCTAGATATAGAAAGTCCTCGCTTCTATCTTCTCCACACCGGCACGTGTGTCCTTGAATGAACCTAAACCTGTAGATAGCGTACTCACGTTCCCTAGTGGATACGATACCCTGGAATACTCTTGGGTGAAAGCTACAGCGGTATCCTTGCGCTTGCAGATTTTATTCGTGACGTTGCAAAATACGATCAAGCTTTCTGGCCCCGTTGCCGGGGAACGGTAGCTACATTATCTACGGACTCAGTCGTCCTCATATCTTCTATTTTCTTTTTCTTTGATTCTACCTCAACCCCCGCTACCCATGGAGCAGCTATCCCTTTTACAGCTCTCTTCACCCAAGAGCGAGTTCTACGAGCCAGCACCCTCTGCTGACCCAATTCTTTCTATTAGCTATGAACTTGACTCAGGCTACATAGCCTTTGTTCAGGAAAATTCCTTTTCAGGAAGGGATTGTAAAAATCCCTACCATCATCTGCGCGAGTTCGAGCAAGTGTGCTCATGCAAGAAAATTTTGGGCATGACACACGAAACTCTTAAATGGAAATTGTTTCCTTTTTCCCTTTCGGGCGAAGTGAAGTAATGGTACATTCGTGTCGTAGGCTGTGTGAATGGAAGTTGGATTGAACTTCGGGACAGATTTTGTTCTGTGTTCTTTCCGCTTTCACGAATATGTGCCTTACGAACGGAAATTTTAACTTTCCCTCAGAATAATAAGGAATCAATCGGTGTAGCTTGGGCTAGATTTACTTTATTGGTAAAATCGGGCCCAGACTTGTCATTACCCGAGCATCTATTGCTCCAGCATTTTTATGCTGGTCTTGACAAGGAGTCTGCACACCATCTCGATCTTACCTCTGGAGGATCTTTTGCTCATCTTACCCCAACCGAAAGTAGGGAAGTCCTAGACAAAATCTTGGACAGAACCTCTTTCATTTGTATCCACGAGCCAGTTCCCACAGAGCCCGAGATGCATCAAGCGGAGCCTTCGGAAATCGAATCAGAACCACCTAAGAGCCAATCAGTAGATTCGATCTATGAGACCGCCCCTGAACATAAATCTGAAATATCGGAGGAAGAAGACCCTCTACCTCCGGAATTTCTTCGAAGTATCAAGCCAGAGGTCTTTGAAGACTTCGGCAATACCTCAAGATACTTCTGTCAGAAGTGACCACCAAGCCCTGTCACTTCCACTGATCCTTTAGAGGAGAATTTTCTTCTGGAGACAGTTCAAGAGTTGACAACATTGATCAGCAATGAATGGCTGCAGGAAGGGGAGTCATCCGTATCTCCAATTTATCTAAACTCTCCCTCCACCTCATTCTGTTGCCGCCTCCAAGATCAAAATGTGGACGCGCTCTATAGTCCCGCTGTCAGAGCTAATCTCATGTTAGATGAGTTTGCCTTAGCTTTTCTAGGCAATTACAAACTCACTCCGACGGACAGACAGCTCAGGAGACCTTCAGGTTCTCTTTCAAGCAGTTACGGGATAATCACCGATGTGCCACTATGGCACAATGATGTTAAAATCCGTCTGAACTTCCATATCTTCAAAGATCTCAACTTTGACTTCTTTATAGGACATCCCCTTAAGGCTCTCTTTTCGGATGTTCCTAAGGACGAATGTTTAAACATCAAGTTAGGGAAGGACACGTTCCACATCCCCGTGGATCGAGCATTAACATGCTTTGTGGAAGATCTCCCTATTCCAGAGCCGAATGAGGAAATAATGGCCACTTCCACCTTCGAGTTTTTTGACTTGGGCCTCGAGGAGGATATCGAGGAAATGCCGAAAGAAGTCAGCGATGCAGAAGAAGAATCCGGTGACACTTCTGAACTGCTCACGACTGAGAAGCCATCACGACCTCCGATTGAGCTAAAGCCTCTACCTTCAGGGCTTAGATACGCCTTCCTGAATAGCGATGTAGAGTCTCCCGTAATCATCAGTGACAAACTCTCGGAAGAGGAGACGAATAAGCTCATCGCTGTTCTAGAGAAGCATCGATCGGTCTTAGGCTATACCCTACAAGACCTCAAGGGCATCAATCCTGCCCTCTGTACCCACCGAATCCCATTGGATCCCGCAATAGCACCTTCTAGGGAACCCCAAAGAAGGTTGAACAATGCTATGAGGGAGGTGGTAAAGAAAGAGGTTCTTAAACTCCTGGATGATGTATAGTGAGTGGGTAAGCCCAGTCCAAGTCGTACCCAAGAAAGGAGGCATGACGGTGGTGGAAAATAGCAAGAACGAGCTAATTCCCCAACGAACCGTCACGGGATGGAGGATGTGTATAGATTATAGAAAACTCAACAAGGCCACTAAGAAGGATCACTTCCCACTGCCTTTCATCGATGAGATGTTAGAGCGATTGGCAAAGCACTCCTACTTTTGTTTTTTGATGGTTATACTGGTAATCAAATACCCATCCATCCCGAAGATCAGAGCAAGACCACGTTCACATGCCACTATGGAACATATGCCTATCGACGAATGTCGTTTGGGTTATGTAACGCACCCGCATCGTTCCAAAGGTGTATGATGTCCATTTTCTCCGACATGATCGAAGAAATTATGGAAGTTTTCATGGACGACTTCTCGGTCTATGGGACTACCTTCGATCATTGTCTAGAAAATTTAGACAGAGTCTTGCAGAGGTGCCAAGAAAAGGACCTGATCCTCAACTGGGAGAAATGTTAGTTCATGGTCCGTGAAAGCATTGTTTTAGGGCACTTAGTGTTCGAAAGAGGGATAGAGGTGGATAAGGCGAAGATTGAAGTCATTGAACAACTTCCGCCTCCCATCAATGTGAAAGGAATCAGAAGCTTCCTTGGCCATGCCGGATTCTATAAAAGGTTCATCGCAAGCTTCTCCCAGATTGCTAGACCCCTCACAAGTCTCCTAGCCAAGGATGTTCCTTTCCAATTCACAGATGAGTGCCATAAAGCCTTTGTTACTCTCAAAAAGGCACTCATCTCATCTCCAATCATTCAACCCCCAGATTGGAAGCTCCCGTTCGAGATCATGTGTAATGCTAGTGATTATGCGGTGGGGGCCGTACTTGGTAAAACCAAGGATAAGAAGCATCACGCGATCGCATACGCAAGCAAGACACTCACTGGAGCTCAGCTCAATTATGCCACAACAGAAAAAGAACTCCTAGCAGTTGTCTTCACTATCGACAAGTTTAGATCTTATTTAGTGGGTACCAAGGTCATCGTCTATACAGACCATGCCGCACTCAAGTACCTCTTCACTAAAAAGGATGCTAAACCGAGGTTGATCAGATGGATTCTTCTACTCCAATTTGATTTGGAAATTAAAGATAAGAAAGGAGTAGAGAATTCAGAGGCGGATCATTTATCGCGCATGACCAATATGAATACCCAAGACCCGCTGATAAATGACTTCCTACGGGATGACATGCTTCTCAAAGTAATAGCTTCGCACCCCTGGTATGCGAATATCGTGAACTTCATGGTTTCGGGGTATATACTGTAACACCCTAGTTTAAATTTCAGCAATTTAACAATAAATTTAAATGGCTTTATTTAATTTTCTAAGGTTTATTGTGTTAGACTCACATTTAATCTAAAATTTTGTTCCTTAAGTAATTAAAATTTTATCATAGGTTTAAATTTTGGTGTTGCATTCATGCTGGTGCATAGTTTTAATTATTTGAGTGTGGTTTGAATTCAAATTTGTATTTGAATTCAAACTTTGTTTGAATTAGAAATAGAAAAGAAAGAGGAATAGAAATAGAAAAGGAAAAGCAGACCCAGCCCAACCCCTCTCCTAACTCAACCCAGCCCAAACCCGCAGCCCACCTCTTTCTCCCGTGGCCCACAGCAATCCCACGTCCGGCCCAGTCCACCTTCAGCGGCCCGTTCTCTCCCAGCGCACGACCCAGCTCGCCCATGCCTGCGTCGCCCCCCCCCTAGACTGACAAGCCGGCCCCGCTTGTCGGCGCCACTTCCCTGCTCAGCCCGCTCGCTCTCAGGCCGCGTCACCCCGCGCGACGCCCCCTCCCCTCACCGACATCCTGGCCCCACGTGCCAGTTTCCTTCTTCTTCCTCGCGTCGCGCCTCCCTGCCGCTGGACCAGCCGCGCCGAGCATCCTCCTCCCTGCGCCGTGGACCAGCACAACCCCTGGGACCCCTAGTCAGTGCCTCGCCGTGCCCTCCGCTTCTAGAAGCCTCGCACCTAGAACCGGATCAAGCCGAGCCGTTGGGCGCTCCGCTTCGACCGCGCGTGCATCACGGCCGCAATCCCCGCCGCGGCGTCCACGCTGGGCAAGCTCGCCCAAAATCCCCGGCCTCCTCCCTTATTTTACACCCCCGCGTCCCCCTAGGCACCTATCTCGCCACGCCGTCACCACAACATCCCAGCGCCGCCGCCTCGCCTTGCTCCGCCGGAGCAGAGCTTGATACGCCACCGCGGCCACGCCGCTCCACCGCACCCCAGCACACCTGAGCCGCGCAGAAGCCTCACGTCGACTCCAGGAGTGCCTCCGAACTCGCAGTCGCCGACCCCAGCAGGGGCACGTGTGGGATTTCTCGCCAAGACCCGCCGCAGGTGAGCGATTCTTTGAGCAATTGCTCGCTGCCGGTTATGCTCTGGTCACGCTGACCCTTCCACCGCCGCCGCAGGAGCGCCCCTCGCCGATCCAAGGAGTCCAGGAGCTCAGCGCACCCCTGCTTCGACCCTTTTCCCGAGCTCAGCCACATCCCGCCGCCGGCCAACATCGTCGGCACCCCTACACGGCCGCCCCACTAGATCCCGAGCCTCGGTAAGCACCCCCAGGTCTCCTCGCCCTTGTTGCGCTAGTTGTTTTGGCCCAGGACGCCCCCTAGGTGCTGGTGCGCCGCTCGCCGGCGATACGCCGCCACACCGAGCCGCCCCCACCGCCGAACACCCCGCTACGAACCCCGCAGCCCCGCGCAACCACTTCTAGTGGGTTACGCGTGCCACGTGCATGCCTCAGAGCCAAACCGCGGCCCAAATCGGCCACGGGAGCGCCGGGATGACCTTCTCCAGCGAGTTGCCGCCGCGGCAACGCAGCGCCGCCGCTCCCCGTCGCGCCCGCGCCGCCGCCCCGCGTCTGGATCCGATCCAAGCCGCTGAGAGTAGATCCAACGGCCCAGATCTGTTCTAGCGAAGTCAATACCGGTCAGCGCCTGGCGTTCTTGCAAAAGAACCCCTGGCTTTTCTTGAAATGAACCCGCAGTCCTAGTGTGTTGAAAAATAATTACATCCAGGCCCAGTTTTTAACGCTTAGACCCCCGAACTTCTTTAAAATTGAACCCGCCGTCCAGTCCCCTGTCCTTTTGCGAGCTAGACACCAGAATTAATGTTTATTTACATTTAGGCCCTCAGTTTTTGCAGAAAACCCCCTAGAACTTAGTTTTTCTTGCAGATAAGCCCCTAGAACTTGTTTTTGGCCTAGATTATGCGTTTTAGCTCCGTTTTAGGCGTTCTTTATATCCACGCGATCGTTGTAACGCATAGAATAGTTTTAGACTAGTTTAGTGTGCTGTTTTTATGTGTTGTTGAATTGTTTCTAGTGTTAGCATTTGTTTGCATGTATGTTTATGTTGTGCCTTGTTTTGGCCATGTGTTCGTGAGTAGACGTTGAGCTACCGGAGGAGCCCCAGTACCAGTACTCGGAGCAGCCGTCTTCTGACCAGTTTGAGCAGCAGCAGGAGCAGTACGAGGAAGGCAAGTATAACATGAACACCACCTATCACTTTAAATATAATTTCATACTGCATTTTAATATTGTATGCCTATAAGGACTTTCCTAGCTACTTTATATCCTTTATATATATCCTTTGGGTTGCATTTTGGTTAGTTGTGCTAGGTGCCGCGCTATAACACACTTGGTCCTTTTTAATTAATATGATTAATGGTTTATGCAACTTAATTCTGGGAGTGGCCCTCTGTGCTTCGTGCTTGGGTGGCTCACGTCCCGTTAAAATATGTTTTGTTAGAAACATGGTTTAGGGGGCCAGCATGGTGCTTAGTGCTTGGTTGGCCACTCTCCATAAGGACCGGTTCATAGAGTGACAACCTGGGACAACAGCGCTACCACAAGACTGGAATGGGACGGTCTTGGCGTAATAATTAGGTCTTTTTGGTTTGGAGTAACTTACCTGTGGGGCAGGGGCGGTAAGCTTCTATGGCCCTCGTGCTGAGTGGCCTTGTCTGTGCTTCGTGTCTTGACGCCCACTAGACCTGCTCCATAGTCGCCGATCCACCCTCGCGGTTACTCCCTACCAACGAGATTCTTTGTAAAGGCCTCGTAGTGAGTTTGCTAGTCATCTCACCTAAGGAAGTGTGATGAACAACTGGCGTAGCTCACGACTTGTGGGTAAAGATGTGCAACCTCTGCAGAGTGTAAAACTGGTATACTAGCCATGCTCACGGTCATGAGCGGCCCAGATCCTCCTTTTGATTAGTGGGGTTAACTCCTTCCGACGAGGGGGTGCCTCTCGGGATTACCTTGGTGGTTGTGGTTTGGTTCTCAGTAGTAACATGATTAATTTTGATTTATTACTATGTAACTGGGTTTATGGTAATTCATCAACTTGTAGTAATTAGCTATAATAAAATTTTGCCAAGACTTAAAAGCTAATGCAGTTGAGTCAGCCAACCTTAGAGCCTCATAGTTTGTGTTATACTTGTTGAGTACAAGTTGTGTACTCACCCTTGCCTCTTCTCTACTTTTTCCTCTTGGAAACTCTACTGCTGCTCAGTTCCTGCCGAGGCGAGGGAGTTCGCTCAGCGCTACCAGGACTTCGAGGACTTCTAGGCATTCGTCTCCCAGTCGACGTCCCTGTGGCGCCCTGCTCAGCTTCGGAGAGTTTTTACCGTATTTGTACTTCGCTTCCGCTGTATCAGACATTTTTGTCATTAATGTAATAAATAACATTCGTATTTCGATTTATTATGTCTTATTCGTGATATGTGCTGTGATATACTGTTCATTTTTGTTGTATATACGTGTGACTTGATCCTGGCACGTATATGATTGCTCGGTTTATGTTCTTTTATAAACCGGGTGTTACATATACCCCCAGGGGAGAGCAAAAGGAAGTTAGTACAGGAGAGCAGACGCCACCTATGGGATGCACCATATCTGTACCGAGTCTGTGCAGATGGGTGACTCAGACATTGTGTACCTACGGCAGAAGGACAAAAGATCATAGAGAAATGCCATGCAGCACCATATGGAGTTCACTATGGTGCATTTCGCACTCAAGCAAAAATCTGGCAGAGTGGTTTCTATTGGCCATCTATGTCTGAAGATACAAAGAACTTCATCCGCAGATGTCCAAACTGCCAGAGGCATGGAGGGATCACAGCTCGCGATTCAATGCCCCTGAACTACAACCTTCAGGTCGAACTCTTTGATGTTTGGGGTATTTATTACATTGGACCTTTCGTAAGATCCCAAGGACGCGAGTATATTCTGGTCGCCATAGATTACGTCTCCAAATGAGTCGAAGCCATGCCATGCAGAGCCACAGATGCAAAGCATGCCCATAAGATGTTCCATGAGATTATCTTTCCAAGGGTTGGCACACTACGGATGGTAATCAGTGACGGAGGGTCACACTTCATTGACTCAGCCTTCCGGAACTTTCTCAAGGAACTAGGGACAAGGCACAACATCGCGACTCAGTATCACCCTCAGACCAGCGGTCAAGCAGAAACATCTAACAAGCAAATCAAGAATATTCTGCAGAAGACCGTGAGTGAGATGGGGAAGGAATGGAAGCTGAAATTACCAGATGCACTGTGGGCATACCGTACAACATACAAGACACCCATTGTAATGTCACCCTATCAGCTTGTCTATGGGAAAACTTGCCATTTACCCATAGAGCTGGATCACAGAGCACATTGGGCTATCCGAAAGTGGAACATGGATCTCAAAATAGCCGGAGAATACAGGAAATGTCAAATCTAGGAATTGGAAGAATGGAGAGACAAAGCTTATCATAACGCCTCGATCAAGAAAGAGAGAACCAAGAGATGGCATGATAAGCAATTGAAGCCTAAGAGCTTCAATCCTGGAGACAAGGTATTACTCTTCAACTCTAGGGTCAAGTTATTTGGTCATGGGAAACTATGAAGTAAATGGCAAGGACCGTATCGCGTCATCGACACATCATCACATGGAGCCATCACGATACAAGATGACGCTAGTAACGCCTTCAAGGTAAACGGTCAACGACTCAAGCTTTTCCTAGACCATCATAAAGCTCTTGATGAAGAGATATACGTGATTGACTTAGTCGATCCCGTACTTATGTTCAAAAAGAGCCATATAGGCCACAAGGGCAGGAGGGCCCATCGTATCTCTCAAGCACACGACCATACCAGTTGACCCGCACAAGTTGGGGCCCACTGGGGCCCAGACTGGGTTGACCGACCTATAGGTTGGCCGAACCTGGGCCAGCCCCAGTGAGGCCCAGCTTTGGGGCACGGCCTCCTTGACCCACCTAGAGTCCAATTCCGTGGGGCATGCCGTCGTTTTGCGACGAGGAAAGGAGTCTCGTACCCTCTTCTTCTCTTTAGAAACCCTAAACTCCATACCTTGTTTCCATCTATTCCCCAAAATCTCCATTGGTTCCACCAGCATTCCATCACCATCAACCCATGGCCGATAAGGAGATAGTCCCTTACGTTGCGCCAGAATCCCGCCAGGACAATCCACTTAGCCCTATGGAGCAGTACTTCACGGAGGCTCTCCAAGAAGAAGCATTCTCGGTGACAGCGACCTCGCCAGCAACACCTCGAAGCACCCCCAGAAGGAAGGACCCGAGAAGCTCCAGGGGCAGGTCGGCCGATCACCTTGGTCGGCCGACTTCCCCACGAGCCTGTTCGGCTCCCGGTTTCTCTGGTGGTTCTCCATCGCCAGGTGGAGTACTTCCAGCTGAGGTACGGTGAAGAATACCACGGAACAGGCCCTCAAAGAAGAAATTGGAGGTCTTCGCGGTCAAGTTGTTCCAAGACAAGAATGCACTCGGGTCGAGGCTTAAACCCGACGAAGAGTATGTGCACTCGTGGGTGACTAAGGAAGGCCGGATAATCAGCCATGACTACCGGCGCAACAAGATATCTCCTGACGAACCGCCACTCCAACCAAGCCTCACAATCTTTGGAGTGAGACCGCCGGCCAGAGCAGAAGACTGTCAAGACAAGTCTGAGATGAGAGCACTTTCCAATGAGCTTACAAAAGCTCATATGGCTAATATTAGATTGGACACATCTCAGCAGGGGTTGAGGGAAGAGGTCAGAGAGATGCAAGGGGACCTTGACCTTTACTTCAAGTTTCTTGATGAAAGGATGGATTGCCTAGTAGAGGCACTAGGAATCCAAGACTTTGAGTAGGGATATTAGATAAGACCCCTCTCGTTATCATAGGATTAGTTGGGCACTAGTTTTAATTAAGTCGATTAGGTTTAGGTCAGTTTAGTTGCGCCCTAGTTTTATTTTAGGATTGTGAACTTTGGCTCCCCGGTGTTAATGCCGGCAGAGCCCCATTATCTTTCATATTTGGTTTGTTTTGTCTATGATCAAAGAGCAGGTCGAAAACAAGTGTGGGGGGGGGGGGGAGATCCCATGACGCTACACATTCACGATCACATTCACACGTCACGTGCACCTCCCGCTCCGACTCATGAGTTTGCATCACCTCACTTGTTTCCTCCCTTTAGCATTTCTAAACATGAGCATATCTTTTCAAATCCTTGAACCTGTTTAAGAAATGTGCTAAATAAGAGCTCTTGATAGATGCCTTGCACAAATGTTTTTCATGATGCACTTGAGTTTGTGAACCATATTTTATAGGACCCATGATACTTAGTTGTTGACTAACATGATATGACTGGCTTGAAGTTGTTTATCTCTTCCATGTAGACCAGTCTGGGATTTTACTTATAAAGACAAAAACTAAATTCTTGGTCTTATCTCTTCATCCACCATGCTACCAGAGCCATATAAAAATTCCATGCTATGTCTCTTGGCTACATGATTGAGCTTGATCAAATTTTGTGACCCATCATGGTTTTCTTCTGTTTACGCACTTGATTTAAGGTTTTATGTTCAGATGAATCATGTGCTCCTTAAATATTGTCTGACAATGTTAATCGAAAAAAAAGAAAGAGAGAAGATGGCATGCCCAAGAAGCATGACCCAAAAAAAAAGAAAGAGAGAGAGAGAGAGAAAAGATGGCATACCAAAAGAAGCATGACTCAGCAATAAAATCAGACATGAAAAGGAGCATGTATTTATCTATGCACTAACCTGATCAGTCGTAAATATGAGTACACATCTGTGGATCCATTCTTTGATCTTGCAAGAGATTTGGGCCAAGCAGACAACATTCTACCTCATCCATCGAAACTCCACAAATACTATCAAAACCGTTGAGGTGAAATAGAGATGAATGCTGGTAAGAAAGTTATGAGCGACTCTGAGGGACCCATGGAGGAGAGTAAGACCATGAACAGTTTTATAAAAAATATATATTTTCAAAATCTCCAAGTCTGGCAACATGACAGGATGACACTTAAAGCCAAGATCATTCCGTTTTTCAACAGCTCAAGATATCATGATAGACACATTCAAGTTCACAAGCAAGAGCAAGGTATGACATGACTTTTGTGCAGGATATTCTATTAGGAAGTTACCAGCTCACCTCAGTCCTGACCTTTACTCGGGACGGGCAAAGGGCCAAGTGTGGGGGATCTTGTTGACGGTCATTAACGACCAATTTCGACCGTCAACTCCTGCACAAAAAGGGACTAAAATGTGGAATAAATGCTAGGATAGATTTATTTACTAACTGATTCCACAGGTGATGTTCTAGAATGTGTGTAGGTGATTTCCAGCTGATTTTGCAGTATAATGGTGTGGTTTGATCAAGGACATAACGTTCCAGCAAATCAGGATGCGACACGTGTCAGAATATGGAATAGATGGCCCACCAGAGCAAGAAACCAATAGTACAAGAGCCAATACCCATGCCAATGACAAGTGGGCCAAGGAAGGAACCCATGGACCGAAATGGGAGGTTGGTGGGCCCACTGGGAGGCCGGCCGACCAGGCCCATGGGCCCCACCGCCTCAACTTTTCCACGTGGTGCTCCCTCACTGGCTCCCAATGTCGGTTCTGCAGAGAAGAGCTGCGATCTCGGGGTGGCTCCCTCCTATAAATAGAAGGGGAGGGGTAGAGGAATGAACACACACACACATCACACCCTCTCAACTCACCTTTCTCCCTTGGAGCTTGAGGCCTTCATCCTAGATGCTTAGGTACACTAGGAGGTGTAGAAGAAGAGGAGGAGAGTGAGGAGTCGGGGGAAGTGCCGGGTCTGTCGGCACTCTTCTCCTCTTGTACCTCGACGGATGCTTATTTGGTTGTAAGTGTTCGAGACTTTCTTTGTTTGTTTATTTGGAATTAGAGTTTAGATCGCAAGTTATCATATCTGCCTTATATTAGTTGATGTGTATGCTAGAGAGTAGCATTTGATCTTAGCTTAAGAACCCAGATAGAAAAGGATAGTCTTGGCCAGGACTAAGGTTAGTATGGAAAGGAGTAGACGTGGTGTCTAGGCTAGACTATTCCACTCAGTTGCCTGATAGTCCCACGGTTTGTAGAGGTAGCCGGCAGGTGGTGACAGCCCTATTCGAGCCTTTTCGTAACCCTCCACGTTCGGATATCAGATAGAGCACATATTAGAGCTATCGGCTTGTATAAGCCGGTCGATACCTTTAGCTCGAAGTATCACGGCGACATGATCTCTTCTTCTAGACATATATTCTAGCTATAGAAAGTCCTCTCTTCTGTCTTCTCCACATCGGCATTGTCCTTTGCGAATTGTCCTTTAGAGATTACGGGATCATCTCTTATATGCTAAATTTTCGAAATGCGAATTCTGGTTGGATAGTGTGAAATTTTTGGGACATACTATCTCCAGTGAAGGCATATCCGTTGATCCAAGCAAGGTTCAAGAAGTAATGGATTGGAAGCCTCCTACTTCAGTTCATCAGATCAGAAGTTTTCTTGGCTTAGCCGAATACTATCATCGTTTCATCCCGGACTTTTCTAGAATAGCTAAACCTATGACGGAGTTGTTGAAGAAAGGAGCTAAATTCGTTTGGGATGACAAGTGTGAAGAAGCATTCCATGCTCTTCGTGCACACTTAACCACTGCCCCAGTGTTAGCTCAACCGAATAATACTAAGCCATTTGATGTTTATTGTGATGCTTCTGACACCGGACTTGGATGCGTACTTATGTAAGACAACCGGGTAATTGCTTATGCATCACGAGCACTTCGGACTCATGAGAAGAACTATCCCACTCATTATCTTGAGTTAGCAGCAGTTATCCATGCTCTCAAGATTTGGAGGCATCATCTTATGGGAGTGCATTGCAATATTTACACTGATCATAAGAGTCTCAAGTACATCTTCACACGAGCTGATCTGAACATGAGGCAAAGACGATGGCTGGAGCTCATCAAAGACTATGATATTGAAGTACATTACCACCCTGGCAAAGCAAACGTAGTTGCGGATGCACTTAGCCATAAGTCACATTGTCATTGTGCAGAGGCAAAATTATTTAATAAGACTCTATGCAATGAAATAAGAAAATTGAACTTAGAAATGGTTCCACAAGGGGGTTTGAACCATATAGCGATGGAGTCTACGCTTCAAGATAGTATTATCTTAGCACAATTACATGACAAAGGTGTCAAAATTATAAAGCAAAAGTTGGTCCAGGGAGAAGAAAAGTACAAGTGCTTTCGTTTGGACCATAAGGGAGTTTTATGGTTCGGCAATCGTATTGTTGTTCCCAAAGACCATCAACTCCGAAAACAAATTCTTGATGAAGCACACCTCTCCAAGTTCTCTATTCATCCCGGTAGCACCAAGATGTACCAGGATCTTAAATAGAATTATTGGTGGACCAGAATGAAAAGGGAAATAGCTAAGTATGTTTCCGAGTGTGATGTTTGCCAGAGGATTAAGGCCAGTCATCTCAAGGTAGCGGGCACACTTCAACCCCTACAATTTCCATCTTGGAAATGGGAGGACATTAGTATGGATCTTCAACCCCTACCATTTCCAGGGAGGACATTAGTATGGATTTTATCGTTGGTTTACCCAACACATCCCAGGAGTATAGATTGACCAAGACTGCCCATTTTCTACCAGTACAAACTTCTTACACTGCTAGAAAGTATGCAGAAATCTATCTTGATCAAATCATTCGTCTCCATGGTGTACCCAAAAAACGATTATATCTGATCGTGGGTCACAGTTTATTGCACGTTTCTGGGAGCAGATACAAGCTTCTCTTGGAACCAAGCTGATTCATAGCTCTGCTTATCATCCTCAAACTGATGGGCAAACCGAAAGGGTGAATCAAATATTTGAGGATATGCTTAGAGCATGTGTCATCCAATATGACAAGAACAGGGATAAGTGTCTAGCTCTAACAGAATTTTCATACAACAGTTATTAGTCCAGTTTGAAGATGGCACCATTTGAAGCGTCATACGGCCGTAGGTGGCGAACTCCTTTGAGTTGGTCACAGACCGGAGAACACAAAATTTTTGGATCCGACTTAGTAACTGAGGCGGAGAACAAGGTGAAGATTATTCAGGAAAAATCTTAAAGCAGCTCAATCTAGACAGAAGAGCTATGCAGATAAGAGAAGAAAACCGTTGCAATTTGAAGTCGGGGATCAAGTATATCTACGGGTATCTCCAACAAAAGGTGTTCAAAGATTTGGCTTAAAGGGAAAATTAGCACCTCGTTATATTGGACCCTTTGAGATCCTTGAGATATGTGGACCTGTAGCTTACCAAATTCGACTTCCTTCTCGGTTAGCAGCCGTCCATGATGTCTTCCATGTCTCTCAACTCCGAAAATGTGTGAAAATCCCAGAAGAAATTATCGAGCAACAAGACCTGGAGGTAGAGTCAGATCTGTCATATGTAGAATACCCAATGAAAATTCTTGACAGTAAAAAAAGAAGTACCAGAAGGGAAAAATTTAAAATGTACAAGATCCAATGGAACCACCATACTGAGGAAGAAGCTACTTGGAAAACTGAGCATCATCTTCGACGAAATTTTCCCGACTTCCTTAGAACGAATCCAGGTACCTAACATCCCAGTCCATTCCTGATTCGGAATCTCGGGACGAGATTCTTTTAAGGGGGGTAGGCTGTGACACTTCACGTGTCTAGCTTTTGAAATAAAGTTTAGTGTGTGTACTTTGTGTTTGTTCTTGTTTGAGTGCTAAAAATTTGCAGTGTTAAGTAGGGGTACTTTGGTAATTTTGAAAAATTATAAGTCCCTTTGTGCAAAAGATTTGACTTAGGGAGTAATTTCAACCTTGTTAAGGGCCTTCTTGCCAACATGCTATTAATAATTATTTTGGTAGCAATATTGCATTTTAGCCCAAAATATTATAATTTTGCTATCAAAAATATTTTTTCCTTAATGGAATAAAGTTCTTTTGCATTTTTGAAAAATATTTTCAAATCCTTTGATCTAGAGAAGATTTGCACAACATGAAAGTTGTAGATCTTGAAAAATTGAGCAACTTTCATGTTGGGCACTTTTTCATTTCAGCTCTAGATCAGTGGGAATTTTTAGTTTTCAGTTAAGCCCCAAACTTTTGGAAATTACAAAATAGTCTATCCACAGTTTTCTTCTTCCTCCCCTCTCTGCCGGAAAACAGGGGGCGCCGCCGCCGCCCTTCACCGCCGGATTTCTCGCCCACCGGCTGCCCCCGCCGCCGTCTTGCACGCCGCCAAGTCTCCCTGACCTATCCTGATCCCTTTCCCCTACTTGTGGGTGCCCATCTTCCTCTTCCCGATACGCTCCGCCGCCGCCACCTCCGATTTGCATCTCCGACGAGCTCGACTGCCCTGGTTTGCTTTCCCGCACCGCCTCGCCACCCCCCACGCATCGTGCATGCCCTCCTGCCGCCTTTAGCGCCGCCTCTGCTGGCACCTGGAGCTCGCGCCACGCCGCCCAAGGCAAGATTGCCCACGCTCCCTCGCCGGCCGCCCATGGCAACGCCGCCACCGCCGCCGGGTCTTGCCCATAGCTCCTGGGGAGCTTATCTTCGACTTCTTGAGCAAATCCTACACCTCTCCGGGCTATATAGCCCTGACCAGCCTCTCCTGACGGCCATCCACCATCACCGCCCATCCATCCAACTCCGGCGAGCTTGCTCACCGCCGACCCGCCGCCACAACCCTCCTCCGACCACCACAACCCCCCAGTTAGCCCCACCTTGAGCTCGCGAAGCTAATTCACCACCTCTCGTTGCCATTCCCTCACTGGAACCCCGCCGTTGATGAGCACCCCCGCCACCACGTTCTGAGCCATCGCCGACGAGCCCCTTCCCAGCCACCCCGTGCCCATTCCAGCACACCAGCAGGTGCGCCCCGACCTCCTCTAACTCCCTAGCGCCCTATTCCTCGCCGCCGGCGACCTCCCTCGCCAAAACACGGCAGATTCCCTCCCTATCCTCTTCTTCCTCCGGCCAAGGGCCTAGTTGTTAGGTTTCAATTTCTTCTGAGGTCCTTTCTGTAAAAGTGCTTTTTCTTTTTGAGCTGAACTTTGAAAATTCATAGTAAATAGTAGAAAAATCAGAAAAATGCAAAATTAATTTTGTTTTGTTCCTTGTGATAAACTCTATATGATGATGCTCTTGGTTTGCTTTAAAACCTTGTGTAGCAAGTTTTAAAAATAGGATTAGTTTGTAGATCTTTTAAATTTATATCTCGGAGCCATGTATTAAATGAGCTTGAGCTATGAATTCTTTAGAAGCATGTCTACCTCTATTTATTTTCTAAACCCTTTTAGAAGCATGAATTCTTTAGAATCATTATTTAAATATTCAAAATTCTTTCTATGGTTTATAAAACCTTTCTCCATGTTTTGCTACAATACTTGACATGGATGAATTGGATTGTTTGATTGAGAAAAGCTATAATATTTTTCGTGAAGGAAAGCTATACTCAAGTATAGTACCTTACCTTTGTTTCCAACTACTGCATTCATATAGAGATCACCCTGTTTGCAGACGGAACATAGAAACTCATTCAGGAGCCAGACGGGGATTCTTCTAAAGCCCAGGCTAATATTGTTGAACTAATTGAAACTCTGAACTCTGATTCGGAAGATCCAAAGTCTACTGAATCTATAGAGATCAATACAGGCAAGCCCCAATACATATTCCCACTTTTTAAATTAAGCAATTCAGTACTGTTATTTGTGCATTTAAATTATTGGAGTTAAATGAAAACCCTAGATGCATAATTCTAGGTACCTATTGATTGAACACTAGAACTGAGTCCATTTAGATGCTATGCTAATAGGACCGGTAAAAGTTGGTTGTTTACCTTCTTGCAATCACTATAAGGACCATGGACGGATTTGGTCAACAGCTTCTTTTGAGATCCGTCTGTGTTGATAAATTGTTAAGGCCGCAGTGTGTGGTAGCGGTGGTTATGCTTTGAAAGTACTAGCCACATGTTGTAAATATGGTACACGGCAAGCCTAGTAACTGATCAGCCCGGTAAGTGGACAAACCTCCCACTCTCTCTTAGAGATAGGGTTATATAATAATTATGTTGCAACACTATGACTACAAAGATGTGGGATTCTCTGTAGTCGGGGAGAGTGGCACTGATCCATGAAGCGGAATGAAAAGCCAAAGGTTGCTTGGGGGGAGTGACTCGACGGTATTCCAAGCGTGTGTGCTAGGTTTATCCTTGCATGGTTGGAATTCGATTCAGAATTGTCCGCTTCTCACGATGTTTGGGACTGCTTAATCCCTTTGCTACATAGAGTAAGAAGAGGAACAAGACTATTTCTAAATATGGTTGGATGAAGTTAATTCTTCTACCACGATTGCTTAGATAGGTGCATACCTAGAATGGTTTATTCAACTAGAATTTGAAAGCTAAAATTGAAATTAAAGACCTACTCTTTGTGGCTTTTCAGCAAAAGTAAACCCAGAGCCTTTCTAAACTTGCATGTCCAGTTAAAGTGCTACAGTATCGGATTAGTCTTGCTGAGTATTTGTATACTCAGGCTTTTGGTGAATTTTGTTTTCAGGAATGACTTTGGAAGAACCGAACACTAGTCTAACTTGGCCTTGTGTTCTCCCTTCTGGTTGGTCTATGGAATGGGAACCTTTTTCGACCAGCAATGACTCAGAGGAATAATGTCATGATAGGGCTTATCATGGCATCTACCCTTCGACGTTTGTTTATAGTTGTGTTTCTTTTCTTTCGTAGAACTTCTAAAGTAAGCATAGCTTACTTTTATCTATTTTCTTTCAAATAAATTGTAAAAAAACTAGAACTTTATTGTACTAGCTTCAAAACTTTATTGTAAATTACACCTCTTATCTATGTGATGTAAAATATTGTGGAATTGTTGTATTGACTCGCCTTCGTGCAGGAAGTATACTTGTGTTACGATCGGATATTCAGTGGTTTTATCGGGATATTTAACGACAGACCAATGATTATATCGATTAAGGTGCGCTTAGATAATTAGTGCACTTGATCTGGTATAATTCAGACTGGTTCTGCCACAGACTTATGCTAAAAATAAACATTTGATTCCAATTGCTACTGAAAAGGATGAATGGAAATTGTTGTCTTCTTTAAATACTTTGAGTTTTATAGAGTTTGATACTTTGTGTGCTCTTAGTAGTTAGGAGGAGAAATTTAAAAGTGTTGGATTGCCATGGTTATCTCAATGTACATATCACTTTATTGGCAATTATAATTGTAAAGGAGAGTACATGGTGCATCGTGTGTATATGTGTTCAAATCTGAAATCTCCTTTTATTGCGCATAAATATGATCAACTAAAGGGCTGCAATAGCTATAAACTTGTCATGTCGAGTTCCCCTGATTTTGTTATAAAGAAACATGTTAACTTTGAAGAAGATTAGCATTGTTGGCTACTACCCACATCATGTCCTCCAACTAAGCTCAAACCGAGGACAGTTTGTTGCCAAGAAGGGGAGAATGATGAGGATAGGACACCTTCGGATACGGCCATTGATTATAAGGTGAGCTCGCTCCTACCTTTGCATAGTGATTTATGGTATAATTCACTTGGTTCCACATGTACATGTCACTATTTGATTGTAGGCACAAATGTAAAGTTGAACTTACGGTTCGTCGGTATACCGATAGTGAATCATTGTGAAGGTCATAACTCAGCCATCCAGAGTGTGATTGAGGTTTGATAAGCTTTCAAATAGATCTGGTTCCATCTCAATATATCATCAGAAAGGCCTTTAATTCATCAAGACATTCTGCCTTTGTTTCTGCCGGAAGCTACATCATCGTCATGGGCTTGTTGTTCATCCTTGGGATCCTGGCCTAAGTTGGAACACCCCCAAAGGAGGTGGGAGACACACCAAGGAGTCCCTTGGACGTCCTCCACCTTGGCCACCACCTTAGGAGACCAGCAAAGGCGTCCAAGTCGAGTTGGAGGCTCAATCCGTGTCAAGTTCGAGTCCGTTTTGGACTCCAGGAACAGCACGCACTAAAACGGACTCCCAGGTTTCATATGCACTAAGGAAAGATAATTTCAAGACGCTTCCAATGGCACTGATCTCAGGCCAAAATTCATCCAGAGTCAATGGGAACCGTCAAAACAAGATGATGTCCAGAATCTATCTTGGTGTTGCATCACCGTTTTCGGTCTTTGGGCCATGTATCGAGTTGAGCCCATTAGGGGTGCGACCAGGAGGGTCTTGCATGACCTAAACCCTTTATTAGCTGCAGCCGCTGCCATCATTAGACTTTGAGTTTGGCTTAGATTCATTCGGTCAAGAACAGTTGTTGCCGTTCATCGGTTTGTGAAACCCAAACTCGTAAGATTAATCATTCATCTGCAGAGCCACTTCATTTGAGCTGTGTTCTTTTGAGTTCTTGCTTGTGTTCTTCGTTGCACTCACAGGGATTAGCCTTGTTGGCGAGGTCAATCGGGTTGTGACACGGTTGATAACCAGAGGAGTCGTGGTGCTAAGATTGCTGGATTCAGGTCTTAGGATCTGAAGCCGGATCGGTTTGTCTCGCTCCGCCTACAACGGGAGTTATCCAGAACCTGACAGAAGATCGGAAACCCACGTCCCCATCAAAAGGTAATATTTTTCACTTTGAGAATTACTGGATGGAATATGAAGTGTTCATGGACATAGTCGGTCATGGATGGAATTTACCAACTTTTCAATCTGATAAAGCTAAAACAATCTCTGCAAGATTCAAGAACCTGAGAAGAGTTCTAAGAGCATGGTAAGCGCAGCTTTCTAGTCTGAAAAGTAATATTGATAATGTTAAAACAATTCTTTGGCTCCTACATCTTTTGGAAATGCACAGAGACCTCACAATTGTTGAATGGAATTTCAAACATATTTTGGAAGAGAAGTTGCTCAGTCTTCTCAGACAACAAAGAATTTATTCGAAACAGAGAGGAACCATCAAGTGGGTTAAATTTGGAGATGAAGATTCGAAATTCTTCCATGCCAATGCAACAATAAGGAGTAGGAAAAATCTTATCACAACTCTACAGGACAATGATGGTAATCCCACGTCATTACATTCTGATAAGGCAGCTATCCTTTGGGAGGCATTCAAAGATCGTCTTAGTACATCTGAATTTCAAGGGATGCATCTGAACCTAGAGGAGCTTCTTATATCCTCTAACCAGCTTGATTTTCTGGAAGAACCTTTCACTCAGGCGGAAATTGACCAAGTTGTTCAAAATCTGCCCACTGACAAATCACCAGGGCCAGACGGTTTTAACACAGATTTCATCAAAAAGGCATGGACAATTATAAAACAAGATTTCTAAGACTTATGTTTGGCTTTCTATGAAGGCAACATTTTCTTGCAAAGCATTAATGGGTCTTACATTTCTCTTATCCCAAAAATAAATGGAGCTACAAGAGCATCAGATTTCAGCCCCCATTTCTCTTCTCAATACTTCAATGAAATTGATCACCAAATTACTGGCCAATCGGTTGCAGGCAGTAATTTAGAATTCATCCACAAGAACCAGTATGGCTTTACTCAATCAACCATCCAAGATTGTGTGGCTTGGGCATTTGAATACCTACATCTCTGTCATCATTCCGAGAAGGAAATAATCATTCTCAAACTAGATTTTGAGAAAGCTTTTGACAAAGTGGAGCACCAAGCTATGCTACTAATCATGGAGCATTTGGGCTTTGGTGAGAAGTGGCTAACTTGGATGAAAGTTATCTTCTCTAGTGGCACTTCCGTTGTCTTGCTGAATAGTGTTCCTGGTAAAACTTTCCACTGCAAAAGAGGAGTTAGACAAGGTGATCCCCTATCAACTCTCCTTTTTGTGCTAGCTGCTGACCTTCTCCAAACAGTTTTGAATCAGGCAAAGGGTAATGGCTTACTTTCACTGCCTGTCTCTCTAATACGCTGATGATACTTTGATAACTATGGAGGCAAGAAATGATCAGCTAGAAGCTCTCAGAAATATCTTGAATCTTTTCTCCATCTCCAATGGTCTCAAAGTCAACTTCTCTAAATCAATGATAGTTCCCATCAACATGGAACAAGAAAGCTCTCAGGCATTGGCTCAATCATTTGGGTGCACCCTTGGTTCTCTCCCATTTACCTACTTGGGACTTCCTGTTAGCTTGAGTAAGCCAAGGGTTGCTGATTTCTGGCCACTCATTTCCAAAAGTGAACAACGATTGACAAGCACCTCAATTTTTCTATCTCAGGCTGGTAGATTACAGCTCACAAATGTAGTTTTTTCTTCCCTGCCAAGATTCTATATGTGTACTTTCAGACTTCATAAAATGGTGATTAAATATATAGATAAATTTAGAAAACATTGTCTTTGGGGAGGGGCTAACTTAGATGCAAAATCACCCCCAAGGCTGCTTGGCATATGGTCTGTTTACCAAAATCAGAGGGGGGGGGGGGTCTAGGGGTGCTCAACTTGACAACTCAGAGTGAGGCTCTTCTGCTAAAAAATCTCCATAAATTTTTCAACAGACTAGATATCCCTTTGGTTCATCTGATTTGGGAAAAACATTATCATAGTAACAAACTACCAAGTGTAATACAAAAAGGATCTTTTTGGTGGAGAGACAATTTAAAGCTGCTTGATAAATTTAAAGGTCTAGCTACTGTGAGCATGGCTGATGGCAGAACATGTTTACTTTGGTGGGATATTTGGGGAGGTCAAATTTGTGCCCAAACTTACCCAAAGCTCCTCTCTTTTACCAAGCTGAAAAGTCGGTCAGTCCAAAGGGCCTTAACTTGCACTTCAGTTGAGCGACTCTTCCATCCGCCTCTTTCTTCGGAAGCATATTCACAGTTGTTGCTCCTTTTGTGATGAATTGGATGGCATTCATATTAATTAGGACCATGACTCTTGGACATATATTTGGGGCTCACCTATTTTCTCCAGTTCCAAAGCCTATAAACATCTAACAGGCTTTGCAAATGTTCCCCCACCATTTAGATGGCTCTGGAAAAGCTATTGTCAGCATAAACATAAGGTTTTCTGTTGGTTACTCCTGAAAGATAGACTCAGCACTAGAGATCTGCTGCAAAGGAAAGGGATGACCCTTCAATCTCATGACTGTGTGCTCTGCAATCAAGGAACCTTGGAAACCCTGCAACACTTGTTCTTGCTTTTCCCATTTCCCAACCAATTCTGGGCCTCCATTGGTGTACCAATTCCTGCTTTTGATAACTACACAGATGTATTCATATCCTTTCGATAGCAACTGAGCATTCCTTTCTTCATGGAAGTCATCATTCTTGGCTGTTGGAGTATTTGAATGTCACGTAATGATTACATCTTCCGAGGCCAGCATCCTTCTCTACAAGGTTGTCAACATATTTTCAAGAAAGTGTTTGCTCTAGCTCTACAGAGGGAAAAAAGTTCGCTTATAGATTTGATGAAAGAATGGATAGGCACCCACTTGTAATCTCTCTTATCTTTTTTGTTTGTCTTTGTTTCTTGAAGTTTTGTGTATACCCCAAACTCTACTTGTTTATGTACTTAATAAATAACCAGTAGGGGATAACACCCCTCCTGTTTGCTCAATAAAAAGTAAGGTCACACATCAATCTGAGGCACCACCTTCTCGACCTATCATGCGCGACCAATCTATAGGCCCACCAGTGCTAGCAAACCAACTTAGGATAGGCCCACTCATCAAGAACCGACATAAGGGTCCAGGTGGCAGCCTCCTGGTCAAAATTGAGGTCGGTTGGCCACCAAAACCGTTCGGCTAACCACCTAGCTCGGGAAACGGGTTTTGGCAGCACTGCCTTATCCCTTGCACGTGTCACCTCCTCATTGGATGCTAAAGTCGGTTCGGAGTGGGCTGGACTCCTACTCGCAATGAAGAAGGCCATGGACCCCTTCTATAAATATGAGGAGAAGGGGTGAGGAATGAGACACATATCATATGAACTCTCCTCTCACTTTTGGAGTTGGGGGCTCACCTTAGAGGTGTAGTGCTGCCTAGGTAGTGCTAGGAAATTAGGTAGAGAGTGAGGGGAGGTCGGGGAGGTGCCAGGGTTGTTGGTCCCAGTGTTCATCTCCATCATGTACTTCGACAGATGCTTATCAATCATAGTAAATGTTTGGGATCTTCTTTCTGCCTTATTTTCTTAGCTAAGTAGTGCCGATTCCCTAGTTGTCTACGGGATCAATAGTTCACTAGTATTAGCGGATGCCTTTAGAGTAGGAATCCTGATAAAGATGGATAATCCTATACAACTCTAGAGTTAGTAGAAGACAGTGTAGACATGGCGTCTAGACTAGACTCTAACCTTCGATTGTTGTGACATCCCACAATTTGTAGAGGTAGCCTGTAGGTGATGCTAGCCTGTTGGCATTTCTTATGCCCGATTAGAATAGATATTCTGCAAGCACACAGAATCACCGTTGTAGCACTTCACCTTGGAGTATTCCAGGGTTTCATATTTTTCCTCAGGGAAGCACTATGGTAAAGAGTATCGTAAATCGATTGATAACCGTACTAGCTTTATCGACCGGCTGACTAGACGGGGGTAAGCCAAATAGGTAGATAAGATAAATGGCCAGGCAATAACCGGAGATTCTAAACCTTAGAGAGGTAGAGCTGGGAGGACAACGAGCGAGAAAAGACACCTGATACACTTCTAAACTATCGAGCTAGCCTCTCTAGATCAGACTAAACACCTAACTAGTTCTTGGGAAAGCAGAGCTTACTTCGGCGGCTGGAAGATGAAGGACTTCAGAAAGGGATGAGAGGGGAGTCCAACGGCAACTACACTACTGCTATGAAAACACCCGAACGTGGTGGACTACAAAGGACGGATAGGGCTGTCACCACCTACCGACTACCACAACGGTTCCGTGGGGTGAAACACACTTTCTAGCTAACACTAAGGTCAGACACCACGTCTGCACTCGGTGTTAGGATTTCTCTCGAGGCCTTCGAAAGAAATCCCCCTCAACCTAGAGCACTAACTTGAGATACTCTAGTCCGGGCGAGAAAACCCGTAAGATAAGTTCCCGATCACTAAGAGAGATAACTTAGCCTAAGCTAAAGGACCACTTTCGTGCTCAAGCTGAACCTCAGACTTGAGTAAATAAAATACTATAGAAAGTAAAGCTGACTCAGAAAAGTAAAGAAGATAACTTATATTAATAAAGTCAAAAGAATGATACAAGAGCTATACCAAACTTCTAACGACTCCGGAATCCCGAGCAAGCTCGACTCGACTCTAACTCCCAAGCTACTAACCTACTCTCGAAAGTACAAGTGGAAGAGAAGAGCTCCAATGGTGTGTGTTGAAGTGATGGATGGTGCCTCCTTTTATAGCCCTCCCATGTCGATTCTGGCGGTTACTGCAGGTAGCGTCGGTTGGAAGCAGGTAATCTCGTTGCGCTTAACTTCCACGCCAAACCTCAGCCTGAGAGGCCTCCATGCGGGGCCGGCAGGCCTCCCCTAGGCCGGCCGGTCTCTCCTAGGCCGGCCGGCCTGGGGTTTCCGCCATGTGGCCGCCGCCTTTCGGACAACGGCTCTGATCCCTTCCTGGAGTCGGTTGAAAGTTGGGAGGCCGGCCGGCCTCCCTCTGGCCCATCTCGGCCTCTGACATTGCCGAGGTTCTGCTCTGCTCTTATGCATTCTCCAGGGAAGTGGGTTCTTGAAATACTTGTGACCTTGGGCTGCCTTGTGAACCTTTGGATGGATGTTGAAGCCTTTCGGTGTATCCAACTGATCCAAGGCCTAGCCCTTGACTCCAAGCTCCATGAATGTGTCACATTGCCACTGGTTCAAAGTCGAGACTATGTTCTTGGAGGTGCCAGGCCGGCCATCCTAGGAGAGGCTGGTCGGCCTGGGTTTTTGCCCTTTTCTGTCCATTTTTGGTACACCTGTTCCTAGAATCAAAACTCATCCAAAACTCATGGAACTCATTAGAATTAAACAAAATATGAATAGAACATAGTGCAAACCTCATATTGTTTCTGAGAAGTTGACGGCTTAGAATGTGAAATTATGACCGTCAACACCCCCCAAGCTTAAACTTTTGCTCGTCCTCGAGCAAAGCTTAAATTGAGGCTTGGTGGATCAGGAGTTGCATCAATGTTTACCCCCTTGCAGGTACCTTGTGCACAGCATATTACTCTTCCCGTATGTACTTATGAAAAGTTGGGTCATACCTAAGGTTCTGAAGATGGGGCGTATTCATTTTTCATCCCTCAGCCTTGAGCGGTTGTTGGACTGAACAACCTTCACCAGAATGTCCCCTGCTACCAGCTCAGGTTCCAACTCGGTTTTTTGCAAGAATTTTTCAAAAGAGGTTCATGTTTACCAATGGTACTCTCGAGTCTCTCAAAGTGTATGATCCTCACATATGGTCGAGAAATATGACCATCTTCTTCCTATCTCTAAAGCTGATATGTGGAGTTTATGGGTAGAAAGATGTATGCATACCTTGGTTACCTATATTGCTTAACCGAAGGGTGATCCAAGCCGGGGTCGGTACTTAGCCAAATCCAGGTCTCATGGAACATGGGGTATTTGGAGGGTATGGAGTGGATGAATGGCTTCCCATTTGAATTTATTTGAACTCCATAATTTGCAACATGGAATGGAGAGTGGGCTTCTCTTTTTCTTTCTTCTCTCTCTCTCTCTCTCTTTTGAGGAAGATAACTCCACTCTCCTTTGCTGGAATATCTTGAATTTCTTTGGAGTTTTGAATGGGAAGCTTTGTGGAATGGCTGGTGGTTTTTGAGATGGTGATTGCGGGGAGACATAGCTGGTAAGAGTGGATGTCAATACTCGGAGTGGATGACTGACAGGCCAACTATGTTTGGGCTAGCAAATGGTGGATTTTTGTGGGATGAAGACCTGTAGGTGGCAAGTACCATTCCCGAAGTGGATGCACCATTCGACAAAGCTCAAAGTAACTTCAGATAGCTCAAAACGGTTTATGCAATATAGGGCTCTGGATGGGTCATTTTTACCATGGGGAAACCTTCACCAAAATTTTAGTTATAAAAGAATTCCGAGGGGTTCCCTACTAGAGCAAATAGTTTAAATTCCAGTTTGGGCTATCTCGAATCCCGCAACAACTTAGACTTTCAGAAATTAAACTCATGCCTCCACTCAACCAGATTTTCAGTGGAACTATTATGTGCCAACTAGTTTAGGTACTAGGAGAGTAAAAAGCTATAAACGAGGCACATACAGAGTTTAAACAGAGCAACTATTCATCATTTCCAAAGTAAGAGCTTACACAGATTTCCACTCATATATTTTATTCTAAGCATGGAAATATTTTTGGGGTTTTTGTTAAGAGATTATTTATTCATAATACTACTATTATTATTATTATTATTATTATTATCTATTTATTTATTTGTAAACATGGCTACAGAATGGAAGGAACGAGTGAGATGACTTACCTGGCGGAGTGACTCTGTAACACCCGGTTTATAAAAGGACATAAACCGAGCAATCATATACGTGCCAGGATGAAGTCACACGTATATACAACAGAATGAACAGTATATCACAGCACATATCACGTAAAAAGATATAATAAATCGAGTACCAATGTTATTTATTACATTAATGACAAAATGTCTGATACAGAGTATGCAGAAGCGTAATACATAAACGAAGCCTCTCGGAAGCTGGGCACCACAGGGACGTCGACTGGGAGACGAACGCCTAGAAATCCTCGTACTCCTGGTAGCTCCGGGTGAACTCCCTCGCATCGGTAGGAACTGAGCAGCAGTAGAGTGTCCCCAAAAGAACAAGAGGAAAAGTGTAGAGGAGGCAAGGGTGAGTACACAACTTGTACTCAACAAGTATAACACAAACTATGAGGCTATAAGGTTGGCTGACTCAACTGCATTAGCTTTTAATCTTGGCAAAATTTAATTAAAGCTATTTACTTCAAGTTGATGAATTACCATAAACCTAGTTACATAATAATTAATCAAAATTTATCATGTTACTACTGAGAACCAAACCGAAACCAAGCCACCCGGGGAAACCTGCCTCGTCAAAGGAAGATAACCCCACTAATCAAAAGGAGGATCTGGGCCGCTCATGACCATGAACATGGCTAGTATACCAGTTTTACACTCTGCAGAGGTTGCACATCTTTACCCACAAGTC
The DNA here is from genome assembly GCF_016808335.1 of Panicum virgatum. Taxonomy (NCBI): domain Eukaryota; kingdom Viridiplantae; phylum Streptophyta; class Magnoliopsida; order Poales; family Poaceae; genus Panicum; species Panicum virgatum. Next base: position 22,216,119 of record NC_053145.1, read on the forward strand.
GTGAGCTACGCTAGTTGTTCATCACACTTCCTTAGGTGAGATGACTAGCAAACTCACTACGAGGCCTTTACAAAGAATCTCGTTGGTAAGGAATAACCATGAGGGTTGGATCGGCGACTATGGAGCAGGTCTAGTGGGCGTCTAGTGGGCGTAAAGAATCTCAGTAAGAGGGACATAGAAGATTACCACCCTTGCCCCGCAGGTAAGTTACTCCTAACCAAAAAGACCTAATTATTACGCCAAGACCGTCCCATTCCAGTCTTGTGGTAGCACTGTTGTCCCAGGTTGTCGCTCTATGAACCAGTCCTTATGGGGAGTGGCCAACCCAGCAGTAAGCACCGTGCTGTCCCCCTAAACCATGTTTCTAACAAAACCATTTTATAACGAGACGTGAGCCCCTCAAACGGGCCACTCTCAGAATTAAGTTGCATATACCATTAATCAAATTAATTAAAAAGGACCAAGTGTGTTGTAGCGCGGCACCTGGCACAACTAACCAAAATGCAACCCAAAGGATATATATATAAAGGATATAAAGTGGCTAGGAAAGTCCTTGTAGGCGTACAGTATTATAATGCAGTATGAAAATGTATTTAAAGGTGATAGGTGGTGTTCATGTTATACTTGGCTTCCTCAAACTGTTCCTGCTGCTCAAACTGCTCTGAAGATGGCTCCTAGTACTGGTACTGGGGCTCCTCCGGTAGCTCAATGTCTACTCACGATCGCAACGCCAAAGCAAGTCAAGCACATACACATACATGCAAATAAAGGCAAACACTAAGAAACAGTACAACAATACATAAAAACAACGAACAAAACTAAGCTAGAACTGTTCTACGCATTACAACGATCATGTGGACATAAAGAACACCTAAAACGGAGCTAGAACGCGAAAACTAGAGTAAAAACAAGGTTCAGGGGCTTTTCTGTAAGAAAAACTAAGTTTCTGGGGGTTTTCTGCAAAAACCGAGGGCCTAAACGTAGTTAAACCTTAACTCTGGGGTCTAACTCTCAAAAACAGCAGCCCTAGACGGCGGGTTCTATTCTGGGAAAGCTCAGGGGGGTCCGTGTAAAAATATGGGTAGATTTGTAAATACTTTTACACTGCCACGGAGTGCGGGTTGATTTCAGAAAAACCCAGGGGGTCTTTAACAAAAGCGCCAGGCGAACCGGTATCTACGGATCTGGGCCGCCGGATCTGGATCTAACGATCCGGACCTATCCAGATCTAGATCTAATCCTGAGCGTTGGTTTCGGATCGAACGGATCTAGACGGCTCTCGCGCGGGGGCGGCGGCGCTCAACGCCGGCGACGACTTCCCGTGGCGGCGTGCGGCCGAACCTCGCCGAACTTCCTCCAATCCGGCGTTCTGGGGGCTAAACGGACTGGCACTTGGGTCTAGGAAGGTCTACGCACCATGCGTAAACCACCAGAGGCGTTTGCGAGGCTCGGTAGGGCTCTGGGCGGCGGCGGCAAGGATGGCGGCGGCTCTGCGCAGTGGGGCTTCGCCGGTAGAGGTGTTCCCGCTACTGGAGTGCACTACGGGGCACGAGATATGGCGCAAAATCATTAGGGAGGCGGGCCAAAGCTTACCAAGGGCTCGGGCTAGCCGGGCTACAGCGGAGGGACGACGGCGGCGAGGTCGAGCGGCAGGTCGCGGGCGGCGCTCGCGGAGGAGGGTGCGGCAGGGCGTCTCCGGGCCTGCTGATCCGCCAGGGAGAAGCGCGGCCGTGCTGTGAACAAGTACCAAGGGTCAGTGAGGCATGGGGCTCACCGGCGGCGAGGAATGGCCACGGCGGACGGGATCTCTCCTCCGGTGGTGCAGAAGCGATTCCGGTGCTGCAGGGGCCTAGGTCGAGCGTGGGGGCCCCGGGAAGGTTCCAGGCGGCACGGCGGAGCTTCTGCGGGGTTCGCAGGGGCGGAGGTGCAGCGGGGCGGCGTAGCCGTGGTGGTGCACGAGCTCTGCATGGCGGAGCGAGCGGGCGGCAGCGTTGGAGCTCGGTGGCGTCTGCGGTGTGGTGTGATAGGGCACGGGGAAGGCCAAGGCACAGTTAAAAGGGGAAGGCTGGAGATTTGGGCGTGAGGGCGAGGGAAAGGGATCCCTTGCGATCTCGTCGACGATCTCGGGCGTGAGCTGGCGCTGGGAGGAAAGGAAAGGTGGAGGGGATGGCACTGACAGGTGGGGTCAGGCGGTCAGCGGGAAGGGAGGGACGCGGGTGCGCGCGCGCGTGGAAGCTAGCTGCGACACGCGCTGACATGTGGGACCGGGAAGCGGGGCGCGGGACGTGCACACGGGCTTCATGTCACTGCTGACTTGCGGGCCCGCTAGAGAGGGGGAGGTCGCCCTGCGCACTGCTGCTGTGTCGCGCATGCTGGGCTGAGGGTGGAAGCGGGCCGTGAGCAAGAAAGGGAGCAAGCCGGGCTGGGCTGCGAGCGGGAAAAGGGAAAGAGTGGGCCGCACAGTGAGAGAGGGAAAGAAGAGCTGGGCTGGGTTGGCTGTTGGGCTGGGTTTGGGTCTATCTGGTTTCTCTCTCATTTTCTATTTCAAACCACTCAAAATATTTGAATTCAAATTCCAATTTGAATTCAACCCTAGCACTCAAACAAATAAAAGAGATGCTCCAGCATGAATGCAACAACACAATTTAAACTTAGACAAATTTTAATTACTTGAGGAACAAAAATTAGATTAAATGCAAGACTAAACAAATTAAATCCTTAGAAAATTAAATAAACCAATTAAATTTATTATTAAAGCTGAAATTTAAATTAGGGTGTTACAAACTCCCCCAAGCTTCGATGAAGCTCAGTCCTCCTCATCGGAGTCCTGCTCTCCCTCATCGGGGTCCTCCTCATCGTGATCCTTGTGTTCCTCGTCGTTGTTGTTGTTCTCCTCCTCATTGTCGTTGTTCTCCTGCTGGTATGGCTGGTGTTGCTGGTACGGCTGGTATGGCTGGGACTGCTGATAGCCTAGCCCAAGGTGGATGAAGACATTCGAGACATCGTACTGCAAGGCAGAGGTCAACCCCCAGCTCTCTTGAGTGAGCTAGGTGTTGTGTGCCATCGTGTCCTGCATCTCCTGCTGTTGTGTCCCAAGTGTGCTGATGCAGTTCGAAAGGTCCGCGATGCTCCGAAGGATCGGGTCCTCGTAGTTGAAGCGTGCTGATGAAGAGGGACCTACCTGTGGACCATAAGATGAATGCATACCTGCGGGGTAGTACGGTCCTTGTCCACCGGCGAATCCGCTGCTGCCGGCCTAGTACGGGTCATAGTTGTAATGCCCGTACGCCTCCTCGAAGCTCATGTTCTCCGTGGACGGCCCCGGCTGTGCCGAGGCATGAACCGTGGGCGTCCGTCGTGAAGGATCTGCTTTGGCTTGACCGCGCCTTGTCCTGCTCCTCGTCTGTCGACCTGCAACACTCCGTCGTGCGGGTTCTCTTTTCTCCATCTGCAATGTTACACTTTTCACCGAGTAGAGAGAGTCTCGGGCATGGAAGCTCGATCTCCCTATCATACCCGGGGTAGCACATAAAGATAGAATTTCCTGGCCCTTCCCGCATCATGTGCCCTTGCACAAAATGCTTAAGACCGACCTCGTATCTGTACGCCTCCATCTCGGGCAGGAAGGTGACTTTGGCACCCTCCATTGCTTTGACATACCTCGCCACATGGGTGACCAGTGGGGTTATGTCGATGGGGCCTTTGGCCGTAATCATCTTCTGGCAATGAGCAAGCATGCTCCGGATGGGCGAGAAGCGAATCTTGTTCGCCATAGCGTACAGACACTGCAGCTCAGGCAAGCTCTAGAGGCAAAGGTCTGTGCGAGAATGCACAACCATAGCGAGCCACTTGGCAAGAAACCTCAGAGTAGGATTATGAATTGAAACTATGCTGTTCTTACTACTCACGGGTTCATTAGAAGTTTCACTCCACCAAGAGCTACGGTCATACTGATAATGCTCAACAAGTGTGTTGGGGTCTAGGATACATCTTTTATTAAAGCCCAAAGCAACACTAAATTGCTGGAGAGTCATTTCAAATTGTTCGTTAAAGAACCGAAAGTAAACTTTAGTTTCAGTGCTGGTTTCTTCAACGGTAAGAGACATAAGAAACTCCATGGTCAAGAGATGCGAACCTGGCTCGACAATGTCGGCGAAGTTCTCCCATCCGACGGCAGTGAAAGCTTGGTTCATGTCTTGCAAGAGTCCCGTCATGATGAGGAAGCGGGTTTCGAACCTCTTGGCATGGGCATAGGTCTGCCTCTTCAGTAGCTCAAGTGCTTGCCACTCGTAGTCGTTCTTGTAGACGATTTGCTCGACCATCGCCAAGATCCTGATACGGAAGCGGCTGCATGGGACTGCGGGAATTTCTTCTTCTTCCCGGGATGCATGTGAGCAGTGACCGGAGTCGACCGACTTATTATCCCGAGAGGAAGAAGAACTCCATGAGCTTCTCGACCTTCTCGAGAACGCCTTCTTGACCTTCTCCTTTGGTCGAGTTATCATGATGCCTGCAAACGGTTAGCACGAGCAATGTTGTGACACTTCAGGTGTCAGTACATTTAATTACAATCAATGTACCTTAGTTAAACTAAAAAGAAAAATTTGGGAAATTAATTCAAAGAGAAAGGGTCAAATAAAAGACAAATTATACAAAAGAAATTAAAGGAGAAAGAAAAAGGAGTGAAAAGCTACTCAAAATTTAATTCAAAAATGTGCACAAAATTTTAGTTGGCTCATGAGAGGTACCTCAATTGACATGTGCTCAATTGAACTTCAGCCAAAATCAAGTCAAAAACTAATTAAAACTAAAGTCCTTTTGTGCAAACTTGCAAATGGACAAATAGTTCAAAATGTGAGTTTCAAATGAAAATTTGCATAACACGAAAGTTGTAGATCTTGAAAAGTTATGCAAAAGTGGTATTCAACACTTTTTCATTTGAGCCCTCTAAAGAGGAGATATTTTTAGATTACCGAGAGGTCCCTGGAATTTTCAGAAATCGCAGAAAAACCCCTATCTCCATCTCTCTCTCCCGGCTGGCTCTGTTTCGCCCGCCGCCTGCCGTACGCCGCCGGTGGACTTCGTCCACCGCGCGCCCGCGGCCAAATGGACCCGAGAAGTCCCCCAGCGCCACCTGGCCCGCCCCTTGGCGCCCTCCCACGCTCACACGCATCCCAGGCCGCTCCCCGAGCCGACTCGACACCCCGCCATGCGCCGCACCGACTGGCCGCTCCGCCAGCCCGCCGATGAGCCGTCCAGGGCCAAATCCACTGCACCCAGGCGCTACTCACCTCACCCAGGAGCTCCTTGGCCTATAAAGACCCCCAGAACTCCACCGTCGCGCGCCTTCTCCTCCTTCTTCCTCCTCCCGCCGCTCCGCCATGGCCGCCGAGATCCAGCTCGCGCGGACCGGCTAATCCAGCCCTACATTGTCCCATCCGACCACCGCAGCAGCTTCGCCACCTCCTAGTTAAGCTCCACGCGCGCAGCATCGAACCCAAACCTCCTCCCGACGCCGTTCCTCTTCTGCGCCGCCGCTGGCGAGCTCAAGCTCACCGCGGACCGGCCAGCACAGAAGAAGTCCGAGCACTACAGCTACCCCAGGCGCATCCTCCAGCTCACGCGGTGCTCGTGCGCGCCCTGTTCCCCTACCCCGAGCCCTCCTTCACCTCCAGCGCTGGCGAACCGAACAACCGCCCCGCCATTGACGCCGACGAGCTCGAATCCGCGCACCAAACACTCGAACGTCGACCAGGGTAGGTGTTCCTCGATCCCTTCTCTCCCACGCGCCTCCCCGTGGCAGCCCCGGTAAGCCCTGCGTCACAGAACACCACCGGCAAGATGCCACGGCGGAGAAAGCCGGCGAAGGACCCGGTTGTAAATTCTTTTTTTCGTTCAAGGGTGTTTCTGCAAGTATTCCAATGTATACCAGTGAACTTCTAAAATGCAGAACAAATAATAGAAAAATTGTAAAAATGCAAACTCAACGGATTTGGAATCCTTGTAACAAGATCTACAAATTTTGTAACAGTCACATCTGTAGAAACTCAACCGATTTTAATATGGGAAAAAGAATAAGAAAACCACCTTATGCATGTTTAGGAAGTTCTACTCAGCAAATGACCTTGATTTTTGGATATGTTATCACTAATGGAATCTTAAGATCACAGTAAAAATATGACACCCAACCAAAACAGATATCATGTTGGAACAATCAAGATTCTCTAATCTGCTGTTAGCTTTCTCGATTTAATTCTGGAAAATATGCACATGAACGTGCTCTGGAATTTTTACTGCATGCATTTGCCTCTGAATCCCTGAAAATATCTAAATTTCAGATTTATTAGAGTTCATTTGCTATATACCATGATTTATGCTTATTTAATCAACTTAATTCTTCATATATAGTTCTTATGCTCAGAAAAATTTGTATTTATTTCTAAAGTCTCTTTTTCGCTCTGTATTCCTGTCTAAAAATTTTGAGCTGCATTTGCTGAGTTTTTCTTTGGTGAATAATCATGCTTAGCATCTTAGGGCTACATTTACTATTTTTGTTCTGAGTAATCTACACCATAACTGATCTCGATTTTTGGACATGATCTTGTTTAGAGTATGTTCTATCTGTAATAAAAAGTTCATATGCAGTACTGGTTAAATGCACTTTGAGAAATTTATGCTAATTCATGTTAAGTTAACTGCACAACTAATATATCATATTGAGTTAAATCTTGAAAAAAAATTTGGTGTATGTTTAGCTCATGAATAGGCTCTGGTAAAAATTTGAGAACCATATCCCTAGTAAAACTTTCTGTAGATTTAATCTTCGTAAATGGCTTGCTGTTTTTGTTCTTTTTGTTACCCCTGTAGTATAAGTGTATAAAATCTGGAAAAATTTCAGTGCTGAGTTTGGATCTGTGTTACTTGAGTTTTTCACCACTAGCTCGTTAGTAGTTTTGTTGTTATGAAATAATGAAAGCATGCTATGTGTTGAAATTAAAAAAAAAGAAAGAAAACCAAAACCCCTACTCATTCATGAAGAAACATAGTTATGTTTACTACTCTATAAACGACTGCCCATGAAATGAAAAGTGAAATCATCACTAAATTTAACTTTGTTGAACTACAACTTTATCGTGAAGGAAAGAAATCGTTATCCATGAGTAACTCATAATCTTGCATTGCATATAGAAACGGTTAATATAGCGGACGGTGACTACGAACTGGTGCCCGCGGACTCTCGTGCAGAGCAGGAGGTTAATCTGAACTGTGCTAACTCGTCTCAAGACCTGGGCCAAGCCCTAGAGGCTTTTCTGGCTGACAGTGCCCAAGAAGGCAAGCCCCAGAGCAGAATCCCACTATTTTCCGAATTATCATTCAGTTATCTTTCTATTAATGTTTTGTAATATCTTGTTTTCTGCATTTAAGTTTTCTAGGCGTTGATCGAAAACCTTAGACGCATGATCCCTAGGAACCTATGTTTGATATCGGATCTTTTTATCGACTAGTTGCCATGCTAAATAGGTACGGTAGAAGTCGAGTGGTTTCCTGCCTCTCGCGAGCAAATAGGAGTGGTACTGACATTAATTCCTGCTGAAATATAAGGACAACGGGCGGGGTTGTGTAGTTGTGATACCCCGCTGGTGTAGTCAAAAATGGCTAAGGTCGCGGTGTGTGGCTCATTTCGTTAAGCGTTTGAAAGTACTAGCCACATACCGAGAAATATGGTAATCGGTAAGCTTAAGTACCTGATTGGACCGGCGAGTGGAACGATCTCACACCCTCCTGGTAGAAGTAGGGTTTATATTTTTTTGTCGCGACGTACGGGTGCAGAGTGGTCGGACTCTGTAGTCGGGGAGGGTGCCCCGGATCCACGGACTGGAAAGAAAGGGGAACTATAGCGTGGGCGGGAGCGAAGTCGATCCCCATGCGTGTGGTCTAGGTTCCCCTGGCCAGGTTGAAATTCGATTCGGAATCGTCCGCCTCTCACGGCATGAGATTGCTTAATGTTTTCGGTCACACAGAGTAACAAGTGGAACATGATGATGATGATAATACTGCTGGTTGATTAAATGGTTGCTCTACCATGTTTGTGTAGAGTTAGTTGCAAATTTAGAATGATTAATCCAACTAGAATATGGCTAAGTAAAACCTGAAAATAAGGATCAACATTTAGTGGCGTTTTTGGCAAATAAACCCCACCAACCAAAAAGCCTTGCATGTCTAGTTATCGGGCTATGTTATATCCGGTGACGGGTCAGTCTTGCTGAGTATTAGTATACTCAGCCTTGCTTGTGGCACTGTTTTTCAGGTACTAACTTTGAGGATCTGTTTGCAAGTCTTACTTGGCCGTGTACCTTGCCTCCGGGTTGGTCTATTGAGTGGGATGGCCCTTCAACTGGTGCTAATCACCCTCCCGCTGAGTGACGCATTCGTACGGGCTTTATCGATGCGCCACGTTATCTCACTAGTTATCTATTACTGCTTCCGCTGAACAATGAAACTTGAATAAATTGAGTAGATGGAACTCTGTAGTACTTTACTATTCTGAACATGGTTTGTAATAAATTTCTTTTTCCGCTGCAATCACTCTGAGTTGTATGAAGTGGTCTGTGTTGTAATCTCTGGGCTCACCTTCGTGTGAGTATTGTCTGCTGATCCTGGAATAGCGTGGCTTTTATCGAGGCTTCACTCAAGGAACTACCGGTGAGTGCCAATTTGGGTCAGAGTTGCTTAGCAACAAAGATCAGTGCACCTAGGCCCAGTTAGTTTGGGTGGTTCCGCCACAGCTGGCATCAGAGCTCGCAGACAGCCTACCAGAGATGACAGCCTCGGCTTTCGAAACAACAAATTAAAACTTGACTTCGAAACTACTAAAGTTTTCTTTGAACGAGTTTAGGATCTTCAAGGACAAGTCTAGGATGTAAAGCCCTAGGGGATCTTATGGGTACAATTAGGTGGCTTATATTGTATGGCTAACTTCCAGCACATTACTTTTCAGTATTTAAATTCCGCAATTTAAATTCTGCAACTACATCATCGCCACGGAGGTATGCTTACTCAGTCAGCTGGGGGAGTCTGACCTTCCTGTCGATGATGCGAGCCGAACGCTGGAGCTCAAGCAGTGGCCTTCTTGAGCTGCTGCCCATATACCAACTTCGGTTGAATATATGGGGAGTAATGATTCGAAATTGGAATTCAATTCCCCGTCAAAGACGGTACTCAGTCAATACGTTGTTTCGATGACGTATGCTTAACGTTGTCCATACGGTGGTAATTGTATGGATGCCGGTTCTATAGTGATCGGTAATGTATGGGAACTCTTACGTGAGTGCTGGCATGGAAGGTTCAATTTATATTTGTCAATTTTCTGCAGGTACGCTAACTCGAAAACCGAATTCTTGGCTATCTAGCTATATCGAGTAACTATATAGTGAGAGACGTAATATGTATGCCACCAAAGTCATTGTGTAAGACTAAGATTACTTGGCAATTCTTTTCCTTGGTGAGGACGGATAGGTTCTGCAATCATTCCTAAAAAGGGTAACAAAGAAATCTTGGGAGAAATCGCAAGCAAATCAGCTAAAACCCTATCCTAAGGAGTATCCAGATAGTCTGCAACTTGGTTTCCACGAATTTTAACCTTCTGTTAAGTTACCCAAATCAACTTGGAGTAGTAAGACGAAATTATGTTTCCTAAGTTATCAAACGTCTGTAAAAATTTGAAAATTTTTGAAGCCTTCTACCTTGGTATTTATGATTTTAGATCAACACTGTGTAAAACTGATAACTCGGAACAATATAGACAACTGAAATTTTTCGACCCTTAAAAGTTGTTCAAACGAAAAATCGTTCAACATGAAAGTTGTAGAAAACTAAGTGATTAACTTACCACAAAAATTTGAAAAAATTTTGACGTCTGGTTTGAGAGTTATGATCAAAATACACCCTCTCTGGACACTTAAATTTCCTGGTTGATGTCACTCTGAATACCTGAGCATATCACCCCCATGGAGTCCGAATTGATTTTCGTGATGACTAGATGAATCGTTCCTTAATATCAGAGGGATCTTGTGTAAATTTTTGAGAATTTTTGAAGCAAATTATCAACAGTTTTGGCAATTTATTTCACTGTCTAGAGTTAGTAGTTCTTGTTACCATCAGCTGATCCATCGGTCTTTTGTTGGGACAGATGGAAGAGCTGCTGGTCGTTGACGCGCAGGGACACGTGCACTCTGCTTGCCAACATTGGGATGGGTTTCCCCGCCGTCTCTGGGAGCTTTTGAGTGCAGCCGGTTACCTCCAGCCACCGGTTTACGATGGCCACGAGTTTGTGGAGGACGGAGTTCGTCGCTGCAGTGTGACGATGGTGATCCCGCAGCACCCGCTCAACGGGTGGGAGCCGATCGTGACTCAGGTGGTCGGTCACTACCTGCTGGACAATTGGGAGCTTACCGCCATGAGGACGATGACCACTTTTTGCTCTTCGCACCCTCTGGAGGTGGTTCTGACCGCGTTCGGGTTGTTCCCTGCACCTGACCCGGCAGACCCACTTTGACTCGACCGGATGGCACACGTGGACGTGGTCGCTACCCTTGACCCGGTCGGGGCACTTCGGACGACAGCGATGTGCCTGGACGGCCTCTACAGACTTCACACTTACCAGAGTTACGCCGTCGCTCAGTTGGTGGACCACGCTCAGGCCTTGCACCTGGCGGTCCAGCTGAGAGATGGGCAGCTTCAAGAGGCTAGTACCGAGCTCGAGAGCAGGGCTACTCTTATCGCCCAGCTCCACGGCCAGGTTCACGAGCTTCAGGACACGGTGTCGGATCGTGACGCTACGATCAACTTCCTGGAGGACCAGTTCCACAACCTGCAGCTTGAGTTGGACGAGGCCCAGGGGCAGCTGCACGCGATACCGCACGCGCAGGATGCCCTTCACGCACCCCCCGACGAGATGCAGGTGGACGATGAGGACGAGCCCCAGGAGATCGAGGGCATTTCAGAGATGGACTCTGAGGACCAGGCGCCGCAGCCCGCACCGGTTGAGGTTCACACTCCCGCGGCAAGTGAGGCATCAGTCAACATGTAGACCGAGGTGCGGTTTTCTAGCTTTTGTAGACTCCTCTTAGTGTAGCCTACTTTTGGATCATGGCTACTAGGCTAACTTAGAGTTGAGTAACCCCCTTAGTATTGATGTTAGAAGTAACCAAGTAGAAATGGGAGGATGATGTATGTAATGGACCTCAAATGCTACTAATGTGAAATATCAGTGATCTGTGAAAAGCTGAATGCAGCAGCTAGTTCGAATTTTTATCCTCTTTTTCTCTCTGATTTAGCTCCTGAGTTGAATACCAAAGTTGTTCCAAATTTCATCAAGAAAATACTCGCAAAATGTCAGCTCAAACGGATCCGTATCGCAGGAGATAATCACAAAATACAGAAGCTCTGTTTTCTGTAAAACAGAAAAACCAGAGGAGTAAATGAATTTTTCGACTAACCTACTTTTGGAATCTGACGTTGTGATACTACCAAAGCTGTAGCTCATGAAATTTTCTATCTCTTATAAAAATTTCAAGTTTATATCATATACAGAACTCCAGTTATGAGCATTTTCGTATCACTGGTTTTGCTGCACAACATGATTAAAGCGATTTCCATTACTTCCATGTCATTTTGAGTTGTACATTCCATTTGAAATGATGATGATGTTGAGCCTAATGCAAAAGTACTCACATTTCAGATGGTTGGATCAACTCGAGGCACCCCTAGTGGTTTTGGAGCCGGGGGGAATGGCGATCCACCTCCACCTCCTCCACCAGTGGGTATCGCTGAGGTTCTTGCCACCCAGACTGAAATTTTGCGGCAATTGGTTCAAGCTCAGCAACAACCGCGGGGTGGGCATCATGCTCATCACGCACAAGAAGCGAGCTATCAAGATTTCCTCAGTACTCAGCCTCCGCTGTTCAATAAAGCAGATGAGCCTCTGGACGCGGATGCTTGGATTCGCACAATCGAGTCCAAGTTTTCTCTATTGACTACTCCTTGTTCCGAAGCAAACAAGACTCGCTACGCCGTGCAACAGCTTCGCGGATCAGCTCGTATGTGGTGGGAGCATTACCACGGGATGCTACCGACTGATCATGTGGTGAATTGGAATGAGTTCAAATTGGCTTTTCGAGATCATCATATTCCAGCTGGACTTCTTGACCGTAAGCTCTACGAGTTCTTGGCCTTGACTCAGGGCACTCGTACTGTGGTGCACTATGCCCAAGTATTCCATCAATTATGTCAATATGCTGGACATCACGCGGACACCGACACTAAGAAGTGTGAATGCTTCTGTCGAGGCCTTTGCACCAAGTTACAAGAAAGGCTAAATCTTGTCCGTGCGGACACTTTCAATGAATTGGTGAATATGGCTATCTCCCAAGAGGATCTTATTTCTGCTCACCGCGCTGAAAAGAAGCGCAAGGCACCTGCTGGACCCTCGAGTGCCTCTGCACCGAGGTATCGTATTGTGCAGAATAATCCACCCGCACCCTCTCAGAAGGCCCCTCAGCCAGGGCGTTGGATTATTCGGCCTCCTCAACAGCAGCAGCAGACTCGATTCGGGTTTCCTCAGCAAGCTCGATTTGCACCTCAGCAGCAGCAGAACAGCTCTAGGCCGAATACTCAGCCAGCCGCTCGCCCTGATAATAATAACCGCTGTTTCAGATGCGGGAGTCCGGATCACTTTGCCAAGATGTGCCCCTAGGCGGGACAATCTCAAGGGCAGGCTTCTCGCAGAAATGATCAAAACAAGGGCAAGAGGCAAACCATTCAAGTCAGGCAGGGCCGACTTAACTTCACTAGCCTTGCTGACCTTCCTGAGGGAGCACCAATCATGTCGGGTACATTCTCTATAAACCAACACCCCACCGTTATCTTATTCGATTCTGGTGCATCTCATAGCTTCATTAGTTCTAAATTTGGAGCAAGGGTTGGGTTAGATTTTCGTCACACGAAAGGGTCATTTATGATATCTACTCCGGGTGGTAAAGTTGCATCAAACCAAATCGTTCGTAATGCGCCACTTAGTTTGGGTAGTAAACTGTTCCTACCACTTTAATCTTGTTGCCACTAGAAGGTATGGACATTATTCTCGGAATGGATTGGATGAAAAGACATGGGGTAATGTTAGATATCTCTTCCCGAGCGGTTGAAATAAATTCTCCAACTCATGGTCATTTGGTTCTATATTTACCTCATCACCAATGCAACAACTCTTGTGCCTATGCCATGAAAGATATTCGTCTCGAAGATATTCCGGTAGTCCGTGAATATGCAGATGTGTTTCCGGACGATTTACCTGGTATGCCGCCAGACCAGGATATCGAATTTATCATTGAACTTCAGCCTGGTATAGCCCCTATTTCAAAATGGCCGTACCGAATGCCGCCTAAAGAATTAGCCGAATTAAAGATCTAGCTGCAAGAACTTCTAGACAAGGGTTATATTCGCCCAAGTGCTTCACCTTGGGCTTGTCCAGCATTGTTCGTAAAGAAGAAGGATGACAGTCTGAGGTTGTGTGTTGACTACCGGCCTCTCAATGCAGTGACCATCAAAAATAAATATCCACTCCCCCGCATTGATGTACTGTTCGATCAGTTGGCTGGAGCAAAGATCTTCTCCAAGATTGATCTTCGTTCGGGTTATCATCAAATTAAAATCCGGCCTTGTGATATTCCCAAGACCGCTTCCTCAACCAGATATGGTCTCTATGAGTACTTGGTTATGTCTTTCGGTCTCACCAATGCGCCAGCTTATTTCATGTATCTTATGAACTCGGTATTCATGCCGGAACTTGACAAGTTTGTCGTGGTTTTTATCGACGACATTCTGATCTATTCCAATAATGAGGCAGAACATGAGCAACATCTGCGCATCGTTCTTCAACGTCTCAGAGATCATAAGCTGTATGCAAAATTCTCCAAGTGTGAATTCTGGCTGGACACAGTCAAGTTTCTGGGTCACACTATATCCAGTGAAGGCATTTCCGTTGATCCCAGCAAAGTACAAGAAGTGATGGACTGGAAACCTCCTACTTCAGTTCACCAGATCTGTAGTTTTCTCGGCTTGGCGGGGTATTACCGCAGATTTATTCTGGATTTCTCCAGAATTGCTAAGCCCATGACAGAGCTACTAAGGAAGGATGTCAAGTTTAAATGGAATGCGAAGTGCGATGAAGCATTCCATACATTAAGAGCACATCTAACCACTGCTACAGTCTTGGCTCAACCTAACAACAATAAACCCTACGACATTTATTGTGATGCTTCAGGTACTGGTCTTGGTTGTGTTCTAATGCAAGACAATCAGGTTATAGCATATGCTTCCTGAGCTCTTCGGCCACACGAGCTAAATTATCCCACTCATGATCTTGAGCTAGCCGCAGTTATTCATGCTCTCAAGCTTTGGAGACATTATCTTATGGGCACTCATTGCAATATTTATACCGACCATAAGAGTCTCAAATACATTTTCACTCAAAGTGAGCTGAATATGAGGCAACGAAGATGGCTGGAATTAATCAAAGATTATGACCTGGAAGTTCATTATCATCCGGGCAAGGCTAATGTTGTAGCCGATGCGCTCAGTCGCAAGGTTCACTGCAATTGCCTTTCAGTGGAGTCGTATAATGACACATTGTGTGCTGAAATGCAAAAGCTGAAATTGGAAATCATTCCTCAGGGCTCTTTGAATCATATTTCAGTGGAACCGACACTCTATGACAAGGTCATCATGGCACAATTACACGACAAAAGTGTTGGTATCATCAAGCAGCAGGTAGTAGAAGGAGAAAATAAATACAAGTGTTTTCGAGTGGACCATAAAGGAATTTTGTGGTTCGAGGATCGCCTAGTCGTTCCAAAGAATCATGAGCTGCGGAAACAAATCCTGGACGAAGCACATCTCTCTAAATTCTCTATTCATCTGGGTAGCACCAAGATGTACCAAGATCTAAAACAAAATTTTTGGACTCGCATGAAGAGAGAGATTGCCAAATATGTCGCAGACTGTGACACCTGTCAGAGAGTGAAAGCTAGTCACTTGAAGGTTGCTGGAACTCTCCAACCGCTGCCAATTCCGTCTTGGAAATGGGAAGATATCAGCATGGACTTCATAGTGGGCTTACCAAATACTTCTCAGCATCATGATTCCATATGGGTCATTGTTGATAGGCTCACAAAGACCGCTCATTTTATTCCAGTGCATACTGAATATCGAGCCAAGAAATATGCTGAAATCTATATTGATCGGATTGTCTGTCTACACAGTATCCCCAAAACGATTATCTCGGATCGTGGTCCCCAGTTTGTGGCAAGGTTTTGGGAGCAACTCCAAGAGGCTCTCGGAACTAAGTTAATTCGAAGCTCAGCTTACCATCCACAGACTGACGGACAGACCGAAAGGGTGAATCAAATTCTTGAGGATATGCTTCGAGCAGGTGTCATCCACTATGACAAGAACTGGGACAAATGTTTATCCTTGGCTGAGTTTTCTTATAACAATAGCTTTCAGGCCAGTCTGAAGATGGCACCATTCGAGGCCTTGTATGGTCGACGGAGTCGAACCCCTTTGAGTTGGTCCCAGACTGGAGAACGTCAATTATTTGGACCCGAATTAGTGGTCGAGGCTGAAGAGAAAGTAAAAATAGTACAAGCAAATCTCCGAGCAGCCCAGTCTCGGCAAAAGAGTTATTTCGATAAAAGAAGGGATCCTTTGAAGTTCATGGTTGGTAACCACGTCTATTTACGAGTGTCCCCAACTCGAGGCGTTCATCGTTTCGGAGTCAGGGGTAAGCTAGCACCTCGCTATGTTGGGCCATATGAAATCATTGAAGAATGTGGACCCGTGGCTTATCATTTGCGACTTCCTTCACGGCTTGCCACCGTCCATAATGTTTTCCACATATCCCAACTCAAGAAATGTGTTCGAGTTCCTACGGAAATCATTGATCAACAAGAAATTTTAGTGGAGCCCGATCTCTCATATACCGAATATCCACTCAGAATTCTGAATCAAAAAGAGAGAGGTCCTCGTCGAAAGGTGGTAAAAATGTATAAAATTCAGTGGTCTCATCACACTGAAGAAGAAGCCACCTGGGAGACGGAATATTATCTTAATCGACATTATCCGGGTTTTCTTAGCTCCACCTCAAGTATATTATTTTCCCTACCTCAATTCAATCATCCAATCTCGGGACGAGATTCTTTTTAAGGGGGGTAGGCTGTGACACTTCAGGTGTCAGTACATTTAATTACAATCAATGTACCTTAGTTAAATTAAAAGAAAAATTTGGGAAATTAATTCAAAGAGAAAGGGTCAAATAAAAGACAAATTATACAAAAGAAATTAAAGGAGAAAGAAAAAGGAGTGAAAAGCTACTCAAAATTTAATTCAAAAATGTGCACAAAATTTTAGATGGCTCATGAGAGGTACCTCAATTGACATGTGCTCAATTGAACTTCAGCCAAAATCAAGTCAAAAACTAATTAAAACTAAAGTCCTTTTGTGCAAACTTGCAAATGGACAAATAGTTCAAAATGTGAGTTTCCAATGAAAATTTGCATAACACGAAAGTTGTAGATCTTGAAAAGTTATGCAAAAGTGGTATTCAACACTTTTTCATTTGAGCCCTCTAAAGAGGAGATATTTTTAGATTACCGAGAGGTCCCTGGAATTTTCAGAAATCGCAGAAAAACCCCTATCTCCATCTCTCTCTCCCGGCTGGCTCTGTTTCGCCCGCCGCCCGCCGTATGCTGCTGGTGGACTTCGTCCACCGCGCGCCCGCGGCCAAATGGACCCGAGAAGTCCCCCAGCGCCACCTGGCCCGCCCCTTGGCGCCCTCCCACGCTCACACGCGTCCCAGGCCGCTCCACGAGCCGCCACGACACCCCTCCATGCGCCGCGCCGACTGGCCACTCCGTCAGCCCGCCGACGAGCCGTCCAGGGCCAAATCCACCGCCCCCAGGCACTACTCACCTCACCCAGGAGCTCCTTGGCCTATAAAGACCCCCAGAACTCCACCGTCGCGCGCCTTCTCCTCCTTCTTCCTCCTCCCGCCGCTCCGCCATGGCCGCCGAGATCCAGCTCGCGCGGACCGGCTAACCCAGCCCTACATTGTCCCATCCGACCACCGCAGCAGCTTCGCCACCTCCTAGTTAAGCTCCACGCACGCGGAATCGAACCCAAACCTCCTCCCGACGCCGTTCCTCTTCTGCGCCGCCGCCGGCGAGCTCAAGCTCACCGCGGACCGGCCAGCACAGAAGAAGTCCGAGCACTACAGCTGCCCCAGGCGCATCCTCCAGCTCATGCGGTGCTCATGCGCGCCCTGTACCCCTACCCCGAGCCCTCCTTCACCTCCAGCGCTGGCGAACCGAACAACCGCCCCGCCATTGACGCCGACAAGCTCGAATCCGCGCACCAAACACTCGAACGTCGACAAGGGTAGGTGTTCCTCGATCCTTTCTCTCCCACGCGCCTCCCCTTGGCAGCCCCGGTAAGCCCTGCGTCGCAGAACACCACCGGCAAGATGCCACGGCGGAGAAGGCCGGCGAAGGACCCGGTTGTAAATTCTTTTTTTCGTTCAAGGGTGTTTCTGCAAGTATTCCAGTGTATACCAGTGAACTTCTAAAATGCAGAACAAATCATATAAAAATTGTAAAAATGCAAAATCAACGGATTTGGAATCCTTGTAACAAGATCTACAAATTTTGTAACAGTCACATCTGCAGAAACTCAACCGATTTTAATTTGGGAAAAAGAATAAGAAAACCACCTTATGCATGTTCAGGAAGTTCTACTCAGCAAATGACCTTGATTTTTGGATATGTTATCACTAATGTAATCTTAAGATCACATTAAAAATATGACACCCAACCAAAACAGATATCATGTTGGAACAATCAAGATTCTCTAATCTGCTGTTAGCTTTCTCGATTTAATTCTGGAAAATACGCACATGAACTTGCTCTGTAATTTTTACTGCATGTATGTGCCACTGAATCACTGAAAATGTCTAAAGTTCAGATTTATTAGAGTTCATTTGCTATATACCATGATTTATGCTTGTTTAACCAACTTAATTCTTCATATATAGTTCTTATGCTCAGAAAAATCTGCATTTATTTATGAAGTCTCTTTTTAGCTCTGTCTTCCTGTCTAAAAATTTTGATCTGCAGTTGCTGAGTTTTGCTTTGGTGAATAATCATGCTTAGCATCTTAGGGCTACATTTACTATTTTTGTTCTGAGTAATCTACAACATAACTGATCTTGATTTTTGGACATGATCTTGTTTAGAGTATATTCTATCTGTAATAAAAAGTTCATATGCAGTACTGGTTAAATGCACTTTGAGAAATTTATGCTAATTCATGCTAAGTTAACTGCACAACTAATTTATCATATTGAGTTAAATATTGAAAAATTTTCTGGTGTATGTTTAGCTCATGAATAGGCTCTAGTAAAAATTTGAGAACCATATCCCTATTAAAACTTTCTGTAGATTTAATCTTCGTAAATGGCTTGCTGTTATTGTTTTTTTTGTTACCCCTGTAGTATAAGTGTATAAAATCTGGAAAAATTTCAGTGCTGAGTATATGCTATGAAGTTGCTCTCGTAAAATTTGTAGCACCAGAACCCATATTAAACGTTCTGTACAAAACGATGAAGCAACTAGAGTAATCCACTTGCATGAATAGTTATAGTTTTTGCTTTATGGTTAGATGCTGAAATTTATACCATGAATGCTTAAGTTTGGATCTGTGTTACTTGAGTTTTTCACCACTAGCTCGTTAGTAGTTTTGTTGTTATGAAATAATGAAAGCATGCTATGTGTTGAAATTAAAAAAAAAGAAAGAAAACCAAAACCCCTACTCATTCATGAAGAAACATAGTTATGTTTACTACTCTATAAACGACTGCCCATGAAATGAAAAGTGAAATCATCACTAAATTTAACTTTGTTGAACTACAACTTTATCGTGAAGGAAAGAAATCGTTATCCATGAGTAACTCATAATCTTGCATTGCATATAGAAACGGTTAATATCGCGGACGGTGACTACGAACTGGTGCCCGCGGACTCTCGTGCGGAGCAGGAGGTTAATCTGAACTGTGCTAACTCGTCTCAAGACCTGGGCCAAGCCCCAGAGGCTTTTCTGGCTGACAGTGCCCAAGAAGGCAAGCCCCGGAGCAGAATCCCACTATTTTCCGAATTATCATTCAGTTATCTTTCTATTAATGTTTTGTAATATCTTGTTTTCTGCATTTAAGTTTTCTAGGCGTTGATCGAAAACCTTAGACGCATGATCCCTAGGTACCTATGTTTGATACCGGATTTTTTTATCGACTAGTTGCCATGCTAAATAGGTACGGTAGAAGTCGAGTGGTTTCCTGCCTCTCGCGAGCAAATAGGAGTGGTACTGACTTTAATTCCTGCTGAAATATAAGGACAACGGGCGGGGTTGTGTAGTTGTGATACCCCGCTGGTGTAGTCAAAAATGGCTAAGGTCGCGGTGTGTGGCTCATTTCGTTAAGCGTTTGAAAGTACTAGCCACATACCGAGAAATATGGTAATCGGTAAGCTTAAGTACCTGATTGGACCGGCGAGTGGAACGATCTCACACGCTCCTGGTAGAAGTAGGGTTTATATTTTTTTGTCGCGACGTACGGGTGCAGAGTGGTCGGACTCTGTAGTCGGGGAGGGTGCCCCGGATCCACGGACTGGAAAGAAAGGGGAACTATAGCGTGGGCGGGAGCGAAGTCGATCCCCATGCGTGTGGTCTAGGTTCCCCTGGCCAGGTTGAAATTCGATTCGGAATCGTCCGCCTCTCACGGCATGAGATTGCTTAATGTTTTCGGTCACACAGAGTAACAAGTGGAACATGATGATGATGATAATACTGCTGGTTGATTAAATGGTTGCTTTACCTTGTTTGTGTAGAGTTAGTTGCAAATTTAGAATGATTAATCCAACTAGAATATGGCTAAGTAAAACCTGAAAATAAGGATCAACATTTAGTGGCGTTTTTGGCAAATAAACCCCACCAACCAAAAAGCCTTGCATGTCTAGTTATCGGGCTATGTTATATCCGGTGACGGGTCAGTCTTGCTGAGTATTAGTATACTCAGCCTTGCTTGTGGCACTGTTTTTCAGGTACTAACTTTGAGGATCTGTTTGCAAGTCTTACTTGGCCGTGTACCTTGCCTCCGGGTTGGTCTATTGAGTGGGATGAACCTTCAACTGGTGCTAATCACCCTCCCGCTGAGTGACGCATTCGTACGGGCTTTATCGATGCGCCACGTTATCTCACTAGTTATCTATTACTGCTTCCGCTGAACAATGAAACTTGAATAAATTGAGTAGATGGAACTCTGTAGTACTTTACTATTCTGAAAATGGTTTGTAATAAATTTCTTTTTCCGCTGCAATCACTCTGAGTTGTATGAAGTGGTCTGTGTTGTAATCTCTGGGCTCACCTTCGTGTGAGTGTTGTCTGCTAATCCTGGAATAGCGTGGCTTTTATCGAGGCTCACTCGAGGAACTACCGGTGAGTGCCAATTTGGGTCAGAGTTGCTTAGCAACAAAGATCAGTGCACCGGGGCCCAGTTAGTTTGGGTGGTTCCGCCACAAATACTCGAAGGAAACAAGAAGTTAAGAGGAGGGTTAGTGTTAGTCGTTAGTCATTAGTTATCAGTCATTCTTGCAGGGCGTTAAACCACCACAAACGTTCAACATTCAGCGAGCCATGAATTTATTTAGAAGAGAAATATTTTTGTGTTTTCTGGTTTATGAACTCCACTAATTACTACTCAAATTTTGTTTTTAGGTGAGCTAACACTTGATTTCTTCTCCTAATCAACTCAAAAGAGCTCAATTAAGCAAGAAACTCAAGGAAGAGAGAAGGAATTAAAGAGCTCGGGCTGGGACATGAGTACCTGAGCTTCTGGTGCATCGATGAACGTTGCCCTGGCTGGCTTTTATAGCCGAGCGCAGAGGCCAGGCCGGCCAGCCTGGGGCAGGCCGGTCGACCCCCCTAAGCGGTGCCCATTGCTCCACGTCGATGCTCTAGTGCTTAGGCTTGCGATTATTGCTACCAACATCGGTGGTGATGGGACATAGGTGGAGGAGAGGAGCCGGCCGGCCTGAATGGGGCCGCTCGGCCTACCCTCGGCACTTTGAGTGCCTGCTCCTTTGTCCCTTGCTTTGCGCTTAATCAAAGTCTCTGCTCACTGCTTGTTTCTGGCGAACACAAAAGAGGTGGGGCTGGCTGGCCTAGGTGGGGCCGGCTGTGGCGGAACCACCCAAACTAACTGGGCCCGGGTGCACTGATCTTCGTTGCTAGGCAACTTGACCCAATTCGGCACGCACCGGTAGTTCCTCGAGTGATGCCTCCATAAAAGCCACGCTATTCCAGGATCGCGCAGTCAACACTCACACGAAGGTGAGCCCAGAGATTACAACACAGAACATCTCATACATCTTTGAGTGATTGAAACAGAAGATAAATTTATTACAAACCAAGTTCAGAATAGTAATGTACTACAGAGTTCAACTACTCAAATTATTCAAGTCTTATTGTTTCAGCCGAAGCAGTAAAAGATAACTAGTGAAAAGAAGTGACGCATGTATAAAGCCCGTACGAAAGCGTTACTAAGCGGGAGGGTGGTCAGCACCGGCTGAAGGACCATCCCACTCAACAGACCAACCCGGAGGCAAAGTACAAGGCCAAGTAAGACTCGCAATCATATCCTTGAAGTTAGTACCTGAAAATAGTGTCACAAGCAAGGCTGAGTATACTAATACTCAGCAAGACTTACCCATCACCGGACATACCATAGTCCAATAACTAGACATGCAAGGCTTTTTGGTTTGTGGGGTTTGTTTTGCCAAAAACGCCACTAAGAGTTGATCCTTATTTTTAGATTTTAATTTAGCCATTTTCTAGTTGGATTAACCATTCTAAGTTTGCATCTATCTCTACTCAAACATGGTAGAGCAACCATTTATTCAGACAGCAGTATTATCATCATCATGTTCCACTTGTTACTCTATGTGACCGAAAATATTAAGCAATCTCATGCCGTGAGAGGCGGACGATTCTGAATCGAATTTCAACCTGGACAGGGAACCTAGACCACATGCATGGGGATCGACTTCGCTCCCGTCCACACTACTTTTCCCCTTTCTTTCCAGCCTGTGGATCCGGAACCGCCCCCCCCCCCCCCCCCCGACTGCAGAGTCCGACCACTCTGCACCCGTACGTCCGGACAAAAATAAACCTACTACTACCAAGGGGGTGCGAGATCGTTCCACTCACTTGTCCAATTTGGTACTTAAGCTTATCGATTACCATATTTCTCGGTATGTGGCTAGTACTTTCAAATGCTTAACGAAATGAGCCTCATACCGCGACCTTAGCAAATTTGTGACTACACCAGCGGGGTATCATAACTACACAACCGTGCCCGTTGTTCTTATATTTCAACAGGAATTTAAAGTCAGTAAACTCCTATATGCTCGCGAGAGGCAGGAAAACCCTCGACTTCTACCATTCCTAATTAGCAGGGCAACTAGTCGATAAAAAGATCCGGATATCAAACATAGGTACCTAGGGATCATGCATCTAAGGTTTTCGATCAATGCCTCGAAAACTTAAATGCAGAAATAAAATTGTTACAACACATTTTGAATAGTTAGATGAATAATAGCTCTGAAAATAATGAGATTATGCACCAGAGCTTGCCTTCTTGGGCACTGTCAGGCAGAGAAATCTCTGGGGCTTGGCCCAGGTCTTGAGCTAAGTTAGTGCAATTCAGATTAGCCTCCTGAACAACACAAGAGTCCGCAGGCACTAGTTCGTATTCTCCGTCAGCAAGATTAACCATTTCAATATGCAATACAAGATTATGAGTTACAATAAGATAAATGATTTCTTTCCTTCACGAGAAAGTTGTAGTCCAACAAAATAACTTCGAGATGATCTTTGTGAACTTATTTACTGGGCAGTCATTGTGACAGCCTAGGTGTCTGCACAGTAGAACAACATTTATTTTCTGTGCTTCATGTGTGAAATTGCTTGAGTAAGGGTCTATTTTAAAAATATCAGGCCCATTTGTGTAAATATGAATTGATGTAGGGTCATTCTTATAGTTTTATTTGAATAGGATGTGTGATTATTATTTTGGTGGAGGGTTTATTTGCAAAATTTAGTGCAATCATTACATGGCAGAAAATTTTACTTTTTAGTATGAATTTGAGGTGAATTTGCATTGGAAAAGACAAAAGTCCATTAAATTCAAAATCCTTCTTATGTTTTCAAAATAACTCTTTAACCTTTAGTCAAATCAATTTTTGCACAACATCAAAGTTGTAGATCTTCAAAAGTTGAACAACTTTCATGTTGGGCACATTTTCAATTGAGCCCTAGTTTAAAAGTTATTGTTGATTTATAGTAGGGTCCCTAGAATTTTTTGAATTCACAAAGAAGTCCAGCTTCTTCTTCCTCCTGCCTCCCTCTCTGCTTCACCGCTGCCGGCGCTGAGCGTCGCCGCCCTTCGCCGAGGGAGGCCGCAGTCCACCTCTTGCTTCGCCCGCCACCTCACGTGGCACCTCCACAGCCTCTGGACCCACTTCCCCACGCGCTGTACCCCTCCTCCCCTCGGCACGCTACCCCCAGCGAGCTCTGTGGCCGCCACCTCGAGGCCGCCGTGGCCAGCGCAGCGTAGAGCCTCGGCTCCCCAACTCACGCGCGCCCCAGCACCTGGAGGAGTTCCGCATCACTTTCCCCTCCTTGCCTCGCTCGCTCTGTGCCCAGAACCTCCGAAACACCGCCGCCGACCGCTTGAGCTCCGACGAGCTCGAAGCTCACCGTCGACCAGCCCCTGCAGCCCTCTTCCGCCCACGCAGACCCCACTATCAGCTCCGCCTCGACCTCGCGCAGCTCGTAGACCCCTCCTCCTCACCCAATCCCCATCGGAGTAACCTCGTCGCTGTTTCCCGAGCTCCAACCATCGCTGCTCGTCGTCGATGACCTAGCTCCGACCATCCCCTCGGCCTCCCAAGCCCACCCAGAGGTGCGCCCTGACCTGGTGAAACTCCCACGCCTCTCCTCCCTCGGCGCCGGCGACCAGAGCCGCTGGGATTCGGCTGGTCAATGCCCACCCCCTGCTCTGACTCCGGCCATGGGCATATCTGCTAGGATTCGAATTCTTTTAGGGGCCTGTCTGCAAGATTTCATGTCTTTTCCTTTTTGCTTTTAGGCTGAACTTTGAAAATACCTAGAAATTCGTAGAAAAATCATAAAAATGCAAATCCAAATGTTTTGGAATACTTGTTACAAGAACTATAAGTTTTGTTACATGCATATTTTCAGTTCTGGTCGGTAATTTAATCCAAGAAATAGAATAGAAATAGTAGGCTTTTTTTATTATAGGAGTTCTAGTGAGTAACTTTATGTGATTTTTTGCTAGATTATTTGTTGCAGTGTTGTTAGCATTTTGTAAAAATTTGAAACCTTTTCGACATCATTAGCTATGTCAAAGTTTCAAGATTCTTGAATATACAAGTTTTACTAATTTATTTGTACTGGTAGAAATAATCAAGTTCTGTGTGTGAAACTTTTTCCATGATCACATGTTACTAAAAACTTGCTTTTTCCCACGTTTGGGAAATTTTTGATCTGTTTAACTATTTCTTTGATTTAATGCTGATTAAGTAGGCTTTAATTGTGATAAATAGTTCCCTTTCTTAGACAATTCTGATAAATTTTGTAGAACACTCTGTTGGTCGTGTTTTCATGTCTGTAAAATTTAGGATCCACAATCTCTATAGAACTTCCTGTATTAATTAGTTTTACCATATGTGGTTTATTTTTGTCTAATTTACTACTTCAGTTTTATGCCTAGATAAATTCTGAAAAATTTATGAGGTGTTCATAATCATATGAAGTCTTTTTTGAAAAATTTTGAGATTCATAAGTGTTGTAGTTTGTCCTATAGAATTCAATCTTGCTCATAAGTGTTCATAGATGTTAAATAACTACTCTATAAATTGCAACTTTATTATGAAGTGTGTGTTTATAATACCATTTCTTGCATAACATATAGATACGACTATTTTATTAGACGGGACGTACGAGCTAATCCTGGAGTCCGAAGAAGGTGATCAAGAGGCCCAGCTGAACGCCACTGTACTAACTGAAGACCCGGACCAAAATCCGAAAGAGCCCAAGGCTAATCTAGCTAGTGACTACCGAGAAGGCAAGCCACGGACATAACCCATATTTCAAATTATTACAATTTATTGTTATTACTTGTGCATTTACAGTTCTTAGGATTTGAATTGAAACCCTAGATGCCTGATCCTAGGAACCTATGTATTGAACACTAGACCTGAGTTCGAATAATTGCTAAGCTTATAGGACCGGTAAAAGTCGAGTGATTGCCTGTCACTCGCGAGCTCTATAGGAATTGCTTGTTTACTTTCTGCTATCAATATAAGGACGACGGATGGGGTCGTGTTCGATATTATGACCTTGGGTGAGACCCCGTCTGTGTTGATAAATTCTGCTAAGGTCACGGTGTGTGGTAGCGGTGGTTAAGTTTTTGAACGTACTAGCCACATGCCGTAAATATGGTACGCGGTAAGCCTAGTAGCCGATCGGACCGGTGAGTTGATATACCTTTCACTCTCTCTTAGAGATAGGTTTTTATTTATGTTTATGTTGCACAACTCCGCGGCTACAAGGAGGAAGATGGTGCCCTGTAGTCGGGGAGAGTGACACTATCCACAGGTCGGAATGAAAGTTAACGGTTGTTTGGGAACGACCCGACGGTGTTCCAAACGTTTGTGTTAGGTCTGCCTGGTCAGGTTAACAAATTTTGATTCGAATCGTCCGCTTCTCACGGTTTGGGACTGCTTGATCCCTTTGCCACACAGAGTAATAAGAGCAACATTACTATGATCAATCTTGATGTTTGACTAAAGTTCTACCATGGTTGGATAGGATTAGTTGCTTACATAGAATGGTTAATCAACTAGAATATGGAAAGCTAAAATGTGAAGTAAGGACCTACTCTTTATTGCTTTTCAGCTAAAGGAAAACCAGAGCCTCATAGAACCCTGCATAGTCTAGTTAGGTGGGCTATGTATACCCGTTGACGGTTAAGTCTTGCTGAGTATTAGTATACTCAGCCTTGCTGTTGAAACCTTTTTCATGTATGAGTTTTGAGGACCAGATCGCTAGTCTGTCTTGGCCCTGCTCTTTGCTTCCTGGCTGGTCCGTAGAATGGGATCCATCTTCGGCCGGCAATGACCCCGATGAGTGACACCTTGCTTGGGCTAGCTTGGTATACTTTTGCGACGTGTTGTAGCCGTCGAGTTTTCTTTCCGCTGCTTAAACTCTGAACATGAAACTTATGTCTTGTATATTGCTTTACTAAGTTTGGATCTGTAATAATGTTTCAAACTTCTTGTAATAACTGCTATGCCGGTGTTGTAAAATATGTATGGTTGTAATATCTCTGGACTCGCCTTCGTGCGAGGTATGCTTGTTCGATCCGAGAACCGGTAGTTGTATCGGGACGTTACCCGACAGACCAAGAATTGTTCCGTTTGAAGTGCGTTTGAGCCGGTGTTGCCTTTAGGGTGATGGCCAGCGCACTTGAGCCGGGATAATTCAGGTGGTTCTGCCACAGCTGGTATTAGAGCTGCAAGTGTACACCAGAGGTGTTGGAACCTTAAAAATTGATTTCGGGATAAAAATTGGACCAACAAAGTGTTTATAAAACTACGTTGGTTTCGTTAAGGATTGTGCATAGAGCGTAAAGCCCTAGGGAAATTATGGGATTTATCAGGTGGTTATATATATATGGTTTATTATATCTGACTTCCAGCACTTTACATTTTTGTCAAACCATACTCACAAGCAACCCTTAATTTCTGTAACGACGCATCTACGTTAAGGTAAGAAGGTAAGGATCCTTAGTCAGCTGAGGGAGTCTGACCTTCCCGTCGGTGATGCGAGCCGAACACTGCCCTCAAGCAGTGGCTTACTTGAGGTACTCCCAATATACCAACTATTAGTTGACTATATTGGAAGTAAAGTGTACTCAGTCAGTTGAGGGAGTCTGACCTTCCCGTCGGCGATGCGAACCAAACGCTGCACTCAAGCAGTGACCTACTTGAGCTACTGCCAATATATTGACCATCGGTCGATTATATTGGGAGTAAAAGTACCGTGAATACGTTGCCTCGGTAGCGTATGAGCACTGTCCATGCAGTGTTGGACGCATGGATGTTGCTTCTGTAGTGAGCGGTAATGTATGGGGACACTTTCATGTGTGCTGGCATGAAAGGTTCAATGCATATATTTATGTTCTGTCAATTTTCTGCAGGTACACTAACCGCGATTCGATAAGTTAAGAACGGTTAGAATTTATCGACTAGATATTATAGGGAGAGACATAATTGGTACTGTACCACCGGCGCTAATCCCGTAAGTCCAAAGCTATTTGGCAGTTGTTTTGTTTTGTGAGGACATATAGAACACGCATGCATCATGGCATATCTTGGTGTGATTGATCGCCTTGCTTGTTATGTTGTTTTATTAAAATGTGTTGCTTTTACCTGAATGTCCTCCTATGTTTTCTGTTGTAGTAGTGTGACTGACGTAATCTGCTAGTCTGATCTTGAGTTGAGAAGGTCTTTTGTAAGTTAGTGGCTTTGGATTTTGTATGAACCTTACCGTTGATCTTAGCTTGCTAATCAATCCAACCCTTGATCAATGCCTTGAATCTATTCCTATCAAAACCATTATTCCTTTTCCTTCATGGCTCCTTGGTTAAGCCATGATGTTTGTTAACAAAACCCCATCAATAATCATTCTATTCCTCTTGGTGTTATGCCTGATCTTGCTGGCTATTTTGATTTCAACATCTGAATCCTATATTTTCATTCTTGCTCAGTTAATTTTGGATAAATTAAAAAGATTCATGATAATAATAACTTTTGAAATACAGTCCTTGATGCAACAATCATGCATCACATCATTTCATGTCATTCGTCAGTGCATAGTGTTGCATCATGATCGGGAATCTGTAGACTGACTAATGGGTATGCGTTTGAGTTCCACTTCATGGGTTGTCTTCGGTTCCTATCTTGTCGTTGCTGGCGCTATTGGGTTGCCACTCTTGATTTCTCTTGTGGTGGTGTTTAGTCACGTAACCTTGATGCCGCGACGGAACCTAGACTCTCGTGTGTGCTGCAGCCACATGATTGAGCTACTAGGAGCGCACTGGTGTCTAGTATGTGTGACATAACTCACTGCAGTCCCCTTCTATGCAACCTTATTAGTGTCCTAACTTCTGATCCTTACTCAAGGGTACAGGGCTAACGAGTTTTAGTCACGGGAAAATAGGTACGGTATGCGCATTGCACTGTGTGCATCATCAACTCATCATTGTGTGCATCACGCTTATGCATTTCATACATGCATCCGTCAAGAGCATCATCATTATTGCATCATAGTGTATGCAAAATTGAGTCAGCATCGTGGCAATTGCATTGTGTCATAAGCACCATTTCAATTGCGTATAAAACATTTCGTCATTGCATTGCACCAGCATTGCAATCATACATCTCGAGGATGCATCATTCTCATGGTCATCAAGCATATGCATCTCGCATCATACCGTTTAATTTAATCAATAGTTTGAGCAAGAATGTCCTTGAGCAAAAACTCACTTTTATATCTTTTCTATCTAGATTCACCACCAGATTGAGAAATTGATTCTTCCAGGACTTAGATCCTCTCTTCTCTACAAAATCCTGCTATATGTTAGTACTAGAATAGTCCACCGGTCCTTTCCAGGCGACTTTGATGGTGATTGTGATCCCATATATTATCCACAGACCCTTGCTGCAAAAACTGAAGCCCTGGAGCCTTTAGTGTGGAAAAACAATTGATTAGTTCACACAGTGGCACAGTTAATCCCTCCCGCTCTTAATACCATACCTTGATTCTTAAACTCTCCCTATGTTCTCAATCCTTATCTACAAAGGATCATATCGTCAACATCAATATTCTCTAACGTGACTTTGTCCTGCGGGCTTTGATGCTTGGTCTGCTCCTTTTCCCTCGAGAGTCTATCTTTCAGAATCTCGGGGCGAGATTCCTTTTAGGGGGGAAGGCTGTGACACCCTAGGTGTCTGCACAGTATAACAACATTTATTTTCTGTGCTTCATGTGTGAAATTGTTGAGTAAGGGTCTATTTTAAAAATATCAGGCCCATTTGTGTAAATATGAATTGATGTACGGTCATTCTTATAGTTTTATTTGAATAGGATGTGTGATTATTATTTTCGTGGAGGGTTTATTTGTAAAATTCAGTGCAATCATTACATGGCAGAAAATTTTACTTTTTAGTCTGAATTTGAGGTGAATTTGCATTGGAAAAGACAAAAGTCCATTAAATTCAAAATCCTTCTTATGTTTTCAAAATAACTCTTTAACCTTTGGTCAAATCAATTTTTGCACAACATCAAAGTTGTAGATCTTGAAAAGTTGAACAACTTTCATGTTGGGCACTTTTTCAATTGAGCCCTAGTTTAAAAGTTATTGTTGATTTACAGTAGGGTCCCTGGAATTTTATGAATTCACAAAGAAGTCCGGCTTCTTCTTCCTCCTGCCTCCCTCTCTGCTTGACCGCCGCCGAGGGTGGCCGCAGGCCACCTCCTGCTTCGCCCGCCGCCTCACGTGGCACCTCCGCAGCCTCTGGACCCACTTCCACACGTGCTGTACCCCTCCTCCCCTCGCCACGCTACCCCCAGCGAGCTCTGTGGCCGCCACCTCGCCGCCGCCGTGGCCAGCGCAGCGCAGAGCCTCGTCTCCCCAACTCGCGCGCGCCCCAGCACCTGGAGGAGTCCCGCATCACATTCCCCTCCTTGCCTTGCTCGCTCTCTGCCCAGAACCTCCGGAACACCGCCGCCGATCGCCTGAGCTCCGATGATCTCGAAGCTCACCGTCGACCAGCCCCTGCAGCCCTCCTCCGCCCACGCAGACCCCACTATCAGCTCCGCCTCGACCTCGCGCAGCTCGCAGACCCCTCCTCCTCGCCCAATCCCCACCAGAGCAACCTCGCCGCTGTTTCCCGAGCTCCAACCACTGCTGCTCGCCGTCGACGACCTAGCTCTTGATTTCTCTTGTGGTGGTGTTTAGTCACGTAACCTTGATGCCGCGACGGAACCTAGACTCTCGTGTGTGCTGCAGCCACATGATTGAGCTACTAGGAGCGCACTGGTGTCTAGTATGTGTGACATAACTCACTGCAGTCCCCTTCTATGCAACCTTATTAGTGTCCTAACTTCTGATCCTTACTCAAGGGTACAGGGCTAACGAGTTTTAGTCACGGGAAAATAGGTACGGTATGCGCATTGCACTGTGTGCATCATCAACTCATCATTGTGTGCATCACGCTTATGCATTTCATACATGCATCCGTCAAGAGCATCATCATTATTGCATCATAGTGTATGCAAAATTGAGTCAGCATCGTGGCAATTGCATTGTGTCATAAGCACCATTTCAATTGCGTATAAAACATTTCGTCATTGCATTGCACCAGCATTGCAATCATACATCTCGAGGATGCATCATTCTCATGGTCATCAAGCATATGCATCTCGCATCATACCGTTTAATTTAATCAATAGTTTGAGCAAGAATGTCCTTGAGCAAAAACTCACTTTTATATCTTTTCTATCTAGATTCACCACCAGATTGAGAAATTGATTCTTCCAGGACTTAGATCCTCTCTTCTCTACAAAATCCTGCTATATGTTAGTACTAGAATAGTCCACCGGTCCTTTCCAGGCGACTTTGATGGTGATTGTGATCCCATATATTATCCACAGACCCTTGCTGCAAAAACTGAAGCCCTGGAGCCTTTAGTGTGGAAAAACAATTGATTAGTTCACACAGTGGCACAGTTAATCCCTCCCGCTCTTAATACCATACCTTGATTCTTAAACTCTCCCTATGTTCTCAATCCTTATCTACAAAGGATCATATCGTCAACATCAATATTCTCTAACGTGACTTTGTCCTGCGGGCTTTGATGCTTGGTCTGCTCCTTTTCCCTCGAGAGTCTATCTTTCAGAATCTCGGGGCGAGATTCCTTTTAGGGGGGAAGGCTGTGACACCCTAGGTGTCTGCACAGTATAACAACATTTATTTTCTGTGCTTCATGTGTGAAATTGTTGAGTAAGGGTCTATTTTAAAAATATCAGGCCCATTTGTGTAAATATGAATTGATGTACGGTCATTCTTATAGTTTTATTTGAATAGGATGTGTGATTATTATTTTCGTGGAGGGTTTATTTGTAAAATTCAGTGCAATCATTACATGGCAGAAAATTTTACTTTTTAGTCTGAATTTGAGGTGAATTTGCATTGGAAAAGACAAAAGTCCATTAAATTCAAAATCCTTCTTATGTTTTCAAAATAACTCTTTAACCTTTGGTCAAATCAATTTTTGCACAACATCAAAGTTGTAGATCTTGAAAAGTTGAACAACTTTCATGTTGGGCACTTTTTCAATTGAGCCCTAGTTTAAAAGTTATTGTTGATTTACAGTAGGGTCCCTGGAATTTTATGAATTCACAAAGAAGTCCGGCTTCTTCTTCCTCCTGCCTCCCTCTCTGCTTGACCGCCGCCGAGGGTGGCCGCAGGCCACCTCCTGCTTCGCCCGCCGCCTCACGTGGCACCTCCGCAGCCTCTGGACCCACTTCCACACGTGCTGTACCCCTCCTCCCCTCGCCACGCTACCCCCAGCGAGCTCTGTGGCCGCCACCTCGCCGCCGCCGTGGCCAGCGCAGCGCAGAGCCTCGTCTCCCCAACTCGCGCGCGCCCCAGCACCTGGAGGAGTCCCGCATCACATTCCCCTCCTTGCCTTGCTCGCTCTCTGCCCAGAACCTCCGGAACACCGCCGCCGATCGCCTGAGCTCCGATGATCTCGAAGCTCACCGTCGACCAGCCCCTGCAGCCCTCCTCCGCCCACGCAGACCCCACTATCAGCTCCGCCTCGACCTCGCGCAGCTCGCAGACCCCTCCTCCTCGCCCAATCCCCACCAGAGCAACCTCGCCGCTGTTTCCCGAGCTCCAACCACTGCTGCTCGCCGTCGACGACCTAGCTCTGACCATCCCCTCGGCCTCCCAAGCCCACCCAGAGGTGCGCCCTGACCTGGTGAAGCTCCCACGCCTCTCCACCCTCGCCGCCGGGATTCGGCCGGTCAACGCCCACCCCCTGCTCTGACTCCGGCCAGGGGCATATCTGCTAGGATTCGAATTCTTTTAGGGGCCTGTCTGCAAGATTTCATGTCTTTTCCTTTTTGCTTTTAGGCTGAAATTTGAAAATGCCTAGAAATTCATAGAAAAATCAGAAAAATGCATATCCAAATGTTTTGGAATCCTTGTTACAAGAATTATAAGTTTTGTTACATGCATATTTTCAGTTCTGGTTTGTATTTTAATCCAAGAAATAGTAGGCTTTATTTATTCTAGGAGTTCTTGTCAGTAACTTCATGTCATTTTTGGCTAGCTTATTTCTTGCAGTATTGTTAGCATCTGGTAAAAATTTGAAACCTTTTCGACATCATTAGCTATGTCAAAGTTTCAAGATTCTTGAATATACTAGTTTTTCTAATTTATTTGTACGGGTAGAAATAATCAAGTTCTATGTGTGAAACTTTTTCCATGATCACATGTTACTAAAGCTTTTCTGTTACCCAAGTTTAGGAAATTTTTGATCTGTTTAACTATTTCTTTGATTTAATGCTAATTAAGTAGGCTTTAATTGTGATAAATAGTTGCCTTGCTTAGAAAATTCTGATAATTTTTGTAGAACACTATGTTGGTCGTGTGTTCATGTCTGTAAAATTTAGGATCCATAATCTCTATAGAACTTTCTGTATTAATTAGTTTTACCATATGTGGTTTGTTTTTGTCTAATTTATTACTTCAGTTTTGTGCATAGATAAATTCTGAAAACTTTATGAGGTGTTCAAAATCATATGAAGTCTGTTCTGAAAATTTTTTAGCTTCATAAGTGTTGCAGTTTGTCCTATAGAATTCAATCTTTCTCTAAGTACTATCTGAATAATTGTTTTATTCTGATTAAATGGCTGCATGAAATGGCATGAATTTTATAGGGTAGATTACTCTATGTACATCCTATTTGAAGTATGTTTTTCTGAATTTAAGTACTGTTTGTGTACTGAGTTACTCATTTCTTTGCAAGTCATGTTTGACATGTTATATAAAATATTTGAAACTTACTTAGTAAGTTTAATCAAATTGTCTTGTGATGTTAACCATGTTGTTTTGTGTAGTCATAGATGTTAAATAACTACTCTATAAATGATTGCCCATATGCTTAGTTATGTTTGTTATATTTTAAATTGCAACTTTATTATTAAGCGTGTGTTTATAATACCATTTCTTGCATCACATATAGATACGACTGTTTTATCGGACGGGCCCAGCTGAACGCCACTGTACTAACTGAACACCCGGACCAAAATCCGGAAGAGCCCAAGGCTAATCTAGCTAGTGACTACCGAGAAGGCAAGCCCTGGACATAACCCATATTTCAAATTATTACAATTTATTGTTATTACATACTTGTGCATTTACAGTTCTTAGGATTTGAATTGAAACCCTAGATGCATGATCCTAGGAACCTATGTACTGAACACTAGACTTGAGTTCGAATAATTGCTAAGCTTATAGGACCGGTAAAAGTCGAGTGATTGCCTGTCACTCG
This sequence comes from Panicum virgatum, assembly GCF_016808335.1. Lineage (NCBI taxonomy): Eukaryota > Viridiplantae > Streptophyta > Magnoliopsida > Poales > Poaceae > Panicum > Panicum virgatum. The sequence goes on from NC_053145.1 coordinate 22,249,988, forward strand.
CGAGCTCTATAGGAATTGCTTGTTTACTTTCTGCTATCAATATAAGGACGACGGACGGGGTCGTGTTTGATATCATGACCTTGGGTGAGACCCCGTCTGTGTTGATAAATTCTGCTAAGGTCGCGGTGTGTGGTAGCGGTGGTTAAGTTTTTGAACATACTAGCCACATGCCGTAAATATGGTACGCGGTAAGCCTGGTAGCCGATCGGACCGGTGAGTGGATATACCTTTCACTCTCTCTTAGAGATAGGTTTTTATTTATGTTTACGTTGCGCAACACCGCGGCTAAAGGGAGGAAGGTGGTGCCCTGTAGTCGGGGAGAGTGACACTATCCACAGGTCGGAATGAAAGGTAAATTATTGTTTGGGAACGACCCGACGGTGTTCCAAACGTGTGTGTTAGGTCTGCCTGGCTAGGTTAACAAATTTTGATTCGAATCATCTGCTTCTCACGGTTTGGGACTGCTTGATCCCTTTGCCACACAGAATAATAAGAGCAACATTACTATGATCAATCTTGATGTTTGACTAAAGTTCTACCATGGTTGGATAGGATTAGTTGCTTACATAGAATGGTTAATCAACTAGAATATAGAAAGCTAAAATGTGAAGTAAGGACCTACTCTTTATTGCTTTTCAGCAAAAGAAAATCAGAGCCTCATAGAACCCTGCATAGTCTAGTTAGGTGAGCTATGAATACCCGTTGACGGTTAAGTCTTGCTGAGTATTAGTATACTCAGCCTTGCTGTTGAAACCTTTTTCAAGTATGAGTTTTGAGGACTAGATCGTTAGTCTGTCTTGGCCCTGCTCTTTGCTTCCTGGCTAGTCCGTAGAATGGGATCCGTCTTCGGCCGGCAATGACCCCGATGAGTGACACCTTGCTTGGGCTAGCTTGGTATAGTTTTGCGATGTGTTGTAGCCGTCGAGTTTTCTTTCCGCTGCTTAAACTCTGAACATGAAACTTATGTCTTGTATAATTCTTTTCTAAGTTTGGATCTGTAATAATGTTTTAAACTTCTTGTAATAACTGCTATGCCGGTGTTGTAAAATATGTATGGTTGTAATATCTCTGGACTCGCCTTCGTGCGTGGTATGCTTGTTCGATCCGAGAACCGGTGGTTGTATCGGGACGTTACCCGACAGACCAAGAATTGTTCCGTTTGAAGTGCGTTTGAGCCGGTGTTGCCTTTAGGGTGATGGCCAGCGCACTTGAGCCGGGATAATTCAGGTGGTTCTGCCACAGTCATTTATGGAGTAGTATTTATTACAATGTTTCTTCATGAATGAGTGTGTGGGTTGGTTTTCATTTTCAGCATTAAAAATATAGCATATTTTCACAATTTCATAATAGCAAATCTACTCACAAGCTAGTGATGAAAAATTAATGCAGAACAGTTCAGGTAATCTTGCATTTACAAAGTAATTTTCAGCATCCAATCATAGAGCATTTGATCATGAAAATTCATGCAAATAGATTACTATGAATACTTCACTATTTTGCACAGAAAGATTAACATGGGTTCTGGTGCTACAAATTACTAAAGCATCTATATAGCATATACTCAGTACTGTAAAATTTGCAGGTTTTACCTCCTTAAGCATCAGAGGGTATAAAATGAACAAAATCAGCAAGCTATTGACTAAAATTAATTCTACAGAGAGCTATACTAAACATGATTTTTAAATGAAGCAATACTCAGTAACTATAGCTCAAAATTTGTAGGCATGATTGCAGAACCAAAATAAGACTTCAGAAATAAATATAGATTTTTCTGAGCACAAAAACTATAAATGAATTAAGTTGATTAAACAAGCATTAATCATGGTATATAGCAAACTAACTCTAACAGTCATGAAATTTATGGATTAGCAAGACTTCTATTACGCATGCATGTAGGAAAAATTTCAGCACAAGATCATGTCCATGTTTTCCAGCATTAAATCATGAAGTGTTTTAACAAATTTGAGAATCTTGATTGTTCTAAGAAGTTAACAGTTTTAGATGGGTGTCATCTTTTTGCCATAAGCCTAAAATTCTACCAGTGTCAACATATCCAAAAATCAGGGTCATTCGGTGAGCAGAACTTCTAGAACATCCATTAGTGGGTTTTTATTCTTTTTTCATAGATTAAATTTGGTAGAGTTTTTGCAAATTTGGTTGTTACAAAACTTGTAGATTTTGTTACCAGGACTCTAGATCAGTTAAGTTTGCATTTTTATGATTTTTTTTACATTTTTGAAGTTTACTGCCAAACTCCGGAAAACTTGCAACCAAACCCTTAACCGAAAAAGAAAAATTACAACCGGGTCCTTCACCGGCCTTCTCCGCCGTTGCATCTTGCTGGTGGTGTTCTGCTAGGCAGGGCTTACCGAGGCTGCAACGGGGAGGCACGTTGGAGAGAGGAGTTCGAGAACTACCTACCTAGGGTTGGTGTTTAGGTGGATGGTGGTCGGAAACGTGCTCGTCGGCGATGACGGCGGCGATAGTGCTCGGGTCGTGGTCGGTGCAGGTGGAGGAGAGCTCGGGGTAGTCGAACATCGCGTGCATGAGCACCGCAAGAGCGTGAGAAAGCTCCTGGGGTAGCTGTCGTGCTCGGACTCCCCAAGATTTGTCTGGTCCGCGGCATGACTCGAGCTCGCCGGCGGCGGCGCGAAAGGGCAACGGCGTTTGAGGGGCCTCTTGTGGGATTCAGTGCACGTGTGAGCTTTGTTGGGGTTGTGCGAGGCTGCTGGTGTGGTTGGGTAAGGCAATGTGGGCCGGGGTTGGCCTGCCCGTGCGAGCTCGAGCTCGCCGGCAATGGCGGTTAGCGGAGAAAGGGAAGGAGAGAGGGGTCGCGCGATGGCGGGGGCTCTGGTCCTATTTATATGCTGGAGGGCTTCGAGGCGAAGCTAATGGCGCCTAGGGGAGGTTGGCCTGGGCCGGGACGCGCTCGACGATGAGGTGGCGACAGGAGGGGTGGAGCTGCGCATGGCGGGGCGGCGTGGCGCTTCGCCAGCAGGTCAGGGGCACGTGGCAAGTGGGGGGGAGAAGCCAGCTAGCGTGCCAGGCGGCGAGTTTAAGGTCCACTGGGGACCCAGATGGACGTGGACGGCGTCCACCGTACGCCGGCGGCGAGTGGTGCGCCGCGGAAGAGAACAGGGGAGGGGGAGATGAAGGTAGGGGCACATTTGCAATTTCTGAAAGTTCAGGGACCTCTCGGAAAACTAAAATTTTCTCTAACTTCTGGGGCACAATTGAAAAGTGTCGAATACCAATCTTGCATAATTTTTCAAGATCTATAACTTTTCTTTTATGCAAATTCTCATTTGGAACCCACATTTTGAACTATTTTAAATTAACAAATTTGCACAAAAGGGCTTTGAGTTTCATCCAGATGGTTTTGGCTGAAAGTTCAAATGAGCACATGTCATTTAAGGTACCATTTATGAGCCAAACTTATTTTGTGCACATTTTTTAATTGGATTTTGAGTAGGTTTTCACCCCTTTTTCTTTCTCATTTTAATTTCTTTTGTGTAGTTTGACTTTTATTTGACCTTTCTTTTTTTAATTAATTCCCCAAATTCTTCCTTTGAGTTTTATTTGGGTAAAGTTTTCTGTATTTAAGTGTACAGACACCAGAGGTGTCACACCGGCCGGCCTAAAGCTCGGCCAAAAAATTTTCGAAATTTTTTTGTGAAGTTCTCTGATGCAAAACTTTCAAATTTTAAACATGGGTTGGTTGAAATTCAAAACATGATTATGCAAGTTGGAAAGAAAATTATGCAAGGAAAAATTTAAACTATCCTATATGCAATGCAAGTGATGGATATGTACCACATACCTCATGGCGAGGGCTCGGGTTTTGAGTCCGAAGCCGGACTCTCCATTCCTTCAGTTCGATTGTCGTCGCTGGATGGAGTCTTGGGCGATGACACCTTCTTCCGCCACACTTTCTTTGGTGTGGGTTGTGCTTTGACCTTTACTTCCTTTGATTCCAGAAATGTCTTACGCTGAATGCGTCGTTTGGCATTCCTCTGATTATGAAGCTTGATCTACTTTGCTTCCTCTTGAAGTCGTAGCTCCTCCTGAATCCGCAGATTCTGGACGAATGCGATGAGGGCTTCAATGTTTGGAAGCGAGGGTTTCTTCGTCTCTTTCTCGGGTTTCTTCTTCCAACGGACCTCTTTGACTTGGTTGCATTGTTCAACCTTCGATTTGAAGGCGAACTTCTCCTGCTGGCCATTGACGTTGAGTTGGATTTCTCCGGCCCCGACATCAATGTGGGCGTTTGCTGTACTCCAGAACGGCCTGCCCAGGATGAGTGGCGTCTTGGCGTCGACTTCCATGTCGAGAACGACGAAGTCGACGGGAATAAAGAAATTACGGATTTTCACCGGGATATTCTCTGCTATTCCCGCGGGATAGTGGACCATTTGATCCACTAGCTGCAAACACATGGCAGTAGGGGCAAGTGCATGATGGTTAAGTTTGTCATAAACTACCTTTGGCATGACACTGACGCTTGCTCCCAAGTCGCAGAGGGCGTTGGATAAATGTTAAACCCCGATCGAGCAAGTGATGGTGGGGCAGCCTGGGTCTTTCTTCTTCACCGGGAGAGGATCGAGTGTAGCAGCGCTACACTCTTCCGTTAACTGCACGACCTCAATGGTGGGCAGCGTCCACTTGTTTCCAAGAATATCCTTGATATACTTGGCATACGTGGGTACCTGCATAGCATCAAGAAGTGGTATATTGACATATAACTTCTTGATTATCTCGATGAAATTGCCGAATTGTTCGTCGGCCACTAGCTTCCTTATCCACTCCGGAAACGGTAAGGCAGTTTGTGTCGTGTTAGTCCCGTGAAGTTCTCGGGGGTTCCACGGGGTCTTCCTGGGTAGCAAGTGTGTTGGAGTCGACGGGCTCCTCCTCCTCTTCGTCTTCAACGTCGGTACTGCTAGCGATTACAGTCTTCCACTGCTTTCCTGCATCCTTTGGGAAAGGTGGCTCTTGTGTGGATGATTGAAAAGAATCTCGACCCGAGATTGGATGATTGAATTGAGGTTGGGAACAAGATACCTGGGGTGAAGCTAAGAAAACCCGGATAATGTCGATTGAGGTAATCTTCCATCTCCCAAGTGGCTTCTTCTTCAGTGTGATGAGACCACATAATTTTATACATTTTTACCACCTTTCGATGGGTGCCTCTCTTTTTGATCAAAAATTCTGAGTGGATATTCAGTATAAGAGAGGTCGGGTTCCACTAACAATTCTTGTTGATCGAGGATCTCAGTAGGAACTCGGATACACTTCTTGAGTTGAGATATGTGGAAAACATCATGGATGGCTGCGAGTCTCGAAGGTAGTCGTAGTCGATAAGCCACGGGTCCACATTCGTCATTGATTTCATATGGCCCGACATAGCGAGGTGCTAGCTTGCCTTTGACTCCGAAGCGTTGAACGCCTCAAGTTGGTGAAACTCGTAAATAAACGTGATCACCAACGCTGAATCTCAAAGGTTTTCTTTGATTGTCAAAGTAACTCTTTTGCCGGGATTGGGCTGCTCGGAGATTTGCCTGTATGATCTTCACTTTCTCCTCAGCCTCGACCACTAATTCAGGTCCGAATATTTTACGTTCTCCCGTCTGGGACCAACTCAAAGGAGTTCGACACCGTCGACCATATAAGGCTTCAAAGGTGCCATTTTTAGACTGGCTTGATAGCTGTTGTTGTAGGAAAACTTAGCTAAAGCCAAGCATTTGTCCCAATTTTTGTCATAATGAAGACACACGCTCGAAGCATGTCTTCAAGAATTTGATTCACCCTTTCGGTTTGCCCATCAGTTTGTGGATGGTAAGCTGAGCTTCAAATTAATTTAGTCCCGAGAGCCTCTTGGAGTTGCTCCCAAAACCGTGCCACAAACTGAGTACCACGATCTGAGATAATGGTTTTTGGTACACCGTGTAAGTAGACAATTTGATCGATATAAATTTCCGCATACTTCTTGGCTCGATATTCCGTATGCACTGGAATAAAATGAGCAGTCTTTGTGAGCCTGTCAACAATAACCTAGATGGAATCATGGTGTTGGGAGGTGTTGGGTAAGCCCACAATGAAATCCATACTGATATCTTCCCATTTCCAGGATGGAATTGGTAGAGGTTGGAGAGTTTAAGCAACTTTCAAATGACAAGCTTTCACTCTCTGACATGTATTACACTCTAAAACATATTTAGCAATTTCTCTTTTCATTCGACTCCACCAAAAATTTTGTCTGAGATCTTGGTACATTTTGGTGCTGCCTAGATGAATGGAAAATTTAGAGAGATGGGCTTCATCCAAGATTTGTTTCTGCAGCTCATGATTTTTGGGAACGACTAGGTGATCCTTGAACCACAAAATTCCTTTATGGTCCACATGGAAACACCTGTACTTATTTTCGCCTTCTAGCACTTTCTGTTTGATAATTCCAACACTCTTATCAAGCAATTGTGCCATGATGACTTGGTCATGAAGTGTCAGTTCCACAGAAATGTGAGTCAGTGAACCTTGAGGAATGATTTCCAAATTCAGCCTCTGCATTTCAGCACACAACGATTGGTTGTACGACTCTGCTGCAAGGCAGTTGCAGTGAACCTTGCGACTAAGCGCATCGGCTACCACATTGGTCTTGCCGGGATGATAGTGAACCTCCAAGTCATGATCTTTGATTAATTCAAGCCATCTCCATTGCCTCATATTCAGTTCACTTTGAGTGAAGATATATTTGAGACTCTCATGGTCAGTGAAGATGTTGCAATGAGTGCCCATAAGATAATGTCTCCACATCTTGAGAGCATGAATGACCACGGCTAGCTCAAGATCATGGGTAGGATAATTGAGTTCTTGCGGTTGAAGAGCTCGGGAAGCATATGCAATGACTCGATTATCTTGCATTAGAACACAACCAAGACCGGTACCCGATGCATCACAATAAACATCGTAGGACTTGCTGTTGTCTGGTTGAGCCAAGACTGGTGCTGTGGTAAGATGTGCTCTCAGTGTATGAAATGCTTCATTGCACTTCGCATCCCATTTAAATTTGACATCCTTCTTCAGTAGTTCCATCATTGGTTTTGCTATTCTGGAGAAATCCGGAATAAACTTGCGGTAATATCCCGCCAATCCGAGGAAACTGCGAATCTGATGAATAGAAGTAGGAGGTTTCCAGTCCATCACCTCTTGGACTTTACTGGAGTCAACTAAAATACCTTCACTGGATATGGTGTGACCCAAAAATTTGACTGTGTTCAGCCAAAATTCACATTTAGAGAATTTTGCGTATAGCTGATGGTCGCGGAGGAGTTGAAGAACAATGCGCAGGTGTTCCTCATGCTCCTCCTCATTTTTGGAATAGATCAGGATGTCGTCGATGAAAACCACAACGAACTTGTCAAGTTTGGGCATGAATACCGAGTTCATAAGGTACATGAAATAAGCGGGAGCATTTGTGAGACCGAAAGACATAACCAAATACTCATAAAGACCATATCTGGTTGAGAAGGCTGTCTTGGGTGTATCGCAAGGTCTGTTTTTTATTTGATTGTACCCCAAATGAAGATCAATCTTAGAGAAGATCTTTGCTCCAGCCAACTGATCGAACAGTACATCAATGCGGGGAAGTGGATATTTATTTTTTATAGTTACCGCATTGAGAGGCCGGTAATCAACACACAACCTCAGAATGTCATCTTTCTTCTTTACGAACAATGCGGGACAGCCCCAAGGCGAAGCACTTGGGCGGATAAAACCTGTCCAGTAGTTCTTGCAATTGGATTTTCAGATCTGCCAATTCTTTGGGCGGCATTCGGTACGGCCTTTTCGAGATAGGAGCTGTACTGGGCTGTAGTTCAATGATAAATTCGATATCCCGGTCTGGTGGCATACCAGGTAAATCATCCAGAAAAAACATCTGCATATTCAAGGACTATGGGAATATCTTTGATACGAACATCTTTCATGGCATATGCACATGAGTTAACATGTTCCGAATGAGGTAGATATAGAACTGAGTGGCCATGGGTAGGTGAATTAATGTCGACGGCTCGGAAAGAGATATCTAACAGTACTCCATGTCTATTCATCCAATCCATTCCTAGAATAATATCCATCCCTTCTAGTGGCAATAGGATTAAAGTGGTAGAAAAGGTTTTACTACCCAACTTAAGTGGTGCATTATGAACGATTTAGTTTGATGCAACTTTACCACCCGGAGTAGATATCATGAACGACCCTTTTGTGTGACAAAAATCTAACCCAACCCTTGCTCCAAATTTCGAACTAATACAGCTATGAGATGTACCAGAATCGAATAAGATAACTGCAGGTTGATGGTTTATAGAGAATGTACCCGACATAATCTGTGCTCCTTCCGAAAGTTCAGCAAGATTGGTGTAGCTAAGTCGGCCTTGCCTGACTTGAACAAATTGTTTCTTGCCCTTGTTTTGATCATTTCTGCGAGAAGCCTACCCCTAATTTTTTCCCGCTTGCGGGCACATTTTGGCAAAGTGGTTTGGGCTCCCACACTTGAAACGATAGTTGTTGTTGTTGGGGCGAGCAGCTTGCTGAAAATTCGGCCTAGGGCCGGTTTGCTGCTGCGGCTGTGGTGGAGCATAGCGAGTTTGCTGCTGCTACTGCTGAGGAGGTCGAATAACCCATCACCCTGGCTGAGGGGCCTTCTGAGAGGGTGTAGCTGGAACATTCTGCACAATGCGATGCCTCGGTGCAGAGGCACTCGAGGGTCCAGCAGGTGCCTTGTGTTTCTTTTCAGCGCATTGTGCAGAGATAAGATCTTCCTGGGTGATAACCAAATTCACTAAATCATTGAAAGAGTCCGCACGGACAAGATTGAGCCTTTCTTATAACTTGGTACTAAGGCCTCGATGAAAACGTTCATGCTTCTTAGCATCGGTATCCATGTGATGTCTAGCATATTGACACAAGTGATTGAAAGCCTGTGCATACTGCAACACAGTCCAAGTGCCCTGAGTTAATGCCAAGAACTCGTTGAGCTTACGGTCAAGAAGTCCAGTTAAAGTATGGTGAGCTCGAAAAGCATTCTTGAACTCATTCCACGTCACCACATGATCAGCTGGTAACATTCCATGGTAATGATCCCACCATATACGAGCTAATCCGCGAAGTTGATGTGCGGCATAGTGAGTCTTGTTCGCTTTGGAACAAGGAGCAGTCAATAGAGAAAACTTGGACTCGATTGTACGAATCCAAGCGTCCGCGTCAAGAGGCTCATCCGCTTTAGTGAATAGTGGAGGCTGCGTACTGAGGAAATCTTGGTAGCTCGCTTCTTGCGCTTGATGAGCATGATGCCCACCCCGCGGCTGCTGCTGAGCTTGAAGCAACTGTCGCAAAATTTCAGTCTATGCGGCAAGAACCTCGGCGATACCCACTAGTGGAGGAGGTGGAGGTGGATTGCCATTCCCTCCGGCTCCAAAACCACTGGGGCTGCCTCGAGTTGATCTAACCATCTGAAACGTGAGTAAGTTGCATTAGTGTAACACCCGGTTCATAAAAGAACATAAACCGAGCAATCATATACGTGCCAGGATCAAGTCACACGTATATACAACAGAATGAACAGTATATCATAGCACATATCACGTAAAAAGACATAATAAAGCGTATACGAATGTTATTTATTACAATAATGACAGAAATGTCTGATACAGCGGAAGCGAAGTACAAATTACGATAAAGCTCTCCGAAGCTGAAGCAGGGCGCCACAGCGACGTCGACTGGGAGACGAAGCACCTAGAAGTCCTCGTAGTCCTGGTAGCGCTGGACGAACTCCCTCGTGTCGGCAGGAACTGAGCAGCTGTAGCGAAACCAAGAGGAAAAAGTAGAGAAGAGGCAAGAGTGAGTACACAGCTTGTACTCAACAAGTATAACACAAACTATGAGGCTCTAGGCTGGCTGACTCAACTGCATTAGCTTTTAAGTGTTGGCAAAATTTTATTAAAGCTATTTACTATGAGTTGATGAATTACCATTAACCCAGTTACATAGTAATTAATCAGAATTAATTATACTACTACTGAGAACCAAACCGAAACCAAGCCACCAAGGTAACCCCGAGAAGCACCTCCCTCGTCGGAAGGAGATAACTTCACTAATCAAAAGGAGGATCTAGGCCGCTCATGACCGTGAGCACGGCTAGTATACCAGTTTTACACTCTGCAGAGGTTGCACATCTTTACCCACAAGTCGTGAGCTACGCTAGAGGTTCATCACACTTCCTTAGGTGAGATGACTAGCGACTCACTACGAGGCCGTTACAAAGAATCTCGTTGGTAAGGCGTAACCGCGAGAGATAGGTCAGCGACGATGGGGCCCACCTCACGGGGGTACAAGCACAGGTACGCAAACCAAGCACAGACCAGCCGGAGGAGCAGGGACCATTGAAGCTTACTACTCTTGCCCCGCAGGTAAGTTACTCCAAACCAAAAAGATCTAATTATTACGCCAAGTCTATCCCATTCTAGCCTTGTGGTAGCGCTGTTGTCCCAGGTTGTCGCTCTATGAACCGGTCCTTATGGAGAGTGGCCAACCAGGCAGTAAGCACCGTGCTGGCCCCCTAAACCATGTTTCTACAAAAACCATCTTTTAACGAGACGTGAGCCACTCAAGCCACCCAGAGTGCCACTCTCAGAATTAAGTTCAAGTAAACCATTAATCAAATTAATTAAAAAGGACCAGAGTGTGTTATAGCGCAGCAACCTAGCACAACTAACCAAAATGCAACCCAAAGGTATATATAAAGGATATAAAGTGGCTAGGAAATCCTTATAGGCATACAGTATTAAAATGCAGTATGAAATTGTATTTAAAGATGATAGGTTGTTCATGTTATACTTGCCTTCCTCGTACTGCTCTGGCTGCTGCTCAAACTGATCCGAAGACGGCTGCTCCGGGTACTGGTACTGGGGCTCCTCAGATGGATCAACGTCTACTCACGAACACATGGCCAAAACAATGCACAGAAGTAAGCATACAAGCAAACACTAACAAAAACTAAGAAACAATACATCAATACATAAAAATAGCGCACAAAACTACTCTAGAACTATTCTACGCGTCACAACAATCGCGTGGACATAAAGAACGCTAAAAACGGAGCTAAAACGCGTATTCTAGGCCAAAAACAAGGTTCAGGGGCTTATTTGCAATAAAAACGGGGTTCCAGGGACTTTTCTGCTAAAACCGAGGGCTAAAACGTAAATAAACGTTAACTCCAGGGTCTATCTCATAAAAGAACCAGGGCTGGACGGCGGGTTTAAATCTGGTAAAACTCAGGGGGCTACGCGTTAAAATCAGGGTCTAACTGTAATTATTTTTGAAAAGGCTAGGACCGCGGGTTGATTAGCAAAGAGTCCAGGGACTCTTTAACAAAAACACCAGGCAAACCGTTATCTTCAGATCAGGACCGTCGGATCTCGATCTGAGGGCTCAAGGAGGCTCGGGTCTAGATCTAATCTAGACCGTCGGTCTTGGATCGGGTGGCCAGGGAGGTTTGGGGTGCTGGGCGGCGGCGCTCAGCGCCGGAGTTCGTTTCCGCGGCGGCGGTTTTGCCGGAGGAGGCCAAATCCGGCACTCCGGTGTCGGTTTGAGCCGGGGATGGGCCGTGGAGCACCATTGCGCCATGGGTGATACACCTATGCGCTCAGAGCAGCGGATTAGGGCTCGGGACGGCGTGTGCGGCGGCGGTGGCGGGTGTGCGCGGCGGAGCGTCGCCGGCGTGCGCTCGCGCGGCTGCGGGGGTGTGCTACAAGCTAAGGTAGCTAGTGTAAAAGTATGGCGGGGTCTTGCGGGGGCTCACCGAGGACGCGATACCGCCGGGGTCGCAGTGCAGAATCACCGGCGTCGGGGTCCGGCGGTGGCTCGGTGTGACACTCGTGGACAGGTCGCTGCAGAGCGCCACCGACCTCCTGGATCACACGGGGAGTCTCCCTGTCGATCTGCGAACGCGGGAGGTGGGTCAATTGGACCGGAGGAACGCCGGCGGTGATGGATTTCAACGGCGGCCCGATCTCACCTGAGTCGAAATCCGGCGCAATCCCGGCGCGGTGCGGGCAGAGCTCGGGGAAGACCGGCTTGTGGAGGTCACCGGCAGCAAGGCGGAGCGTCTGCGGGGTTTCGCAGGGGCGGAGGTGTAGCGGGGTGGCGTGGATGCGGCGGCGCACGAGCTCTGCACGGCGGAGCTAGGTGCGGCGCGGCTCGCTAGGGTTTGGGGCGGCTAGGGCGTGGAGATAGGGTGCAGGGGGGTCCGCTGGGGGCCAATTATAGGCCGGGCTGTGATCTGGGCGTGCGTGCCCAGGGGAACCGCAGCGAGATTCCCGGCGAAGATCGGTGCGGTCGCTGCGCGAGGAAGGAAGGGAGGAGGGGGACGGGACTGCCAGGTGGGCCATGGCTGTCGGCGAGCGCGGGCGACGCGCGGGCGTGGAAGAGGTGTCTGACGCGCGGGCCCAGGCGGCAGGGAGCGCGGGCTGAGGGGGAGAGCTTGCTGGGCCGGGGGAGCGGCGCTGCTGGCTGGGCCGGCTCAGGCTGGGCGGGGGCGGGAGCGGGCCGTTGCGGGTTGGGCTGGGCCGAGTGGGGAGCGGGAGATGGGATGGGCCGCGGGCCAGGCTGGGTGCTGGGTTTTGGTTGTGGGTTTGGGTTTGTTTTCTATTTTCCTTTCTATTTCTATTTACTCTCTCATTTCAAATCTAAGTCAAACAAAGGTTGAATTCAAATATGAATTTGAATTCAAACCACAATCAATTAAAAGTATGCACCAGCATGAATGCAACAACAAAATTTAAACCTATGATAAATTTTAATCATTAAGGAACAAAAATTAGATTAAATGCCAACTAAACACAATAAACCTTAGAAAAATAAATAAAGCCAATTTAATTTATTAATAAATGCTGAAATTTAAATTAGGGTGTTACAGACCCTACCGCCTTAAAGAAATCTCGTCCCCGAGATTTAGCTGGGCTGGTTAGCAAAGAGATCTGGATATGTCTTCTTTAGCTCATCCTCTCGCTCCCAAGTAGCCTCAGCTTCACTGTGGTGGCTCCACTGAACTCTGCACATCTTGATGCGCTTGTTCCGAGTAACCCTCTCTGACGTCTCCAGAATCTTCACCGGATGCTCAGTATAAGTCAGATCTTCCTGGACATCGACTCCATCCAGAGGTGCCTGCTCCTCGGGTACTCGCAGACACCTCTTCAGCTGAGATATATGGAAGACATCATGAACTCCCGAGAGACTGAGAGGTAACTCCAGGCGATAAGCAACTTCGCCTTTCCGCTCTAGCACCTTGAATAGTCCCACATACCGAGGTGCTAACTTCCCTTTGACATTAAATCTGCGGATTCCTCTCATCGGAGACACCTTCAAGTACACATAATCACCAACACTGAAAGTCAGGTCTCTCCGCTTGCCATCAGCATAGCTCTTCTGTCTGCTCTGTGCAATCCTCAGATTTTCTCGCACAGCCTGAACCATCTGCTCTGCATCATCTATGATCTCAGGACCGAAGAGCTGCTTCTCACCAATCTGATCCCAATAGAGAGGAGTCCTGCACTTTCTGCCATACAATGCCTCGAAGGGAGACTTCTTCAGACTAGCCTGATAGCTGTTGTTATATGAGAACTCAGCATAAGACAGGCACTTATCCCAACTGGTACCGTACTGAATAGCACAAGCTCTCAGCATATCCTCCAACACTTGGTTGGTTCTCTCTGTCTGCCCATCTGTCTGAGGGTGGTAAGCCGTACTGAAGCGCAGCTTCGTATCCAACGAATCATGAAGCTGCTCCCAGAACCGAGAAGTGAACTGAGACCCTCTGTCAGATATAATCTTCTTGGGCACACCATGCAAGCAGACAATCCGAGAGATGTACAACTCTGCAAGTCTAGCACCGGAGTAAGTAGTGTTCACTGGAATGAAGTGAGCAACCTTCGTCAATCGATCCACTACTACCCATATAGGGTTGTACCCTTTCTGAGTACGAGGCAATCCAACAATGAAGTCCATAGTGATTTCCTCCCATTTCCACTCTGGAATCTTCAAAGGCTGTAACAGACCTGCTGGCCTCTGATGCTCAGCCTTGACACGCTGACAGGTGTCACAAATAGCCACGTACTCTGCCACTGAACGCTTCATCCCATACCACCAGAAACGTTCCTTCAGATCATAGTACATCTTCGTGCTGCCCGGATGAATAGAGTATGCTGTATCATGGGCCTCACTCAGAATCAACTTCCGGAGATCATGCACATCAGGCACGCAGATCTGGTTCTTGTACCACAAAGTACCCTGATCGTCCTCTCTGAAATGAGGAGCCTTGCCCTTCTTGAGCAACTCACGAATCTCTTGCAGCTTCTCATCATCTTTCTGATGCTGCCTGATCTCTGACTCTAGAGTCGGTACTGCCTCAAATGCTGCACTGGAAGTATGATGCAAGAAGCCCAGACTCAACTGCTCGAACTCCTCGCATAACTCTGGAGGCATCTGGAAAGCCACGGCCATGTTGACATAACTTCTTCTGCTCAGAGCATCTGCTACAACATTGGCCTTGCCCGGATGATAGTGAATCTCCAGATCATAGTCCTTGACCAACTCTAACCATCTCCTCTGCCGCATGTTCAGCTCATTCTGCGTGAAAATGTACTTGAGGCTCTTGTGATCAGTGTAGATATCACACCGCTGCCCATACAAGTAATGCCTCCAAATCTTCAGAGCATGCACAACTGCGGCTAACTCAAGATCATGAGTAGGATAATTCAGCTCATGCCGACGTAACTGCCGTGAAGCATAAGCAATCACTCTGCCCTCCTGCATCAGAACACACCCAAGACCATCCTTCGAAGCATCACAATATACCGTGAACCTCTTCATCTGGTCTGGCAGAGTCAGGACTGGCGCCGTAGTCAACCTTTTCTTCAGCTCATCAAAGGCCATCTGTCGCTCATCAGTCCATATGAATGCCACATTCTTCTCTAGCAAAGAAGTCAAGGGCTTCGCGATCTTGGAGAAATTCTCGATGAACCTCCAATAATATCCAGCTAAGCCCAAGAAAGACCTGACTTCCTTCACTGTCTGCGGTGTCTCCCACTCGAGCACATCCTTCACCTTGCTCGGATCAACAGCAATGCCTCCCTGAGAGATAACATGACCGAGGAATGGAACCTCGTCAATCCAGAACTCACACTTGCTGAACTTGGCATACAACTGATGCTCTCTCAATCTCTGCAATACGAGCCTCAAATGTTCCTCATGCTCTTCCTCTGTCTTGGAGAAGATCAGAATATCATCAATGAAAATCACCACAAAGACATCCAGATAATCCATGAAGACCATGTTCATCAGATGCATGAAGTAAGCCGGGGCATTAGTCAAGCCAAAGGACATGACTGTATACTCATATAGCCCGTACTTGCAGGTGAATGCCGTCTTCGGAATATCCCCAGGACGGATCCTCAGCTGAAAATAACCCGAACGAAGATCAATCTTCGAGAATATACGAGCACCTCGAAGCAAATCGAAGAGATCCTCAATACGGGGCAGTGGATGCTTGTTCTTGATAGTGACTGCATTCAGCTCCCGATAATCCACACACATCCTCTTCGAGCCATCCTTCTTATCTACTAGCAGCAATGGAAAAGCCCAAGGAGAGAAGCTGCGACGGATATAGCCCTTGGCTAGCAACTCATCAATAGTCTTCTTAACTTCTTCATGCTCTATAGGTGTCATACGGTAGGGCCGCTTTGCAATAGGAGCTGTGCCAGGCAAGAGATCAATACAAAACTCAATGGTGCGTTCAGGCGGCATACCTGGCAGATCATCCGGGAAGACATCCGGGAATTCAGACACCACGCGAATACCGTCCGTGGGTCTAGCCTCCATCTGATGAAGAAATCCCGAAGGCTGTACTGCACTGATAACAACCTCTTGGCCACTGGAAGCTGATAGCAAGACTGTCCTCTGAGCACAATCTATCCGAACTCCCCATTTGGCCAGAGTCTCCATTCCCAGAATGACATCAATGCCCTTGGTGTCTAGCACCATCAGATCAGTACAGAACTCTACTCCCCTCAAGGAAACACTGACTCTCGGGCAGTAAGTGTGAGACCTCAACTGTCCTCCCGGTGAAGATACTAACAGGCACCTCTTTAATGTGCTAGTATGAATACCATGATGCTCGACAAAAGACTGAGTAATGAAGGAATGCGTAGCACCAGTATCAAAAAGCACTGTAGCTGGATATGAATTAACCATGAACGTACCAATAACCACGTTAGGAGCCTCGGCCGCTGACTCGGCCGTCACGTGGTTCACTCTGCCCTGAAGTGGCGCCCTGGGCTGAGCTGGGCGCCCCTGCTGTCCAGCCTGCGCCTTCCGGGGGCAAGCGTTGGCGTAGTGCCCCGGCTGGCCGCAGTGAAAGCAGGTGCGAGGAGGTCCCTGAGCCTGCTGTCCGGTAGGAGCTGCCGGACGTGGAGCCTGCGGTGCCGGTGGAGCTGGTAGAGCAGTACGAGCCGGAGGTGCCGGTAACCTCTGGCCCTGACCTGCCTGCTGCTGTCGAGGCGGGTACTGCTACGGTGGCCTCTGCTGGTACTGCTGAGGAGGCCGGTACTGCTGCTGGTACTGCTGGGGAGGCTGGAGGCGTGGACGAGTGTTGCTGCCGGAAGCAACGGGGACAACCTTCCTCTTCTTGTCCTCCATCTCTAGGTGCTTGCGCTCAGTGTTGAGTGCGCTGTCAACCAGATGGTTGAAGTCGTCAAAGCGGAGGTTGAGCAGCACGTACTGGAGGTAGTCCTCAAGACCCTCCATGAAGTGCTCCTGCTTCTTGCGGTCATCCGCAACCTCGGCAGGGGCGTAGCGAGCCAGCTGAAGAAAACGATCACGATACTCCGTGACCGACATAGTTCCCTGAAGTGACAAAGACGGATAGATATCGAAAGATTAACTCAAGATTTCATAAGGATGGAACAAGGGGCATTAGCTCAAAAGAAACCGCTGAATGATTATATTTAAGATTACCTGCTTCAGTGCAAGGAACTCCTTCTGCTTCATCTTCATAACGCCCGCGGGGACGTTGTGGCTGCGGAAACGCTCCCTGAACTGAAGCCAAGTGAGAGCCTCGCGGTCGTGAACTGGGTGGGACTCCCACCAGTCCAAAGCTGCCCCTCGCAGCTGTCCTGCTGCGTACAGAACTCTCTCCCGATCATCGCACTGGGCGATGTCCAGCTGACGCTCCACTGCACGGAGCCAGTCGTCAGCCTGAAGAGGGTCGGACGTGTGAGAAAACGTCGGCGGGTGACCCCTCAGGAACTCAGCACGCCTGTCGCGAGGCTGCGGCGGTGGAGGAGGCGGAGGCTGAGTGTGAGCCTACTGAAGAGCCTGAACGGTGTTGTTCAGGGTGGCCATCATCTGCATCTGGAGCTGGAAGTACTGCTCCGGAGTCAAAGGTGGCGGCATCGGGATCCCGGTACCCTGGTTGTTCTGACCCTGCTGCTGGCCAGAACCGGAACCGGTGCTCCTGGTGTTCACCATCTGATTTGAACAAAAGATTTCACGAGTAAGGATATTGTAGGAATAAATTCAGATGGATATGATAACTCTTTGCGGAAAAAGACTCAGCCATGATAAAGTAGACAGAATAGAGTGGACTGTTTTACCCCCAACGATCTAACTCATTTTATTAATTAGTTAACTTTAACATCAGAGTGATTTTCTTTAAACAAAATTAAGCTACTAAGCTATGCAATCATTCAAAAATCCAAATCAAACATGTAGCATAATAACAAGCAGACAATTTTCACAACTTAGCCGAGTTTAGCAATAGACTCGACTAACACAACGCGTCGCAGAACGTGCTATCGTGTTATTATAAAAAGGTCACCTAGCTAACTCATGGTGGTCAGATGACTGATTCAGGCCAAATCTACGAGAACTATTCTTCAGAGAGAGAAATCAAGGCAAGAAGGGTAAAAGTCATAGAAGTCAAGGGGTATAATAGTAAAATAGTTTCAGCAGGCAAGGATTGGAGAGAAGAAGTTCTAAAACTCGACCAGTTCTATCTAGGCTTCGTCCTACAGTCGATACGGCTCTGATACCACTCTGTAACACCCGGTTCATAAAAGAACATAAACCGAGCAATCATATACGTGCCAGGATCAAGTCACACGTATATACAACAGAATGAACAGTATATCATAGCACATATCACGTAAAAAGACATAATAAAGCGTATACGAATGTTATTTATTACAATAATGACAGAAATGTCTGATACAGCGGAAGCGAAGTACAAATTACGATAAAGCTCTCCGAAGCTGAAGCAGGGCGCCACAGCGACGTCGACTGGGAGACGAAGCACCTAGAAGTCCTCGTAGTCCTGGTAGCGCTGGACGAACTCCCTCGTGTCGGCAGGAACTGAGCAGCAGTAGCGAAACCAAGAGGAAAAAGTAGAGAAGAGGTAAGAGTGAGTACACAGCTTGTACTCAACAAGTATAACACAAACTATGAGGCTCTAGGCTGGCTGACTCAACTGCATTAGCTTTTAAGTGTTGGCAAAATTTTATTAAAGCTATTTACTACGAGTTGATGAATTACCATTAACCCAGTTACATAGTAATTAATCAGAATTAATTATACTACTACTGAGAACCAAACCGAAACCAAGCCACCAAGGTAACCCCGAGAAGCACCTCCCTCGTCGGAAGGAGATAACTTCACTAATCAAAAGGAGGATCTGGGCCGCTCATGACCGTGAGCACGGCTAGTATACCTGTTTTACACTCTGCAGAGGTTGCACATCTTTACCCACAAGTCGTGAGCTACGCTAGAGGTTCATCACACTTCCTTAGGTGAGATGACTAGCGACTCACTACGAGGCCGTTACAAAGAATCTCGTTGGTAAGGCGTAACCGTGAGAGATAGGTCAGCGACGATGGGGCCCACCTCACGGGGGTACAAGCACAGGTACGCAAACCAAGCACAGACCAGCCGGAGGAGCAGGGACCATTGAAGCTTACTACTCTTGCCTCGCAGGTAAGTTACTCCAAACCAAAAAGATCTAATTATTACGCCAAGTCTATCCCATTCTAGCCTTGTGGTAGCGCTGTTGTCCCAGGTTGTCGCTCTATGAACCGGTCCTTATGGAGAGTGGCCAACCAGGCAGTAAGCACCGTGCTGGCCCCCTAAACCATGTTTCTACAAAAACCATCTTTTAACGAGACGTGAGCCACTCAAGCCACCCAGAGTGCCACTCTCAGAATTAAGTTCAAGTAAACCATTAATCAAATTAATTAAAAAGGACCAGAGTGTGTTATAGCGCAGCAACCTAGCACAACTAACCAAAATGCAACCCAAAGGTATATATAAAGGATATAAAGTGGCTAGGAAATCCTTATAGGCATACAGTATTAAAATGCAGTATGAAATTGTATTTAAAGATGATAGGTTGTTCATGTTATACTTGCCTTCCTCGTACTGCTCTGGCTGCTGCTCAAACTGATCCGAAGACGGCTGCTCCGGGTACTGGTACTGGGGCTCCTCAGATGGATCAACGTCTACTCACGAACACATGGCCAAAACAATGCACAGAAGTAAGCATACAAGCAAACACTAACAAAAACTAAGAAACAATACATCAATACATAAAAACAGTGCACAAAACTACTCTAGAACTATTCTACGCGTCACAACAATCGCGTGGACATAAAGAACGCTAAAAACGGAGCTAAAACGCGTATTCTAGGCCAAAAACAAGGTTCAGGGGCTTATTTGCAATAAAAACAGGGTTCCAGGGACTTTTCTGCTAAAACCGAGGGCTAAAACGTAAATAAACGTTAACTCCAGGGTCTATCTCATAAAAGAACCAGGGCTGGACGGCGGGTTTAAATCTGGTAAAACTCAGGGGGCTACGCGTTAAAATCAGGGTCTAACTGTAATTATTTTTGAAAAGGCTAGGACCGCGGGTTGATTAGCAAAGAGTCCAGGGACTCTTTAACAAAAACACCAGGCGAACCGTTATCTTCAGATCGGGACCGTCGGATCTCGATCTGAGGGCTCAAGGAGGCTCGGGTCTAGATCTAATCTAGACCGTCGGTCTTGGATCGGGTGGCCAGGGAGGTTTGGGGTGCTGGGCGGCGGCGCTCAGCGCCGGAGTTCGTTTCCGCGGCGGCGGTTTTGCCGGAGGAGGCCAAATCCGGCACTCCGGTGTCGGTTTGAGCCGGGGATGGGCCGTGGAGCACCATTGCGCCATGGGTGATACACCTATGCGCTCAGAGCAGCGGATTAGGGCTCGGGATGGCGTGTGCGGCGGCGGTGGCGGGTGTGCGCGGCGGAGCGTCGCCGGCGTGCGCTCGCGCGGCTGCGGGGGTGTGCTACAAGCTAAGGTAGCTAGTGTAAAAGTATGGCGGGGTCTTGCGGGGGCTCACCGAGGACGCGATACCGCCGGGGTCGCAGTGCAGAATCACCGGCGTCGGGGTCCGGCGGTGGCTCGGTGTGACACTCGTGGACAGGTCGCTGCAGAGCGCCACCGACCTCCTGGATCACACGGGGAGTCTCGCTGTCGATCTGCGAACGCGGGAGGTGGGTCAATTGGACCGGAGGAACGCCGGCGGTGATGGATTTCAACGGCGGCCCGATCTCACCTGAGTCGAAATCCGGCGCAATCCCGGCGCGGTGCGGGCAGAGCTCGGGGAAGACCGGCTTGTGGAGGTCACCGGCGGCAAGGCGGAGTGTCTGCGGGGTTTCGCAGGGGCGGAGGTGTAGCGGGGTGGCGTGGATGCGGCGGCGCACGAGCTCTGCACGGCGGAGCTAGGTGCGGCGCGGCTCGCTAGGGTTTGGGGCGGCTAGGGCGTGGAGATAGGGTGCAGGGGGTCCGCTGGGGGCCAATTATAGGCCGGGCTGTGATCTGGGCGTGCGTGCCCAGGGGAACCGCAGCGAGATTCCCGGCGAAGATCGGTGCGGTCGCTGCGCGAGGAAGGAAGGGAGGAGGGGGACGGGACTGCCAGGTGGGCCATGGCTGTCGGCGAGCGCGGGCGACGCGCGGGCGTGGAAGAGGTGTCTGACGCGCGGGCCCAGGCGGCAGGGAGCGCGGGCTGAGGGGGAGAGCTTGCTGGGCCGGGGGAGCGGCGCTGCTGGCTGGGCCGGCTCAGGCTGGGCGGGGGCGGGAGCGGGCCGTTGCGGGTTGGGCTGGGCCGAGTGGGGAGCGGGAGATGGGATGGGCCGCGGGCCAGGCTGGGTGCTGGGTTTTGGTTGTGGGTTTGGGTTTGTTTTCTATTTTCCTTTCTATTTCTATTTACTCTCTCATTTCAAATCTAAGTCAAACAAAGGTTGAATTCAAATATGAATTTGAATTCAAACCACAATCAATTAAAAGTATGCACCAGCATGAATGCAACAACAAAATTTAAACCTATGATAAATTTTAATCATTAAGGAACAAAAATTAGATTAAATGCCAACTAAACACAATAAACCTTAGAAAAATAAATAAAGCCAATTTAATTTATTAATAAATGCTGAAATTTAAATTAGGGTGTTACAATTAGGCCCAACATTTTCATCATTTCAAATGGAACATACAACTCAAGATATAATGGAAATGATAAGAATTACTTAAATCATGTTACACAGAAAAACTGGTGATACGAAAAAGCGCATAACGGGAGTTATGTACTTGATATGAACTTGAAATTTTTACAGGAGATAGTTAATTTCATGATCTACAACTTTGGTAGTCAATGCAAAGTCAGATTCCCAGTGTATGTTAATCGAAAAATTCAATTACTCCTCCTCTGGTTTTCTGATTTTACAGAAAACAGAGCCTCTGTAATTTGCGATTATCTCCTGCTATGCAGATTCGTTTGAGCTGAAATTTTTTGAGCATTTCTATGATGACATTTGGAACAACTTTGGTATTCTACTCACGAGCTAAATCGGAAAGAAAGTAAGGATAAAAATTCGAACTAGCTGCTGCGTTCAGCTTTTCACAGATTACCGATTTTTCACATGAGTAGCATTAGGATTCATTACATACATCATCTTCTCTTTTCTACTTGGGTCTTCCTAACATCAGTACTAGGAGTTACTCAACTCTAAGTTAGCCTAGTAGCCATGATCCAAAAGTAAGCCACACTAAGAGTAGTCTACAAAAGCTAAGAAAACAGCGCCTCGGTCTACATGTTGACCGATGCCTCGCTCGCTACGGGAGTGTGAACCTCAACCGGAGCGGGCTGCGGCGCCTGGTCCTCAAAGTCCATATCCGAAACACCCTGGATCTCCTGAGGCTCCTCCTCACCATCCACCTGCATGGGGCCGGGTGGTGCGGGCTGATCGACCTGCATCTAGTGGAGCTGAGCCTGAGCGTCGTCCAAGTCAAGCTGAAGGTCGTGAAACTGATCCTCCAGGAAGTTGATCGTAGCATCATGATCCATCACCATGTCCTGAAGCTTGTGGACCTGGCCATGGAGCTGGGTGATAAGAGCACCCCGGCTCTCGAGCTCGGCACTGGCCTCCTGAAGCTGCTCGTCCCTCAGCTGGACAGTCAGGTGCAAGGCCTGAGCCTGGTCAATCAGCTGAGCGATGGCGTAGCTCTGGAAAGTCTGTAGAGACCGTCTAAGCACAACACTGTCGTCCAGAGTACCCCGACCGGGTCGATGGTAGTGACTGCGTCCACGTGTGCCATCCGGTCAAGCCAAAACGGGTCGGCCGGGTCGGGTGCAGGGAACAACCGGTACGCGGTCAGAACCACCTCCAAAGGGTGCAAGGAGCAGAAAGTGGTCATCGCCCTCATGGCGGTGAGCTCCCAAGTGTCTAGCATATGGTGGCCGACCACCTGAGTCACGATCGGCTCCCACCCATTGAGCGGGTGCTGCGGAATCACCATCGTCACACTGCAGCGACGAACTCCGTCCTCCCCAAAATCGTGGCCATCGTAGAGCGGTGGCTGGAGGTAACCGGCTGCACTCAAAAGCTCCCAGAGACGGCGAGGAAGTCCGTCCCAGTGCAAGCAAGCGGAATGCACGTGCCCCTGCTCGTCAACAAGCACCAGCTCGTCCATCTGTCCCAACAAAAGACCGATGGATCAAATGATGGTAAAACAAGGAATGGCTGATTCTAGACAGTGAAAGAAATTGATTGAAACGATATATAATCAGCTCTGAAAATTTTCAAAAATTTACAGAAGACTCCTATGATAACAAGGAACATTTCATCTAGTCATCACTAAGATCACTTCGGATCCTAAGAGGGTGATATGCTCAGGTTTTCAGAATGATGTCAACCAGAAAATCTGTGTGTCCAGAGAGGGTGTAATTTGACAATAACTACCAAACCTGTTGACCAAGATAATTCAAAATTTTATGCTAAGTTCATCATTAAGTTATCTACAACTTTTGTATTGTACGATTTTTCGTTTGAACAACTTAAGTAGGTCGAAAAATTCATTTTATGCAAACTGCTCAAAGTTGACAGATTTACAGAAGGTTGAACTAATTTCAAAAACACCAAGTTAGGAGGATTAAAAAATTCTCAAATTTTTACAGGAGTTTGGTGATTTAGATAGCTTAATTTAATCTTACTAACCCAACTTGATTTGAGAAATTTATCATCAGTTTAAAATTCGAGGAAGCCAATTTTCCTAAATTTGCAGACTAGCTAGATGATCCTTAAGATAGGGTTTCAACCTTTTTTATTACAATTTCTTCCAAGGATTTCTTTGCTGAAAATTTTGAGGATGAATGCAGAACCTATCCGTCCTCACCAAGGAAAAGAATTGCCATGTAGCTTTGGTCTTACGCAGTTGACTTTGGTGGCATACATATTACGTCTCTCGCTATATAACTACTCGATATAGCTAGATAGCTTAAGATTCATTTTCGAGTTAGCATACCTGCAGAAAAATTGACAATATACAAAATGAACCTTCGTGCCAGCACTCACGAAAGCGTTCCCATTCATTACCAATCAATATAGAACCGGCATCCATACAATTCCCATCGTATGGACAACGTTAAGCATACGTCATCGAAACAACGTATTGACTGAGTACCGTCTTTGACGGGGAATTGAATTCCAATTTCGAACCATTACTCCCCATATAATCAACCGAAGTTGGTATATGGGCAGCAGCTCAAGTAGGGCACTGCTTGAGCTCCAGCGTTCGGCTCGCATCACCGACGGGAAGGTCAGACTCCCTCAGCTAACTGAGCAAGCATACCTCCGCGGAGATGATGTAGTTGCATAATTTAAAATGCAGAATTTAAATACTGAACAGTAATGTGCTGGGAGTTAGCCATACAATATAAGCCACCTGATTATACCCATAAGATCCCCTAGGGCTTTACGTTCTAGACTTGTCCTTGGAGATCCTAGACTTTTCAAAAACTTGGTAGTTTTAAAGTCAAGTTTTAGTTTGTTGTTTTGAAAACAGGGGTTGCCATCTCTGGTCATTGAAGGAAATAATCATTCTCAAACTAGATTTTGAGAAAGCTTTTGACAAAGTGGAGCACCAAGCTATGCTACTAATCATGGAGCATTTGGGCTTTGGTGAGAAGTGGCTAACTTGGATGAAAGCTATCTTCTCTAGTGGCACTTCCGTTGTCTTGCTGAATAGTGTTCCTGGTAAAACTTTCCACTGCAAAAGAGGAGTTAGACAAGGTGATCCCCTATCAACTCTCCTTTTTGTGCTAGCTGCTGACCTTCTCCAAACAGTTTTGAATCAGGCAAAGGGTAATGGCTTACTTTCACTGCCTGTCTCTCTAATACGCTGATGATACTTTGATAACTATGGAGGCAAGAAATGATCAGCTAGAAGCTCTCAGAAATATCTTGAATCTTTTCTCCATCTCCAATGGTCTCAAAGTCAACTTCTCTAAATCAATGATAGTTCCCATCAACATGGAACAAGAAAGCTCTCAGGCATTGGCTCAATCATTTGGGTGCACCCTTGGTTCTCTCCCATTTACCTACTTGGGACTTCCTGTTAGCTTGAGTAAGCCAAGGGTTGCTGATTTCTGGCCACTCATTTCCAAAAGTGAACAACGATTGACAAGCACCTCAATTTTTCTATCTCAGGCTGGTAGATTACAGCTCACAAATGTAGTTTTTTCTTCCCTGCCAAGATTCTATATGTGTACTTTCAGACTTCATAAAATGGTGATTAAATATATAGATAAATTTAGAAAACATTGTCTTTGGGGAGGGGCTAACTTAGATGCAAAATCACCCCCAAGGCTGCTTGGCATATGGTCTGTTTACCAAAATCAGAGGGGGGGGGGGGTCTAGGGGTGCTCAACTTGACAACTCAGAGTGAGGCTCTTCTGCTAAAAAATCTCCATAAATTTTTCAACAGACTAGATATCCCTTTGGTTCATCTGATTTGGGAAAAACATTATCATAGTAACAAACTACCAAGTGTAATACAAAAAGGATCTTTTTGGTGGAGAGACAATTTAAAGCTGCTTGATAAATTTAAAGGTCTAGCTACTGTGAGCATGGCTGATGGCAGAACATGTTTACTTTGGTGGGATATTTGGGGAGGTCAAATTTGTGCCCAGACTTACCCAAAGCTCCTCTCTTTTACCAAGCTGAAAAGTCGGTCAGTCCAAAGGGCCTTAACTTGCACTTTAGTTGAGCGACTCTTCCATCCGCCCCTTTCTTCGGAAGCATATTCACAGTTGTTGCTCCTTTTGTGATGAATTGGATGGCATTCATATTAATTAGGACCATGACTCTTGGACATATATTTGGGGCTCACCTATTTTCTCCAGTTCCAAAGCCTATAAACATCTAACAGGCTTTGCAAATGTTCCCCCACCATTTAGATGGCTCTGGAAAAGCTATTGTCAGCATAAACATAAGGTTTTCTGTTGGTTACTCCTGAAGGATAGACTCAGCACTAGAGATCTGCTGCAAAGGAAAGGGATGACCCTTCAATCTCATGACTGTGTGCTCTGCAATCAAGGAACCTTGGAAACCCTGCAACACTTGTTCTTGCTTTTCCCATTTCCCAACCAATTCTGGGCCTCCATTGGTGTACCAATTCCTGCTTTTGATAACTACACAGATGTATTCATATCCTTTCGATAGCAACTGAGCATTCCTTTCTTCATGGAAGTCATCATTCTTGGCTGTTGGAGTATTTGAATGTCACGTAATGATTACATCTTCCGAGGCCAGCATCCTTCTCTACAAGGTTGTCAACATATTTTCAAGAAAGTGTTTGCTCTAGCTCTACAGAGGGAAAAAAGTTCGCTTATAGATTTGATGAAAGAATGGATAGGCACCCACTTGTAATCTCTCTTATCTTTTTTGTTTGTCTTTGTTTCTTGAAGTTTTGTGTATACCCTAAACTCTACTTGTTTATGTACTTAATAAATAACCAGTAGGGGATAACACCCCTCCTGTTTGCTCAATAAAAAGTAAGGTCACACATCAATCTGAGGCACCACCTTCTCGACCTATCATGCGCGACCAATCTATAGGCCCACCAGTGCTAGCAAACCAACTTAGGATAGGCCCACTCATCAAGAACCGACATAAGGGTCCAGGTGGCAGCCTCCTGGTCAAAATTGAGGTCGGTTGGCCACCAAAACCGTTCGGCTAACCACCTAGCTCGGGAAACGGGTTTTGGCAGCACTGCCTTATCCCTTGCACGTGTCACCTCCTCATTGGATGCTAAAGTCGGTTCGGAGTGGGCTGGACTCCTACTCGCAATGAAGAAGGCCATGGACCCCTTCTATAAATATGAGGAGAAGGGGTGAGGAATGAGACACATATCATATGAACTCTCCTCTCACTTTTGGAGTTGGGGGCTCACCTTAGAGGTGTAGTGCTGCCTAGGTAGTGCTAGGAAATTAGGTAGAGAGTGAGGGGAGGTCGGGGAGGTGCCAGGGTTGTTGGTCCCAGTGTTCATCTCCATCATGTACTTCGATAGATGCTTATCAATCATAGTAAATGTTTGGGATCTTCTTTCTGCCTTATTTTCTTAGCTAAGTAGTGCCGATTCCCTAGTTGTCTACGGGATCAATAGTTCACTAGTATTAGCGGATGCCTTTAGAGTAGGAATCCTGATAAAGATGGATAATCCTATACAACTCTAGAGTTAGTAGAAGACAGTGTAGACATGGCGTCTAGACTAGACTCTAACCTTCGATTGTTGTGACATCCCACAATTTGTAGAGGTAGCCTGTAGGTGATGCTAGCCTGTTGGCATTTCTTATGCCCGATTAGAATAGATATTCTGCAAGCACACAGAATCACCGTTGTAGCACTTCACCTTGGAGTATTCCAGGGTTTCATATTTTTCCTCAGGGAAGCACTATGGTAAAGAGTATCGTAAATCGATTGATAACCGTACTAGCTTTATCGACCGGCTGACTAGACGGGGGTAAGCCAAATAGGTAGATAAGATAAATGGCCAGGCAATAACCGGAGATTCTAAACCTTAGAGAGGTAGAGCTGGGAGGACAACGAGCGAGAAAAGACACCTGATACACTTCTAAACTATCGAGCTAGCCTCTCTAGATCAGACTAAACACCTAACTAGTTCTCGGGAAAGCAGAGCTTACTTCGGCGGCTGGAAGATGAAGGACTTCAGAAAGGGATGAGAGGGGAGTCCAACGGCAACTACACTACTGCTATGAAAACACCCGAACGTGGTGGACTACATAGGACGGATAGGGCTGTCACCACCTACCGACTACCACAACGGTTCCGTGGGGTGAAACACACTTTCTAGCTAACACTAAGGTCAGACACCACGTCTGCACTCGGTGTTAGGATTTCTCTCGAGGCCTTCGAAAGAAATCCCCCTCAACCTAGAGCACTAACTTGAGAAACTCTAGTCCGGGCGAGAAAACCCGTAAGATAAGTTCCCGATCACTAAGAGAGATAACTTAGCCTAAGCTAAAGGACCACTTTCGTGCTCAAGCTGAACCTCAGACTTGAGTAAATAAAATACTATAGAAAGTAAAGCTGACTCAGAAAAGTAAAGAAGATAACTTATATTAATAAAGTCAAAAGAATGATACAAGAGCTATACCAAACTTCTAACGACTCCGGAATCCCGAGCAAGCTCGACTCGACTCTAACTCCCAAGCTACTAACCTACTCTCGAAAGTACAAGTGGAAGAGAAGAGCTCCAATGGTGTGTGTTGAAGTGATGGATGGTGCCTCCTTTTATAGCCCTCCCATGTCGATTCTGGCGGTTACTGCAGGTAGCGTCGGTTGGAAGCAGGTAATCTCGTTGCGCTTAACTTCCACGCCAAACCTCAGCCTGAGAGGCCTCCATGCGGGGCCGGCAGGCCTCCCCTAGGCCGGCCGGTCTCTCCTAGGCCGGCCGGCCTGGGGTTTCCGCCATGTGGCCGCCGCCTTTCGGACAACGGCTCTGATCCCTTCCTGGAGTCGGTTGAAAGTTGGGAGGCCGGCCGGCCTCCCTCTGGCCCATCTCGGCCTCTGACATTGCCGAGGTTCTGCTCTGCTCTTATGCATTCTCCAGGGAAGTGGGTTCTTGAAATACTTGTGACCTTGGGCTGCCTTGTGAACCTTTGGATGGATGTTGAAGCCTTTCGGTGTATCCAACTGATCCAAGGCCTAGCCCTTGACTCCAAGCTCCATGAATGTGTCACATTGCCACTGGTTCAAAGTCGAGACTATGTTCTTGGAGGTGCCAGGCCGGCCATCCTAGGAGAGGCTGGTCGGCCTGGGTTTTTGCCCTTTTCTGTCCATTTTTGGTACACCTGTTCCTAGAATCAAAACTCATCCAAAACTCATGGAACTCATTAGAATTAAACAAAATATGAATAGAACATAGTGCAAACCTCATATTGTTTCTGAGAAGTTGACGGCTTAGAATGTGAAATTATGACCGTCAACACCCCCCAAGCTTAAACTTTTGCTCGTCCTCGAGCAAAGCTTAAATTGAGGCTTGGTGGATCAGGAGTTGCATCAATGTTTACCCCCTTGCAGGTACCTTGTGCACAGCATATTACTCTTCCCGTATGTACTTATGAAAAGTTGGGTCATACCTAAGGTTCTAAAGATGGGGCGTATTCATTTTTCATCCCTCAGCCTTGAGCGGTTGTTGGACTGAACAACCTTCACCAGAATGTCCCCTGCTACCAGCTCAGGTTCCAACTCGGTTTTTTGCAAGAATTTTTCAAAAGAGGTTCATGTTTACCAATGGTACTCTCGAGTCTCTCAAAGTGTATGATCCTCACATATGGTCGAGAAATATGACCATCTTCTTCCTATCTCTAAAGCTGATATGTGGAGTTTATGGGTAGAAAGATGTATGCATACCTTGGTTACCTATATTGCTTAACCGAAGGGTGATCCAAGCCGGGGTCGGTACTTAGCCAAATCTAGGTCTCTTGGAACATGGGGTATTTGGAGGGTATGGAGTGGATGAATGGCTTCCCATTTGAATTTATATGAACTCCATAATTTGCAACATGGAATGGAGAGTGGGCTTCTCTTTTTCTTTCTTCTCTCTCTCTCTCTCTTTTGAGGAAGATAACTCCACTCTCCTTTGCTGGAATATCTTGAATTTCTTTGGAGTTTTGAATGGGAAGCTTTGTGGAATGGCTGGTGGTTTTTGAGATGGTGATTGCGGGGAGACATAGCTGGTAAGAGTGGATGTCAATACCCGGAGTGGATGACTGACAGGCCAACTATGTTTGGGCTAGCAAATGGTGGATTTTTGTGGGATGAAGACCTGTAGGTGGCAAGTACCATTCCCGAAGTGGATGCACCATTCGACAAAGCTCAAAGTAACTTCAGATAGCTCAAAACGGTTTATGCAATATAGGGCTCTGGATGGGTCATTTTTACCATGGGGAAACCTTCACCAAAATTTTAGTTATAAAAGAATTCCGAGGGGTTCCCTACTAGAGCAAATAGTTTAAATTCCAGTTTGGGCTATCTCGAATCCCGCAACAACTTAGACTTTCAGAAATTAAACTCATGCCTCCACTCAACCAGATTTTCAGTGGAACTATTATGTGCCAACTAGTTTAGGTACTAGGAGAGTAAAAAGCTATAAACGAGGCACATACAGAGTTTAAACAGAGCAACTATTCATCATTTCCAAAGTAAGAGCTTACACAGATTTCCACTCATATATTTTATTCTAAGCATGGAAATATTTTTGGGGTTTTTGTTAAGAGATTATTTATTCATAATACTACTATTATTATTATTATTATTATTATCTATTTATTTATTTGTAAACATGGCTACAGAATGGAAGGAACGAGTGAGATGACTTACCTGGCGGAGTGACTCTGTAACACCCGGTTTATAAAAGGACATAAACCGAGCAATCATATACGTGCCAGGATGAAGTCACACGTATATACAACAGAATGAACAGTATATCACAGCACATATCACGTAAAAAGATATAATAAATCGAGTACCAATGTTATTTATTACATTAATGACAAAATGTCTGATACAGAGTATGCAGAAGCGTAATACATAAACGAAGCCTCTCGGAAGCTGGGCACCACAGGGACGTCGACTGGGAGGCGAACGCCTAGAAATCCTCGTACTCCTGGTAGCTCCGGGTGAACTCCCTCGCATCGGCAGGAACTGAGCAGCAGTAGAGTGTCCCCAAAAGAACAAGAGGAAAAGTGTAGAGGAGGCAAGGGTGAGTACACAACTTGTACTCAACAAGTATAACACAAACTATGAGGCTATAAGGTTGGCTGACTCAACTGCATTAGCTTTTAATCTTGGCAAAATTTAATTAAAGCTATTTACTTCAAGTTGATGAATTACCATAAACCTAGTTACATAATAATTAATCAAAATTTATCATGTTACTACTGAGAACCAAACCGAAACCAAGCCACCCGGGGAAACCTGCCTCGTCAAAGGAAGATAACCCCACTAATCAAAAGGAGGATCTGGGCCGCTCATGACCATGAACATGGCTAGTATACCAGTTTTACACTCTGCAGAGGTTGCACATCTTTACCCACAAGTCGTGAGCTACGCTAGTTGTTCATCACACTTCCTTAGGTGAGATGACTAGCAAACTCACTACGAGGCCTTTACAAAGAATCTCGTTGGTAAGGAATAACCATGAGGGTTGGATCGGCGACTATGGAGCAGGTCTAGTGGGCGTCAAGAATACCACAGACGAGGCCACTCAGTAAGAGGGACATAGAAGATTACCACCCTTGCCCCGCAGGTAAGTTACTCCTAACCAAAAAGACCTAATTATTACGCCAAGACCGTCCCATTCCAGTCTTGTGGTAGCACTGTTGTCCCAGGTTGTCGCTCTATGAACCAGTCCTTATGGGGAGTGGCCAACCCAGCAGTAAGCACCGTGCTGTCCCCCTAAATCATGTTTCTAACAAAACCATTTTATAACGAGACGTGAGCCCCTCAAACGGGCCACTCTCAGAATTAAGTTGCATATACCATTAATCAAATTAATTTAAAAGGACCAAGTGTGTTGTAGCGCGGCACCTGGCACAACTAACCAAAATGCAACCCAAAGGATATATATATATATAAAGGATATAAAGTGGCTAGGAAAGTCCTTGTAGGCGTACAGTATTATAATGCAGTATGAAAATGTATTTAAAGGTGATAGGTGGTGTTCATGTTATACTTGGCTTCCTCAAACTGTTCCTGCTGCTCAAACTGCTCTGAAGATGGCTCCTAGTACTGGTACTGGGGCTCCTCCGGTAGCTCAATGTCTACTCACGATCGCAACACCAAAGCAAGTCAAGCACATACACATACATGCAAATAAAGGCAAACACTAAGAAACAGTACAACAATACATAAAAACAACGAACAAAACTAAGCTAGAACTGTTCTACGCATTACAACGATCATGTGGACATAAAGAACACCTAAAACGGAGCTAGAACGCGAAAACTAGAGTAAAAACAAGGTTCAGGGGCTTTTCTGTAAGAAAAACTAAGTTTCTGGGGGTTTTCTGCAAAAACCGAGGGCCTAAACGTAGTTAAACCTTAACTCTGGGGTCTAACTCTCAAAAACAGCAGCCCTAGACGGCGGGTTCTATTCTGGGAAAGCTCAGGGGGGTCCGTGTAAAAATATGGGTAGATTTGTAAATACTTTTACACTGCCACGGAGTGCGGGTTGATTTCAGAAAAACCCAGGGGGTCTTTAACAAAAGCGCCAGGCGAACCGGTATCTACGGATCTGGGCCGCCGGATCTGGATCTAACGATCCGGACCTATCCAGATCTAGATCTAATCCTGAGCGTTGGTTTCGGATCGAACGGATCTAGACGGCTCTCGCGCGGGGGCGGCGGCGCTCAACGCCGGCGACGACTTCCCGTGGCGGCGTGCGGCCGAACCTCGCCGAACTTCCTCCAATCCGGCGTTCTGGGGGCTAAACGGACTGGCACTTGGGTCTAGGAAGGTCTACGCACCATGCGTAAACCACCAGAGGCGTTTGCGAGGCTCGGTAGGGCTCTGGGCGGCGGCGGCAAGGATGGCGGCGGCTCTGCGCAGTGGGGCTTCGCCGGTAGAGGTGTTCCCGCTACTGGAGTGCACTACGGGGCACGAGATATGGCGCAAAATCATTAGGGAGGCGGGCCAAAGCTTACCAAGGGCTCGGGCTAGCCGGGCTACAGCGGAGGGACGACGGCGGCGAGGTCGAGCGGCAGGTCGCGGGCGGCGCTCGCGGAGGAGGGTGCGGCAGGGCGTCTCCGGGCCTGCTGATCCGCCAGGGAGAAGCGCGGCCGTGCTGTGAACAAGTACCAAGGGTCAGTGAGGCATGGGGCTCACCGGCGGCGAGGAATGGCCACGGCGGACGGGATCTCTCCTCCGGTGGTGCAGAAGCGATTCCGGTGCTGCAGGGGCCTAGGTCGAGCGTGGGGGCCCCGGGAAGGTTCCAGGCGGCACGGCGGAGCTTCTGCGGGGTTCGCAGGGGCGGAGGTGCAGCGGGGCGGCGTAGCCGTGGTGGTGCACGAGCTCTGCATGGCGGAGCGAGCGGGCGGCAGCGTTGGAGCTCGGTGGCGTCTGCGGTGTGGTGTGATAGGGCACGGGGAAGGCCAAGGCACAGTTAAAAGGGGAAGGCTGGAGATTTGGGCGTGAGGGCGAGGGAAAGGGATCCCCTGCGATCTCGTCGACGATCTCGGGTGCGAGCTGGCGCTGGGAGGAAAGGAAAGGTGGAGGGGATGGCACTGACAGGTGGGGTCAGGCGGTCAGCGGGAAGGGAGGGACGCGGGTGCGCGCGCGCGTGGAAGCTAGCTGCGACACGCGCTGACATGTGGGACCGGGAAGCGGGGTGCGGGACGTGCACACGGGCTTCATGTCACTGCTGACTTGCGGGCCCGCTAGAGAGGGGGAGGTCGCCCTGCACACTGCTGCTATGTCGCGCATGCTGGGCTGAGGGTGGAAGCGGGCCGTGAGCAAGAAAGGGAGCAAGCCGGGCTGGGCTGCGAGCGGGAAAAGGGAAAGAGTGGGCCGCACAGTGAGAGAGGGAAAGAAGAGCTGGGCTGGGTTGGCTGTTGGGCTGGGTTTGGGTCTATCTGGTTTCTCTCTCATTTTCTATTTCAAACCACTCAAAATATTTGAATTCAAATTCCAATTTGAATTCAACCCTAGCACTCAAACAAATAAAAGAGATGCTCCAGCATGAATGCAACAACACAATTTAAACTTAGACAAATTTTAATTACTTGAGGAACAAAAATTAGATTAAATGCAAGACTAAACAAATTAAATCCTTAGAAAATTAAATAAACCAATTAAATTTATTATTAAAGCTGAAATTTAAATTAGGGTGTTACAAACTCCCCCAAGCTTCGATGAAGCTCAGTCCTCCTCATCGGAGTCCTGCTCTCCCTCATCGGGGTCCTCCTCATCATGATCCTTGTGTTCCTCGTCGTTGTTGTTGTTCTCCTCCTCATTGTCGTTGTTCTCCTGCTGGTATGGCTGGTGTTGCTGGTACGGCTGGTATGGCTGGGACTGCTGATAGCCTAGCCCAAGGTGGATGAAGACATTCGAGACATCGTACTGCAAGGCAGAGGTCAACCCCCAGCTCTCTTGAGTGAGCTAGGTGTTGTGTGCCATCGTGTCCTGCATCTCCTGCTGTTGTGTCCCAAGTGTGCTGATGCAGTTCGAAAGGTCCGCGATGCTCCGAAGGATCGGGTCCTCGTAGTTGAAGCGTGCTGATGAAGAGGGACCTACCTGTGGACCATAAGATGAATGCATACCTGCGGGGTAGTACGGTCCTTGTCCACCGGCGAATCCGCTGCTGCCGGCCTAGTACGGGTCATAGTTGTAATGCCCGTACGCCTCCTCGAAGCTCATGTTCTCCGTGGACGGCCCCGGCTGTGCCGAGGCATGAACCGTGGGCGTCCGTCATGAAGGATCTGCTTTGGCTTGACCGCGCCTTGTCCTGCTCCTCGTTAAAGAACCGAAAGTAAACTTTAGTTTCAGTGCTGGTTTCTTCAACGGTAAGAGACATAAGAAACTCCATGGTCAAGAGATGCGAACCTGGCTCGACAATGTCGGCGAAGTTCTCCCATCCGACGGCAGTGAAAGCTTGGTTCATGTCTTGCAAGAGTCCCGTCATGATGAGGAAGCGGGTTTCGAACCTCTTGGCATGGGCATAGGTCTGCCTCTTCAGTAGCTCAAGTGCTTGCCACTCGTAGTCGTTCTTGTAGACGATTTGCTCGACCATCGCCAAGATCCTGATACGGAAGCGGCTGCGTGGGACTGCGGGAATTTCTTCTTCTTCCCGGGATGCATGTGAGCAGTGACCGGAGTCGACCGACTTATTATCCCGAGAGGAAGAAGAACTCCATGAGCTTCTCGACCTTCTCGAGAACGCCTTCTTGACCTTCTCCTTTGGTCGAGTTATCATGATGCCTGCAAACGGTTAGCACGAGCAATGTTGTGACACTTCAGGTGTCAGTACATTTAATTACAATCAATGTACCTTAGTTAAACTAAAAAGAAAAATTTGGGAAATTAATTCAAAGAGAAAGGGTCAAATAAAAGACAAATTATACAAAAGAAATTAAAGGAGAAAGAAAAAGGAGTGAAAAGCTACTCAAAATTTAATTCAAAAATGTGCACAAAATTTTAGTTGGCTCATGAGAGGTACCTCAATTGACATGTGCTCAATTGAACTTCAGCCAAAATCAAGTCAAAAACTAATTAAAACTAAAGTCCTTTTGTGCAAACTTGCAAATGGACAAATAGTTCAAAATGTGAGTTTCAAATGAAAATTTGCATAACACGAAAGTTGTAGATCTTGAAAAGTTATGCAAAAGTGGTATTCAACACTTTTTCATTTGAGCCCTCTAAAGAGGAGATATTTTTAGATTACCGAGAGGTCCCTGGAATTTTCAGAAATCGCAGAAAAACCCCTATCTCCATCTCTCTCTCCCGGCTGGCTCTGTTTCGCCCGCCGCCTGCCGTACGCCGCCGGTGGACTTCGTCCACCGCGCGCCCGCGGCCAAATGGACCCGAGAAGTCCCCCAGCGCCACCTGGCCCGCCCCTTGGCGCCCTCCCACGCTCACACGCATCCCAGGCCGCTCCCCGAGCCGACTCGACACCCCGCCATGCGCCGCACCGACTGGCCGCTCCGCCAGCCCGCCGATGAGCCGTCCAGGGCCAAATCCACTGCACCCAGGCGCTACTCACCTCACCCAGGAGCTCCTTGGCCTATAAAGACCCCCAGAACTCCACCGTCGCGCGCCTTCTCCTCCTTCTTCCTCCTCCCGCCGCTCCGCCATGGCCACCGAGATCCAGCTCGCGCGGACCGGCTAATCCAGCCCTACATTGTCCCATCCGACCACCGCAGCAGCTTCGCCACCTCCTAGTTAAGCTCCACGCGCGCAGCATCGAACCCAAACCTCCTCCCGACGCCGTTCCTCTTCTGCGCCGCCGCTGGCGAGCTCAAGCTCACCGCGGACCGGCCAGCACAGAAGAAGTCCGAGCACTACAGCTACCCCAGGCGCATCCTCCAGCTCACGCGGTGCTCGTGCGCGCCCTGTTCCCCTACCCCGAGCCCTCCTTCACCTCCAGCGCTGGCGAACCGAACAACCGCCCCGCCATTGACGCCGACGAGCTCGAATCCGCGCACCAAACACTCGAACGTCGACCAGGGTAGGTGTTCCTCGATCCCTTCTCTCCCACGCGCCTCCCCGTGGCAGCCCCGGTAAGCCCTGCGTCACAGAACACCACCGGCAAGATGCCACGGCGGAGAAAGCCGGCGAAGGACCCGGTTGTAAATTCTTTTTTTCGTTCAAGGGTGTTTCTGCAAGTATTCCAATGTATACCAGTGAACTTCTAAAATGCAGAACAAATAATAGAAAAATTGTAAAAATGCAAACTCAACGGATTTGGAATCCTTGTAACAAGATCTACAAATTTTGTAACAGTCACATCTGTAGAAACTCAACCAATTTTAATCTGGGAAAAAGAATAAGAAAACCACCTTATGCATGTTTAGGAAGTTCTACTCAGCAAATGACCTTGATTTTTGGATATGTTATCACTAATGGAATCTTAAGATCACAGTAAAAATATGACACCCAACCAAAACAGATATCATGTTGGAACAATCAAGATTCTCTAATCTGCTGTTAGCTTTCTCGATTTAATTCTGGAAA
Source organism: Panicum virgatum (assembly GCF_016808335.1). Lineage (NCBI taxonomy): Eukaryota > Viridiplantae > Streptophyta > Magnoliopsida > Poales > Poaceae > Panicum > Panicum virgatum. The sequence goes on from NC_053145.1 coordinate 22,286,641, forward strand.
ATATGCACATGAACGTGCTCTGGAATTTTTACTGCATGCATTTGCCTCTGAATCCCTGAAAATATCTAAATTTCAGATTTATTAGAGTTCATTTGCTATATACCATGATTTATGCTTGTTTAATCAACTTAATTCTTCATATATAGTTCTTATGCTCAGAAAAATTTGTATTTATTTCTAAAGTCTCTTTTTCGCTCTGTATTCCTGTCTAAAAATTTTGAGCTGCATTTGCTGAGTTTTTCTTTGGTGAATAATCATGCTTAGCATCTTAGGGCTACATTTACTATTTTTGTTCTGAGTAATCTACACCATAACTGATCACGATTTTTGGACATGATCTTGTTTAGAGTATGTTCTATCTGTAATAAAAAGTTCATATGCAGTACTGGTTAAATGCACTTTGAGAAATTTATGCTAATTCATGTTAAGTTAACTGCACAACTAATATATCATATTGAGTTAAATCTTGAAAAAAAATTTGGTGTATGTTTAGCTCATGAATAGGCTCTGGTAAAAATTTGAGAACCATATCCCTAGTAAAACTTTCTGTAGATTTAATCTTCGTAAATGGCTTGCTGTTTTTGTTCTTTTTGTTACCCCTGTAGTATAAGTGTATAAAATCTGGAAAAATTTCAGTGCTGAGTATATGCTATGAAGTTGCTCTCATAAAATTTGTAGCACCAGAACCCATATTAAACGTTCTGTACAAAAAGATGAAGCAACTAGAGTAATCCACTTGCATGAATAGTTATAGTTTTTGCTTTATGGTTAGATGCTGAAATTTATACCATGAATGCTTAAGTTTGGATCTATGTTACTTGAGTTTTTCACCACTAGCTCGTTAGTAGTTTTGTTGTTATGAAATAATGAAAGCATGCTATGTGTTGAAATTAAAAAAAGAAAGAAAACCAAAACCCCCACTCATTCATGAAGAAACGTAGTTATGTTTACTACTCTATAAACGACTGCCCATGAAATGAAAAGTGAAATCATCACTAAATTTAACTTTGTTGAACTACAACTTTATCGTGAAGGAAAGAAATCGTTATCCATGAGTAACTCATAATCTTGCATTGCATATAGAAACGGTTAATATAGCGGACGGTGACTACGAACTGGTGCCCGCGGACTCTCGTGCAGAGCAGGAGGTTAATCTGAACTATGCTAACTCGTCTCAAGACCTGGGCCAAGCCCTAGAGGCTTTTCTGGCTGACAGTGCCCAAGAAGGCAAGCCCCAGAGCAGAATCCCACTATTTTCCGAATTATCATTCAGTTATCTTTCTATTAATGTTTTGTAATATCTTGTTTTCTGCATTTAAGTTTTCTAGGCGTTGATCGAAAACCTTAGACGCATGATCCCTAGGAACCTATGTTTGATATCGGATCTTTTTATCGACTAGTTGCCATGCTAAATAGGTACGGTAGAAGTCGAGTGGTTTCCTGCCTCTCGCGAGCAAATAGGAGTGGTACTGACTTTAATTCCTGCTGAAATATAAGGACAACGGGCGGGGTTGTGTAGTTGTGATACCCCGCTGGTGTAGTCAAAAATGGCTAAGGTCGCGGTGTGTGGCTCATTTCGTTAAGCGTTTGAAAGTACTAGCCACATACCGAGAAATATGGTAATCGGTAAGCTTAAGTACCTGATTGGACCGGCGAGTGGAACGATCTCACACCCTCCTGGTAGAAGTAGGGTTTATATTTTTTTGTCGCGACGTACGGGTGCAGAGTGGTCGGACTCTGTAGTCGGGGAGGGTGCCCCGGATCCACGGACTGGAAAGAAAGGGGAACTATAGCGTGGGCGGGAGCGAAGTCGATCCCCATGCGTGTGGTCTAGGTTCCCCTGGCTAGGTTGAAATTCGATTCGGAATCGTCCGCCTCTCACGGCATGAGATTGCTTAATGTTTTCGGTCACACAGAGTAACAAGTGGAACATGATGATGATGATAATACTGCTGGTTGATTAAATGGTTGCTCTACCATGTTTGTGTAGAGTTAGTTGCAAATTTAGAATGATTAATCCAACTAGAATATGGCTAAGTAAAACCTGAAAATAAGGATCAACATTTAGTGGCGTTTTTGGCAAATAAACCCCACCAACCAAAAAGCCTTGCATGTCTAGTTATCGGGCTATGTTATATCCGGTGACGGGTCAGTCTTGCTGAGTATTAGTATACTCAGCCTTGCTTGTGGCACTGTTTTTCAGGTACTAACTTTGAGGATCTGTTTGCAAGTCTTACTTGGCCGTGTACCTTGCCTCCGGGTTGGTCTATTGAGTGGGATGGCCCTTCAACTGGTGCTAATCACCCTCCCGCTGAGTGACGCATTCGTACGGGCTTTATCGATGCGCCACGTTATCTCACTAGTTATCTATTACTGCTTCCGCTGAACAATGAAACTTGAATAAATTGAGTAGATGGAACTCTGTAGTACTTTACTATTCTTAACATGGTTTGTAATAAATTTCTTTTTCCGCTGCAATCACTCTGAGTTGTATGAAGTGGTCTGTGTTGTAATCTCTGGGCTCACCTTCGTGTGAGTGTTGTCTGCTGATCCTGGAATAGCGTGGCTTTTATCGAGGCTTCACTCGAGGAACTACCGGTGAGTGCCAATTTGGGTCAGAGTTGCTTAGCAACAAAGATCAGTGCACCTAGGCCCAGTTAGTTTGGGTGGTTCCGCCACAACTGGCATCAGAGCTCGCAGACAGCCTACCAGAGATGACAGCCTCGGCTTTCGAAACAACAAATTAAAACTTGACTTCGAAACTACTAAAGTTTTCTTTGAACGAGTTTAGGATCTCCAAGGACAAGTCTAGGACGTAAAGCCCTAGGGGATCTTATGGGTACAATTAGGTGGCTTATATTGTATGGCTAACTTCCAGCACATTACTTTTCAGTATTTAAATTCCGCAATTTAAATTCTGCAACTACATCGTCGCCACGGAGGTATGCTTACTCAGTCAGCTGGGGGAGTCTGACCTTCCTGTCGATGATGCGAGCCGAACGCTGGAGCTCAAGCAGTGGCCTTCTTGAGCTGCTGCCCATATACCAACTTCGGTTGAATATATGGGGAGTAATGATTCGAAATTGGAATTCAATTCCCCGTCAAAGACGGTACTCAGTCAATACGTTGTTTCGATGACGTATGCTTAACGTTGTCCATACGGTGGTAATTGTATGGATGCCGGTTCTATAGTGATCGGTAATGTATGGGAACTCTTACGTGAGTGCTGGCATGGAAGGTTCAATTTATATTTGTCAATTTTCTGCAGGTACGCTAACTCGAAAACCGAATTCTTGGCTATCTAGCTATATCGAGTAACTATATAGTGAGAGACGTAATATGTATGCCACCAAAGTCATTGTGTAAGACTAAGATTACTTGGCAATTCTTTTCCTTGGTGAGGACGGATAGGTTCTGCAATCATTCTTAAAAAGGGTAACAAAGAAATCTTGGGAGAAATCGCAAGCAAATCAGCTAAAACCCTATCCTAAGGAGTATCCAGATAGTCTGCAACTTGGTTTCCACGAATTTTAACCTTCTGTTAAGTTACCCAAATCAACTTGGAGTAGTAAGACGAAATTATGTTTCCTAAGTTATCAAACGTCTATAAAAATTTGAAAATTTTTGAAGCCTTCTACCTTGGTATTTATGATTTTAGATCAACACTGTGTAAAACTGATAACTCGGAACAATATAGACAACTGAAATTTTTCGACCCTTAAAAGTTGTTCAAACGAAAAATAGTTCAACATGAAAGTTGTAGAAAACTAAGTGATTAACTCACCACAAAAATTTGAAAAAATTTTGACGTCTGGTTTGAGAGTTATGATCAAAATACACCCTCTCTGGACACTTAAATTTCCTGGTTGATGTCACTCTGAATACCTGAGCATATCACCCCCATGGAGTCCGAATTGATTTTCGTGATGACTAGATGAATCGTTCCTTAATATCAGAGGGATCTTGTGTAAATTTTTGAGAATTTTTGAAGCAAATTATCAACAGTTTTGGCAATTTATTTCACTGTCTAGAGTTAGTAGTTCTTGTTACCATCAGCTGATCCATCGGTCTTTTGTTGGGACAGATGGAAGAGCTGCTGGTCGTTGACGCGCAGGGACACGTGCACTCTGCTTGCCAACATTGGGATGGGTTTCCCCGCCGTCTCTGGGAGCTTTTGAGTGCAGCCGGTTACCTCCAGCCACCGGTTTACGATGGCCACGAGTTTGTGGAGGACGGAGTTCGTCGCTGCAGTGTGACGATGGTGATCCCGCAGCACCCGCTCAACGGGTGGGAGCCGATCGTGACTCAGGTGGTCGGTCACTACCTGCTGGACAATTGGGAGCTTACCGCCATGAGGACGATGACCACTTTTTGCTCTTCGCACCCTCTGGAGGTGGTTCTGACCGCGTTCGGGTTGTTCCCTGCACCTGACCCGGCAGACCCACTTTGACTCGACCGGATGGCACACGTGGACGTGGTCGCTACCCTTGACCCGGTCGGGGCACTTCGGACGACAGCGATGTGCCTGGACGGCCTCTACAGACTTCACACTTACCAGAGTTACGCCGTCGCTCAGTTGGTGGACCACGCTCAGGCCTTGCACCTGGCGGTCCAGCTGAGAGATGGGCAGCTTCAAGAGGCTAGTACCGAGCTCGAGAGCAGGGCTACTCTTATCGCCCAGCTCCATGGCCAGGTTCACGAGCTTCAGGACACGGTGTCGGATCGTGACGCTACGATCAACTTCCTGGAGGACCAGTTCCACAACCTGCAGCTTGAGTTGGACGAGGCCCAGGGGCAGCTGCACGCGATACCGCACGCGCAGGATGCCCTTCACGCACCCCCCGACGAGATGCAGGTGGACGATGAGGACGAGCCCCAGGAGATCGAGGGCATTTCAGAGATGGACTCTGAGGACCAGGCGCCGCAGCCCGCACCGGTTGAGGTTCACACTCCCGCGGCAAGTGAGGCATCAGTCAACATGTAGACCGAGGTGCGGTTTTCTAGCTTTTGTAGACTCCTCTTAGTGTAGCCTACTTTTGGATCATGGCTACTAGGCTAACTTAGAGTTGAGTAACCCCCTTAGTATTGATGTTAGAAGTAACCAAGTAGAAATGGGAGGATGATGTATGTAATGGACCTCAAATGCTACTAATGTGAAATATCAGTGATCTGTGAAAAGCTGAATGCAGCAGCTAGTTCGAATTTTTATCCTCTTTTTCTCTCTGATTTAGCTCCTGAGTTGAATACCAAAGTTGTTCCAAATTTCATCAAGAAAATACTCGCAAAATGTCAGCTCAAACGGATCCGTATCGCAGGAGATAATCACAAAATACAGAAGCTCTGTTTTCTGTAAAACAGAAAAACCAGAGGAGTAAATGAATTTTTCGACTAACCTACTTTTGGAATCTGACATTGTGATACTACCAAAGCTGTAGCTCATGAAATTTTCTATCTCTTGTAAAAATTTCAAGTTTATATCATATACAGAACTCCAGTTATGAGCATTTTCGTATCACTGGTTTTGCTGCACAACATGATTAAAGCGATTTCCATTACTTCCATGTCATTTTGAGTTGTACATTCCATTTGAAATGATGATGATGTTGAGCCTAATGCAAAAGTACTCACATTTCAGATGGTTGGATCAACTCGAGGCACCCCTAGTGGTTTTGGAGCCGGGGGGAATGGCGATCCACCTCCACCTCCTCCACCAGTGGGTATCGCTGAGGTTCTTGCCGCCCAGACTGAAATTTTGCGGCAATTGGTTCAAGCTCAGCAACAACCGCGGGGTGGGCATCATGCTCATCACGCACAAGAAGCGAGCTATCAAGATTTCCTCAGTACTCAGCCTCCGCTGTTCAATAAAGCAGATGAGCCTCTGGACGCGGACGCTTGGATTCGCACAATCGAGTCCAAGTTTTCTCTATTGACTACTCCTTGTTCCGAAGCAAACAAGACTCGCTACGCCGTGCAACAGCTTCGCGGATCAGCTCGTATGTGGTGGGAGCATTACCACGGGATGCTACCGGCTGATCATGTGGTGAATTGGAATGAGTTCAAATTGGCTTTTCGAGATCATCATATTCCAGCTGGACTTCTTGACCGTAAGCTCTACGAGTTCTTGGCCTTGACTCAGGGCACTCGTACTGTGGTGCACTATGCCCAAGTATTCCATCAATTATGTCAATATGCTGGACATCACGCGGACACCGACACTAAGAAGTGTGAATGCTTCTGTCGAGGCCTTTGCACCAAGTTACAAGAAAGGCTAAATCTTGTCCGTGCGGACACTTTCAATGAATTGGTGAATATGGCTATCTCCCAAGAGGATCTTATTTCTGCTCACCGCGCTGAAAAGAAGCGCAAGGCACCTGCTGGACCCTCGAGTGCCTCTGCACCGAGGTATCGTATTGTGCAGAATAATCCACCCGCACCCTCTCAGAAGGCCCCTCAGCCAGGGCGTTGGATTATTCGGCCTCCTCAACAGCAGCAGCAGACTCGATTCGGGTTTCCTCAGCAAGCTCGATTTGCACCTCAGCAGCAGCAGAACGGCCCTAGGCCGAATACTCAGCCAGCCGCTCGCCCTGATAATAATAACCGCTGTTTCAGATGCGGGAGTCCGGATCACTTTGCCAAGATGTGCCCCTAGGCGGGACAATCTCAAGGGCAGGCTTCTCGCAGAAATGATCAAAACAAGGGCAAGAGGCAAACCATTCAAGTCAGGCAGGGCCGACTTAACTTCACTAGCCTTGCTGACCTTCCTGAGGGAGCACCAATCATGTCGGGTACATTCTCTATAAACCAACACCCCACCGTTATCTTATTCGATTCTGGTGCATCTCATAGCTTCATTAGTTCTAAATTTGGAGCAAGGGTTGGGTTAGATTTTCGTCACACGAAAGGGTCATTTATGATATCTACTCCGGGTGGTAAAGTTGCATCAAACCAAATCGTTCGTAATGCGCCACTTAGTTTGGGTAGTAAACTGTTCCTACCACTTTAATCTTGTTGCCACTAGAAGGTATGGACATTATTCTCGGAATGGATTGGATGAAAAGACATGGGGTAATGTTAGATATCTCTTCCCGAGCGGTTGAAATAAATTCTCCAACTCATGGTCATTTGGTTCTATATTTACCTCATCACCAATGCAACAACTCTTGTGCCTATGCCATGAAAGATATTCGTCTCGAAGATATTCCGGTAGTCCGTGAATATGCAGATGTGTTTCCGGACGATTTACCTGGTATGCCGCCAGACCAGGATATCGAATTTATCATTGAACTTCAGCCTGGTATAGCCCCTATTTCAAAAAGGCCGTACCGAATGCCGCCTAAAGAATTAGCCGAATTAAAGATCTAGCTGCAAGAACTTCTAGACAAGGGTTATATTCGCCCAAGTGCTTCACCTTGGGCTTGTCCAGCATTGTTCGTAAAGAAGAAGGATGACAGTCTGAGGTTGTGTGTTGACTACCGGCCTCTCAATGCAGTGACCATCAAAAATAAATATCCACTCCCCCGCATTGATGTACTGTTCGATCAGTTGGCTGGAGCAAAGATCTTCTCCAAGATTGATCTTCGTTCGGGTTATCATCAAATTAAAATCCGGCCTTGTGATATTCCCAAGACCGCTTCCTCAACCAGATATGGTCTCTATGAGTACTTGGTTTTGTCTTTCGGTCTCACCAATGCGCCAGCTTATTTCATGTATCTTATGAACTCGGTATTCATGCCGGAACTTGACAAGTTTGTCGTGGTTTTTATCGACGACATTCTGATCTATTCCAATAATGAGGCAGAACATGAGCAACATCTGCGCATCGTTCTTCAACGTCTCAGAGATCATAAGCTGTATGCAAAATTCTCCAAGTGTGAATTCTGGCTGGACACAGTCAAGTTTCTGGGTCACACTATATCCAGTGAAGGCATCTCCGTTGATCCCAGCAAAGTACAAGAAGTGATGGACTGGAAACCTCCTACTTCAGTTCACCAGATCTGTAGTTTTCTCGGCTTGGCGGGGTATTACCGCAGATTTATTCTGGATTTCTCCAGAATTGCTAAGCCCATGACAGAGCTACTAAGGAAGGATGTCAAGTTTAAATGGAATGCGAAGTGCGATGAAGCATTCCATACATTAAGAGCACATCTAACCACTGCTACAGTCTTGGCTCAACCTAACAACAATAAACCCTACGACATTTATTGTGATGCTTCAGGTACTGGTCTTGGTTGTGTTCTAATGCAAGACAATCGGGTTATAGCATATGCTTCCCGAGCTCTTCGGCCACACGAGCTAAATTATCCCACTCATGATCTTGAGCTAGCCGCAGTTATTCATGCTCTCAAGCTTTGGAGACATTATCTTATGGGCACTCATTGCAATATTTATACCGACCATAAGAGTCTCAAATACATTTTCACTCAAAGTGAGCTGAATATGAGGCAACGAAGATGGCTGGAATTAATCAAAGATTATGACCTGGAAGTTCATTATCATCCGGGCAAGGCTAATGTTGTAGCCGATGCGCTCAGTCGCAAGGTTCACTGCAATTGCCTTTCAGTGGAGTCGTATAATGACACATTGTGTGCTGAAATGCAAAAGCTGAAATTGGAAATCATTCCTCAGGGCTCTTTGAATCATATTTCAGTGGAACCGACACTCTATGACAAGGTCATCATGGCACAATTACACGACAAAAGTGTTGGTATCATCAAGCAGCAGGTAGTAGAAGGAGAAAATAAATACAAGTGTTTTCGAGTGGACCATAAAGGAATTTTGTGGTTCGAGGATCGCCTAGTCGTTCCAAAGAATCATGAGCTGCGGAAACAAATCCTGGACGAAGCACATCTCTCTAAATTCTCTATTCATCTGGGTAGCACCAAGATGTACCAAGATCTAAAACAAAATTTTTGGTGGACTCGCATGAAGAGAGAGATTGCCAAATATGTCGCAGAGTGTGACACCTGTCAGAGAGTGAAAGCTAGTCACTTGAAGGTTGCTGGAACTCTCCAACCGCTGCCAATTCCGTCTTGGAAATGGGAAGATATCAGCATGGACTTCATAGTGGGCTTACCAAATACTTCTCAGCATCATGATTCCATATGGGTCATTGTTGATAGGCTCACAAAGACCGCTCATTTTATTCCAGTGCATACTGAATATCGAGCCAAGAAATATGCTGAAATCTATATTGATCGGATTGTCTGTCTACACAGTATCCCCAAAACGATTATCTCGGATCGTGGTCCCCAGTTTGTGGCAAGGTTTTGGGAGCAACTCCAAGAGGCTCTCGGAACTAAGTTAATTCGAAGCTCAGCTTACCATCAACAGACTGACGGACAGACCGAAAGGGTGAATCAAATTCTTGAGGATATGCTTCGAGCAGGTGTCATCCACTATGACAAGAACTGGGACAAATGTTTATCCTTGGCTGAGTTTTCTTATAACAATAGCTTTCAGGCCAGTCTGAAGATGGCACCATTCGAGGCCTTGTATGGTCGACGGAGTCGAACCCCTTTGAGTTGGTCCCAGACTGGAGAACGTCAATTATTTGGACCCGAATTAGTGGTCGAGGCTGAAGAGAAAGTAAAAATAGTACAAGCAAATCTCCGAGCAGCCCAGTCTCGGCAAAAGAGTTATTTCGATAAAAGAAGGGATCCTTTGAAGTTCATGGTTGGTAACCACGTCTATTTACGAGTGTCCCCAACTCGAGGCGTTCATCGTTTCGGAGTCAGGGGTAAGCTAGCACCTCGCTATGTTGGGCCATATGAAATCATTGAAGAATGTGGACCCGTGGCTTATCATTTGCGACTTCCTTCACGGCTCGCCACCGTCCATAATGTTTTCCACATATCCCAACTCAAGAAATGTGTTCGAGTTCCTACGGAAATCATTGATCAACAAGAAATTTTAGTGGAGCCCGATCTCTCATATACAGAATATCCACTCAGAATTCTGAATCAAAAAGAGAGAGGTCCTCGTCGAAAGGTGGTAAAAATGTATAAAATTCAGTGGTCTCATCACACTGAAGAAGAAGCCACCTGGGAGACGGAATATTATCTTAATCGACATTATCCGGGTTTTCTTAGCTCCACCTCAAGTATATTATTTTCCCTACCTCAATTCAATCATCCAATCTCGGGACGAGATTCTTTTTAAGGGGGGTAGGCTGTGACACTTCAGGTGTCAGTACATTTAATTACAATCAATGTACCTTAGTTAAACTAAAAAGAAAAATTTGGGAAATTAATTCAAAGAGAAAGGGTCAAATAAAAGACAAATTATACAAAAGAAATTAAAGGAGAAAGAAAAAGGAGTGAAAAGCTACTCAAAATTTAATTCAAAAATGTGCACAAAATTTTAGTTGGCTCATGAGAGGTACCTCAATTGACATGTGCTCAATTGAACTTCAGCCAAAATCAAGTCAAAAACTAATTAAAACTAAAGTCCTTTTGTGCAAACTTGCAAATGGACAAATAGTTCAAAATGTGAGTTTCAAATGAAAATTTGCATAACACGAAAGTTGTAGATCTTGAAAAGTTATGCAAAAGTGGTATTCAACACTTTTTCATTTGAGCCCTCTAAAGAGGAGATATTTTTAGATTACCGAGAGGTCCCTGGAATTTTCAGAAATCGCAGAAAAACCCCTATCTCCATCTCTCTCTCCCGGCTGGCTCTGTTTCGCCCGCCGCCCGCCGTATGCCGCTGGTGGACTTCGTCCACCGCGCGCCCGCGGCCAAATGGACCCGAGAAGTCCCCCAGCGCCACCTGGCCCGCCCCTTGGCGCCCTCCCACGCTCACACGCGTCCCAGGCCGCTCCACGAGCCGCCACGACACCCCTCCATGCGCCGCGCCGACTGGCCACTCCGTCAGCCCGCCGACGAGCCGTCCAGGGCCAAATCCACCGCCCCCAGGCACTACTCACCTCACCCAGGAGCTCCTTGGCCTATAAAGACCCCCAGAACTCCACCGTCGCGCGCCTTCTCCTCCTTCTTCCTCCTCCCGCCGCTCCGCCATGGCCGCCGAGATCCAGCTCGCGCGGACCGGCTAACCCAGCCCTACATTGTCCCATCCGACCACCGCAGCAGCTTCGCCACCTCCTAGTTAAGCTCCACGTGCGCGGAATCGAACCCAAACCTCCTCCCGACGCCGTTCCTCTTCTGCGCCGCCGCCGGCGAGCTCAAGCTCACCGCGGACCGGCCAGCACAGAAGAAGTCCGAGCACTACAGCTGCCCCAGGCGCATCCTCCAGCTCATGCGGTGCTCATGCGCGCCCTGTACCCCTACCCCAAGCCCTCCTTCACCTCCAGCGCTGGCGAACCGAACAACCGCCCCGCCATTGACGTCGACAAGCTCGAATCCGCGCACCAAACACTCGAACGTCGACAAGGGTAGGTGTTCCTCGATCCTTTCTCTCCCACGCGCCTCCCCGTGGCAGCCCCGGTAAGCCCTGCGTCGCAGAACACCACCGGCAAGATGCCACGGCGGAGAACGCCGGCGAAGGACCCGGTTGTAAATTCTTTTTTTCGTTCAAGGGTGTTTCTGCAAGTATTCCAGTGTATACCAGTGAACTTCTAAAATGCAGAACAAATCATATAAAAATTGTAAAAATGCAAAATCAACGGATTTGGAATCCTTGTAACAAGATCTACAAATTTTGTAACAGTCACATCTGCAGAAACTCAACCGATTTTAATTTGGGAAAAAGAATAAGAAAACCACCTTATGCATGTTCAGGAAGTTCTACTCAGCAAATGACCTTGATTTTTGGATATGTTATCACTAATGTAATCTTAAGATCACATTAAAAATATGACACCCAACCAAAACAGATATCATGTTGGAACAATCAAGATTCTCTAATCTGCTGTTAGCTTTCTCGATTTAATTCTGGAAAATACGCACATGAACTTGCTCTGTAATTTTTACTGCATGTATGTGCCACTGAATCACTGAAAATATCTAAAGTTCAGATTTATTAGAGTTCATTTGCTATATACCATGATTTATGCTTGTTTAACCAACTTAATTCTTCATATATAGTTCTTATGCTCAGAAAAATCTGCATTTATTTATGAAGTCTCTTTTTAGCTCTGTCTTCCTGTCTAAAAATTTTGATCTGCAGTTGCTGAGTTTTGCTTTGGTGAATAATCATGCTTAGCATCTTAGGGCTACATTTACTATTTTTGTTCTGAGTAATCTACAACATAACTGATCACGATTTTTGGACATGATCTTGTTTAGAGTATATTCTATCTGTAATAAAAAGTTCATATGCAGTACTGGTTAAATGCACTTTGAGAAATTTATGCTAATTAATGCTAAGTTAACTGCACAACTAATTTATCATATTGAGTTAAATATTGAAAAATTTTCTGGTGTATGTTTAGCTCATGAATAGGCTCTAGTAAAAATTTGAGAACCATATCCCTATTAAAACTTTCTGTAGATTTAATCTTCGTAAATGGCTTGCTGTTATTGTTTTTTTTGTTACCCCTGTAGTATAAGTGTATAAAATCTGGAAAAATTTCAGTGCTGAGTATATGCTATGAAGTTGCTCTCGTAAAATTTGTAGCACTAGAACCCATATTAAACGTTCTGTACAAAACGATGAAGCAACTAGAGTAATCCACTTGCATGAATAGTTATAGTTTTTGCTTTATGGTTAGATGCTGAAATTTATACCATGAATGCTTAAGTTTGGATCTGTGTTACTTGAGTTTTTCACCACTAGCTCGTTAGTAGTTTTGTTGTTATGAAATAATGAAAGCATGCTATGTGTTGAAATTAAAAAAAAAGAAAGAAAACCAAAACCCCTACTCATTCATGAAGAAACATAGTTATGTTTACTACTCTATAAACGACTGCCCATGAAATGAAAAGTGAAATCATCACTAAATTTAACTTTGTTGAACTACAACTTTATCGTGAAGGAAAGAAATCGTTATCCATGAGTAACTCATAATCTTGCATTGCATATAGAAACGGTTAATATCGCGGACGGTGACTACGAACTGGTGCCCGCGGACTCTCATGCGGAGCAGGAGGTTAATCTGAACTGTGCTAACTCGTCTCAAGACCTGGGCCAAGCCCCAGAGGCTTTTCTGGCTGACAGTGCCCAAGAAGGCAAGCCCCGGAGCAGAATCCCACTATTTTCCGAATTATCATTCAGTTATCTTTCTATTAATGTTTTGTAATATCTTGTTTTCTGCATTTAAGTTTTCTAGGCGTTGATCGAAAACCTTAGACGCATGATCCCTAGGTACCTATGTTTGATACCGGATTTTTTTATCGACTAGTTGCCATGCTAAATAGGTACGGTAGAAGTCGAGTGGTTTCCTGCCTCTCGCGAGCAAATAGGAGTGGTACTGACTTTAATTCCTGCTGAAATATAAGGACAACGGGCGGGGTTGTGTAGTTGTGATACCCCGCTGGTGTAGTCAAAAATGGCTAAGGTCGCGGTGTGTGGCTCATTTCGTTAAGCGTTTGAAAGTACTAGCCACATACCGAGAAATATGGTAATCGGTAAGCTTAAGTACCTGATTGGACCGGCGAGTGGAACGATCTCACACCCTCCTGGTAGAAGTAGGGTTTATATTTTTTTGTCGCGACGTACGGGTGCAGAGTGGTCGGACTCTGTAGTCGGGGAGGGTGCCCCGGATCCACGGACTGGAAAGAAAGGGGAACTATAGCGTGGGCGGGAGCGAAGTCGATCCCCATGCGTGTGGTCTAGGTTCCCCTGGCCAGGTTGAAATTCGATTCGGAATCGTCCGCCTCTCACGGCATGAGATTGCTTAATGTTTTCGGTCACACAGAGTAACAAGTGGAACATGATGATGATGATAATACTGCTGGTTGATTAAATGGTTGCTTTACCTTGTTTGTGTAGAGTTAGTTGCAAATTTAGAATGATTAATCCAACTAGAATATGGCTAAGTAAAACCTGAAAATAAGGATCAACATTTAGTGGCGTTTTTGGCAAATAAACCCCACCAACCAAAAAGCCTTGCATGTCTAGTTATCGGGCTATGTTATATCCGGTGACGGGTCAGTCTTGCTGAGTATTAGTATACTCAGCCTTGCTTGTGGCACTGTTTTTCAGGTACTAACTTTGAGGATCTGTTTGCAAGTCTTACTTGGCCATGTACCTTGCCTCCGGGTTGGTCTATTGAGTGGGATGGCCCTTCAACTGGTGCTAATCACCCTCCCGCTGAGTGACGCATTCGTACGGGCTTTATCGATGCGCCACGTTATCTCACTAGTTATCTATTACTGCTTCCGCTGAACAATGAAACTTGAATAAATTGAGTAGATGGAACTCTGTAGTACTTTACTATTCTGAACATGGTTTGTAATAAATTTCTTTTTCCGCTGCAATCACTCTGAGTTGTATGAAGTGGTCTGTGTTGTAATCTCTGGGCTCACCTTCGTGTGAGTGTTGTCTGCTAATCCTGGAATAGCGTGGCTTTTATCGAGGCTCACTCGAGGAACTACCGGTGAGTGCCAATTTGGGTCAGAGTTGCTTAGCAACAAAGATCAGTGCACCGGGGCCCAGTTAGTTTGGGTGGTTCCGCCACAAATACTCGAAGGAAACAAGAAGTTAAGAGGAGGGTTAGTGTTAGTCGTTAGTCATTAGTTATCAGTCATTCTTGCAGGGCGTTAAACCACCACAAACGTTCAACATTCAGCGAGCCATGAATTTATTTAGAAGAGAAATATTTTTGTGTTTTCTGGTTTATGAACTCCTCTAATTACTACTCAAATTTTGTTTTTAGGTGAGCTAACACTTGATTTCTTCTCCTAATCAACTCAAAAGAGCTCAATTAAGCAAGAAACTCAAGGAAGAGAGAAGGAATTAAAGAGCTCGGGCTGGGACATGAGTACCTGAGCTTCTGGTGCATCGATGAACGTTGCCCTGGCTGGCTTTTATAGCCGAGCGCAGAGGCCAGGCCGGCCAGCCTGGGGCAGGCCGGTCGACCCCCCTAAGCGGTGCCCGTTGCTCCACGTCGATGCTCTAGTGCTTAGGCTTGCGATTATTGCTACCAACATCGGTGGTGATGGGACATAGGTGGAGGAGAGGAGCCGGCCGGCCTGAATGGGGCCGCTCGGCCTACCCTCGGCACTTTGAGTGCCTGCTCCTTTGTCCCTTGCTTCGCGCTTAATCAAAGTCTCTGCTCACTGCTTGTTTCTGGCGAACACAAAAGAGGTGGGGCTGGCTGGCCTAGGTGGGGCCGGCTGTGGCGGAACCACCCAAACTAACTGGGCCCGGGTGCACTGATCTTCGTTGCTAGGCAACTTGACCCAATTCGGCACGCACCGGTAGTTCCTCGAGTGATGCCTCCATAAAAGCCACGCTATTCCAGGATCGCGCAGTCAACACTCACACGAAGGTGAGCCCAGAGATTACAACACAGAACATCTCATACATCTTTGAGTGATTGAAACAGAAGATAAATTTATTACAAACCAAGTTCAGAATAGTAATGTACTACAGAGTTCAACTACTCAAATTATTCAAGTCTTATTGTTTCAGCCGAAGCAGTAAAAGATAACTAGTGAAAAGAAGTGACGCATGTATAAAGCCCGTACGAAAGCGTCACTAAGCGGGAGGGTGGTCAGCACCGGCTGAAGGACCATCCCACTCAACAGACCAACCCGGAGGCAAAGTACAAGGCCAAGTAAGACTCGCAATCATATCCTTGAAGTTAGTACCTGAAAATAGTGTCACAAGCAAGGCTGAGTATACTAATACTCAGCAAGACTTACCCATCACCGGACATACCATAGTCCAATAACTAGACATGCAAGGCTTTTTGGTTTGTGGGGTTTGTTTTGCCAAAAACGCCACTAAGAGTTGATCCTTATTTTTAGATTTTAATTTAGCCATTTTCTAGTTGGATTAACCATTCTAAGTTTGCATCTATCTCTACTCAAACATGGTAGAGCAACCATTTATTCAGACAGCAGTATTATCATCATCATGTTCCACTTGTTACTCTATGTGACCGAAAATATTAAGCAATCTCATGCCGTGAGAGGCGGACGATTCTGAATCGAATTTCAACCTGGACAGGGAACCTAGACCACATGCATGGGGATCGACTTCGCTCCCGTCCACACTACTTTTCCCCTTTCTTTCCAGCCTGTGGATCCGGAACCCCCCCCCCCCCCCCCGACTGCAGAGTCCGACCACTCTGCACCCGTATGTCCGGACAAAAATAAACCTACTACTACCAAGGGGGTGCGAGATCGTTCCACTCACTTGTCCAATTTGGTACTTAAGCTTATCGATTACCATATTTCTCGGTATGTGGCTAGTACTTTCAAATGCTTAACAAAATGAGCCTCATACCGCGACCTTAGCAAATTTGTGACTACACCAGCGGGGTATCATAACTACACAACCGTGCCCGTTGTTCTTATATTTCAACAGGAATTTAAAGTCAGTAAACTCCTATATGCTCGCGAGAGGCAGGAAACCCCTCGACTTCTACCATTCCTAATTAGCAGGGCAACTAGTCGATAAAAAGATCCGGATATCAAACATAGGTACCTAGGGATCATGCATCTAAGGTTTTCGATCAATGCCTCGAAAACTAAAATGCAGAAATAAAATTGTTACAACACATTTTGAATAGTTAGATGAATAATAGCTCTGAAAATAATGAGATTATGCACCAGAGCTTGCCTTCTTGGGCACTGTCAGGCAGAGAAATCTCTGGGGCTTGGCCCAGGTCTTGAGCTAAGTTAGTGCAATTCAGATTAGCCTCCTGAACAACACAAGAGTCCGCAGGCACTAGTTCGTATTCTCCGTCAGCAAGATTAACCATTTCAATATGCAATACAAGATTATGAGTTACAATAAGATAAATGATTTCTTTCCTTCACGAGAAAGTTGTAGTCCAACAAAATAACTTCGAGATGATCTTTGTGAACTTATTTACTGGGCAGTCATTGTGACAGCCTAGGTGTCTGCACAGTAGAACAACATTTATTTTCTGTGCTTCATGTGTGAAATTGCTTGAGTAAGGGTCTATTTTAAAAATATCAGGCCCATTTGTGTAAATATGAATTGATGTAGGGTCATTCTTATAGTTTTATTTGAATAGGATGTGTGATTATTATTTTGGTGGAGGGTTTATTTGCAAAATTCAGTGCAATCATTACATGGCAGAAAATTTTACTTTTTAGTATGAATTTGAGGTGAATTTGCATTGGAAAAGACAAAAGTCCATTAAATTCAAAATCCTTCTTATGTTTTCAAAATAACTCTTTAACCTTTAGTCAAATCAATTTTTGCACAACATCAAAGTTGTAGATCTTCAAAAGTTGAACAACTTTCATGTTGGGCACATTTTCAATTGAGCCCTAGTTTAAAAGTTATTGTTGATTTATAGTAGGGTCCCTAGAATTTTTTGAATTCACAAAGAAGTCCAGCTTCTTCTTCCTCCTGCCTCCCTCTCTGCTTCACCGCCGCCGGCACTGAGCGCCGCCGCCCTTCGCCGAGGGAGGCCGCAGTCCACCTCTTGCTTCGCCCGCCACCTCACGTGGCACCTCCACAGCCTCTGGACCCACTTCCCCACGCGCTGTACCCCTCCTCCCCTCGCCACGCTACCCCCAGCGAGCTCTGTGGCCGCCACCTCGAGGCCGCCGTGGCCAGCACAGCGTAGAGCCTCGGCTCCCCAACTCACGCGCGCCCCAGCACCTGGAGGAGTTCCGCATCACTTTCCCCTCCTTGCCTCGCTCGCTCTGTGCCCAGAACCTCCGAAACACCGCCGCCGACCGCTTGAGCTCCGACGAGCTCGAAGCTCACCGTCGACCAGCCCCTGCAGCCCTCTTCCGCCCACGCAGACCCCACTATCAGCTCCGCCTCGACCTCGCGCAGCTCGTAGACCCCTCCTCCTCGCCCAATCCCCATCGGAGTAACCTCGTCGCTGTTTCCCGAGCTCCAACCGTCGCTGCTCGTCGTCGATGACCTAGCTCCGACCATCCCCTCGGCCTCCCAAGCCCACCCAGAGGTGCGCCCTGACCTGGTGAAACTCCCACGCCTCTCCTCCCTCGGCGCCGGCGACAAGAGCCGCTGGGATTCGGCTGGTTAACGCCCACCCCCTGCTCTGACTCCGGCCAGGGGCATATCTGCTAGGATTCGAATTCTTTTAGGGGCCTGTCTGCAAGATTTCATGTCTTTTCCTTTTTGCTTTTAGGCTGAACTTTGAAAATACCTAGAAATTCGTAGAAAAATCATAAAAATGCAAATCCAAATGTTTTGGAATACTTGTTACAAGAACTATAAGTTTTGTTACATGCATATTTTCAGTTCTGGTCGGTATTTTAATCCAAGAAATAGAATAGAAATAGTAGGCTTTTTTTATTATAGGAGTTCTAGTGAGTAACTTTATGTGATTTTTTGCTAGATTATTTGTTGCAGTGTTGTTAGCATTTTGTAAAAATTTGAAACCTTTTAGACATCATTAGCTATGTCAAAGTTTCAAGATTCTTGAATATACAAGTTTTACTAATTTATTTGTACTGGTAGAAATAATCAAGTTCTGTGTGTGAAACTTTTTCCATGATCACATGTTACTAAAAACTTGCTTTTTCCCACGTTTGGGAAATTTTTGATCTGTTTAACTATTTCTTTGATTTAATGCTGATTAAGTAGGCTTTAATTGTGATAAATAGTTCCCTTTCTTAGACAATTCTGATAAATTTTGTAGAACACTCTGTTGGTCGTGTTTTCATGTCTGTAAAATTTAGGATCCACAATCTCTATAGAACTTCCTGTATTAATTAGTTTTACCATATGTGGTTTATTTTTGTCTAATTTACTACTTCAGTTTTATGCCTAGATAAATTCTGAAAAATTTATGAGGTGTTCATAATCATATGAAGTCTTTTTTGAAAAATTTTGAGCTTCATAAGTGTTGTAGTTTGTCCTATAGAATTCAATCTTGCTCATAAGTGTTCATAGATGTTAAATAACTACTCTATAAATTGCAACTTTATTATGAAGTGTGTGTTTATAATACCATTTCTTGCATAACATATAGATACGACTATTTTATTAGACGGGACGTACGAGCTAATCCTGGAGTCCGAAGAAGGTGATCAAGAGGCCCAGCTGAACGCCACTGTACTAACTGAAGACCCGGACCAAAATCCGAAAGAGCCCAAGGCTAATCTAGCTAGTGACTACCGAGAAGGCAAGCCACGGACATAACCCATATTTCAAATTATTACAATTTATTGTTATTACTTGTGCATTTACAGTTCTTAGGATTTGAATTGAAACCCTAGATGCCTGATCCTAGGAACCTATGTACTGAACACTAGACCTGAGTTCGAATAATTGCTAAGCTTATAGGACCGGTAAAAGTCGAGTGATTGCCTGTCACTCGCGAGCTCTATAGGAATTGCTTGTTTACTTTCTGCTATCAATATAAGGACGACGGATGGGGTCGTGTTCGATATCATGACCTTGGGTGAGACCCCGTCTGTGTTGATAAATTCTGCTAAGGTCACGGTGTGTGGTAGCGGTGGTTAAGTTTTTGAACGTACTAGCCACATGCCGTAAATATGGTACGCGGTAAGCCTAGTAGCCGATCGGACCGGTGAGTTGATATACCTTTCACTCTCTCTTAGAGATAGGTTTTTATTTATGTTTATGTTGCACAACTCCGCGGCTACAAGGAGGAAGATGGTGCCCTGTAGTCGGGGAGAGTGACACTATCCACAGGTCGGAATGAAAGGTAAACGGTTGTTTGGGAACGACCCGACGGTGTTCCAAACGTTTGTGTTAGGTCTGCCTGGTCAGGTTAACAAATTTTGATTCGAATCGTCCGCTTCTCACGGTTTGGGACTGCTTGATCCCTTTGCCACACAGAGTAATAAGAGCAACATTACTATGATCAATCTTGATGTTTGACTAAAGTTCTACCATGGTTGGATAGGATTAGTTGCTTACATAGAATGGTTAATCAACTAGAATATGGAAAGCTAAAATGTGAAGTAAGGACCTACTCTTTATTGCTTTTCAGCTAAAGGAAAACCAGAGCCTCATAGAACCCTGCATAGTCTAGTTAGGTGGGCTATGTATACCCGTTGACGGTTAAGTCTTGCTGAGTATTAGTATACTCAGCCTTGCTGTTGAAACCTTTTTCATGTATGAGTTTTGAGGACCAGATCGCTAGTCTGTCTTGGCCCTGCTCTTTGCTTCCTGGCTGGTCCGTAGAATGGGATCCATCTTCGGCCGGCAATGACCCCGATGAGTGACACCTTGCTTGGGCTAGCTTGGTATACTTTTGCGACGTGTTGTAGCCGTCGAGTTTTCTTTCCGCTGCTTAAACTCTGAACATGAAACTTATGTCTTGTATATTGCTTTACTAAGTTTGGATCTGTAATAATGTTTCAAACTTCTTGTAATAACTGCTATGCCGGTGTTGTAAAATATGTATGGTTGTAATATCTCTGGACTCGCCTTCGTGCGAGGTATGCTTGTTCGATCCGAGAACCGGTAGTTGTATCGGGACGTTACCCGACAGACCAAGAATTGTTCCGTTTGAAGTGCGTTTGAGCCGGTGTTGCCTTTAGGGTGATGGCCAGCGCACTTGAGCCGGGATAATTCAGGTGGTTCTGCCACAGCTGGTATTAGAGCTGCAAGTGTACACCAGAGGTGTTGGAACCTTAAAAATTGATTTCGGGATAAAAATTGGACCAACAAAGTGTTTATAAAACTACGTTGGTTTCGTTAAGGATTGTGCATAGAGCGTAAAGCCCTAGGGAAATTATGGGATTTATCAGGTGGTTATATATATATGGTTTATTATATCTGACTTCCAGCACTTTACATTTTTGTCAAACCATACTCACAAGCAACCCTTAATTTCTGTAACGACGCATCTACGTTAAGGTAAGAAGGTAAGGATCCTTAGTCAGCTGAGGGAGTCTGACCTTCCCGTCGGTGATGCGAGCCGAACACTGCCCTCAAGCAGTGGCTTACTTGAGGTACTCCCAATATACCAACTATTAGTTGACTATATTGGAAGTAAAGTGTACTCAGTCAGTTGAGGGAGTCTGACCTTCCCGTCAGCGATGCGAACCAAACGCTGCACTCAAGCAGTGACCTACTTGAGCTACTGCCAATATATTGACCATCGGTCGATTATATTGGGAGTAAAAGTACCGTGAATACGTTGCCTCGGTAGCGTATGAGCACTGTCCATGCAGTGTTGGACGCATGGATGTTGCTTCTGTAGTGAGCGGTAATGTATGGGGACACTTTCATGTGTCCTGGCATGAAAGGTTCAATGCATATATTTATGTTCTGTCAATTTTCTGCAGGTACACTAACCGCGATTCGATAAGTTAAGAACGGTTAGAATTTATCGACTAGATATTATAGGGAGAGACATAATTGGTACTGTACCACCGGCGCTAATCCCGTAAGTCCAAAGCTATTTGGCAGTTGTTTTGTTTTGTGAGGACATATAGAACGCGCATGCATCATGGCATATCTTGGTGTGATTGATCGCCTTGCTTGTTATGTTGTTTTATTAAAATATGTTGCTTTTACCTGAATGTCCTCCTATGTTTTCTGTTGTAGTAGTGTGACTGACGTAATCTGCTAGTCTGATCTTGAGTTGAGAAGGTCTTTTGTAAGTTAGTGGCTTTGGATTTTGTATGAACCTTACCGTTGATCTTAGCTTGCTAATCAATCCAACCCTTGATCAATGCCTTGAATCTATTCCTATCAAAACCATTATTCCTTTTCCTTCATGGCTCCTTGGTTAAGCCATGATGTTTGTTAACAAAACCCCATCAATAATCATTCTATTCCTCTTGGTGTTATGCCTGATCTTGCTGGCTATTTTGATTTCAACATCTGAATCCTATATTTTCATTCTTGCTCAGTTAATTTTGGATAAATTAAAAAGATTCATGATAATAATAACTTTTGAAATACAGTCCTTGATGCAACAATCATGCATCACATCATTTCATGTCATTCGTCAGTGCATAGTGTTGCATCATGATCGGGAATCTGTAGACTGACTAATGGGTATGCATTTGAGTTCCACTTCATGGGTTGTCTTCGGTTCCTATCTTGTCGTTGCTGGCGCTATTGGGTTGCCACTCTTGATTTCTCTTGTGGTGGTGTTTAGTCACGTAACCTTGATGCCGCGACGGAACCTAGACTTCGTGTGTGCTGCAGCCACATGATTGAGCTACTAGGAGCGCGCTGGTGTCTAGTATGTGTGACATAACTCACTGCAGTCCCCTTCTATGCAACCTTATTAGTGTCCTAACTTCTGATCCTTACTCAAGGGTACAGGGCTAACGAGTTTTAGTCACGGGAAAATAGGTACGGTATGCGCATTGCACTGTGTGCATCATCAACTCATCATTGTGTGCATCACGCTTATGCATTTCATACATGCATCCGTCAAGAGCATCATCATTATTGCATCATAGTGTATGCAAAATTGAGTCAGCATCGTGGCAATTGCATTGTGTCATAAGCACCATTTCAATTGCGTATAAAACATTTCGTCATTGCATTGCACCAGCATTGCAATCATACATCTCGAGGATGCATCATTCTCATGGTCATCAAGCATATGCATCTCGCATCATACCGTTTAATTTAATCAATAGTTTGAGCAAGAATGTCCTTGAGCAAAAACTCACTTTTATATCTTTTCTATCTAGATTCACCACCAGATTGAGAAATTGATTCTTCCAGGACTTAGATCCTCTCTTCTCTACAAAATCCTGCTATATGTTAGTACTAGAATAGTCCACCGGTCCTTTCCAGGCGACTTTGATGGTGATTGTGATCCCATATATTATCCACAGACCCTTGCTGCAAAAACTGAAGCCCTGGAGCCTTTAGTGTGGAAAAACAATTGATTAGTTCACACAGTGGCACAGTTAATCCCTCCCGCTCTTAATACCATACCTTGATTCTTAAACTCTCCCTATGTTCTCAATCCTTATCTACAAAGGATCATATCGTCAACATCAATATTCTCTAACGTGACTTTGTCCTGCGGGCTTTGATGCTTGGTCTGCTCCTTTTCCCTCGAGAGTCTATCTTTCAGAATCTCGGGGCGAGATTCCTTTTAGGGGGGAAGGCTGTGACACCCTAGGTGTCTGCACAGTATAACAACATTTATTTTCTGTGCTTCATGTGTGAAATTGTTGAGTAAGGGTCTATTTTAAAAATATCAGGCCCATTTGTGTAAATATGAATTGATGTAGGGTCATTCTTATAGTTTTATTTGAATAGGATGTGTGATTATTATTTTCGTGGAGGGTTTATTTGTAAAATTCAGTGCAATCATTACATGGCAGAAAATTTTACTTTTTAGTCTGAATTTGAGGTGAATTTGCATTGGAAAAGACAAAAGTCCATTAAATTCAAAATCCTTCTTATGTTTTCAAAATAACTCTTTAAACTTTGGTCAAATCAATTTTTGCACAACATCAAAGTTGTAGATCTTGAAAAGTTGAACAACTTTCATGTTGGGCACTTTTTCAATTGAGCCCTAGTTTAAAAGTTATTGTTGATTTACAGTAGGGTCCCTGGAATTTTTTGAATTCACAAAGAAGTCCAGCTTCTTCTTCCTCCTGCCTCCCTCTCTGCTTGACCGCCGCCGAGGGTGGCCGCAGGCCACCTCCTGCTTCGCCCGCCGCCTCACGTGGCACCTCCGCAGCCTCTGGACCCACTTCCCCACGTGCTGTACCCCTCCTCCCCTCGCCACGCTACCCCCAGCGAGCTCTGTGGCCGCCACCTCGCCGCCGCCGTGGCCAGCGCAGCGCAGAGCCTCGTCTCCCCAACTCGCGCGCGCCCCAGCACCTGGAGGAGTCCCGCATCACATTCCCCTCCTTGCCTTGCTCGCTCTCTGCCCAGAACCTCCGGAACACCGCCGCCGATCGCCTGAGCTCCGATGATGTCGAAGCTCACCGTCGACCAGCCCCTGCAGCCCTCCTCCGCCCACGCAGACCCCACTATCAGCTCCGCCTCGACCTCGCGCAGCTCGCAGACCCCTCCTCCTCGCCCAATCCCCACCAGAGCAACCTCGCCGCTGTTTCCCGAGCTCCAACCACTGCTGCTCGCCGTCGACGACCTAGCTCTGACCATCCCCTCGGCCTCCCAAGCCCACCCAGAGGTGCGCCCTGACCTGGTGAAGCTCCCACGCCTCTCCACCCTCGCCGCCGGGATTCGGCCGGTCAACGCCCACCCCCTGCTCTGACTCCGGCCAGGGGCATATCTGCTAGGATTCGAATTCTTTTAGGGGCCTGTCTGCAAGATTTCATGTCTTTTCCTTTTTGCTTTTAGGCTGAAATTTGAAAATGCCTAGAAATTCGTAGAAAAATCAGAAAAATGCATATCCAAATGTTTTGGAATCCTTGTTACAAGAATTATAAGTTTTGTTACATGCATATTTTCAGTTCTGGTTTGTATTTTAATCCAAGAAATAGTAGGCTTTATTTATTCTAGGAGTTCTTGTCAGTAACTTCATGTCATTTTTGGCTAGCTTATTTCTTGCAGTATTGTTAGCATCTGGTAAAAATTTGAAACCTTTTCGACATCATTAGCTATGTCAAAGTTTCAAGATTCTTGAATATACTAGTTTTTCTAATTTATTTGTACGGGTAGAAATAATCAAGTTCTATGTGTGAAACTTTTTCCATGATCACATGTTACTAAAGCTTTTCTGTTGCCCAAGTTTAGGAAATTTTTGATCTGTTTAACTATTTCTTTGATTTAATGCTAATTAAGTAGGCTTTAATTGTGATAAATAGTTGCCTTGCTTAGAAAATTCTGATAATTTTTGTAGAACACTATGTTGGTCGTGTGTTCATGTCTGTAAAATTTAGGATCCATAATCTCTATAGAACTTTCTGTATTAATTAGTTTTACCATATGTGGTTTGTTTTTGTCTAATTTATTACTTCAGTTTTATGCATAGATAAATTCTGAAAACTTTATGAGGTGTTCAAAATCATATGAAGTCTGTTCTGAAAATTTTTTAGCTTCATAAGTGTTGCAGTTTGTCCTATAGAATTCAATCTTTCTCTAAGTACTATCTGAATAATTGTTTTATTCTGATTAAATGGCTGCATGAAATGGCATGAATTTTATAGGGTAGATTACTCTATGTACATCCTATTTGAAGTATGTTTTTCTGAATTTAAGTACTGTTTGTGTACTGAGTTACTCATTTCTTTGCAAGTCATGTTTGACATGTTATATAAAATATTTGAAACTTACTTAGTAAGTTTAATCAAATTGTCTTGTGATGTTAACCATGTTGTTTTGTGTAGTCATAGATGTTAAATAACTACTCTATAAATGATTGCCCATATGCTTAGTTATGTTTGTTATATTTTAAATTGCAACTTTATTATTAAGCGTGTGTTTATAATACCATTTCTTGCATCACATATAGATACGACTGTTTTATCGGACGGGACGTACGAGCTAATCCCAGAGTCCGAAGAAGGTGATCAAGAGGCCCAGCTGAACGCCACTGTACTAACTGAACACCCGGACCAAAATCCGGAAGAGCCCAAGGCTAATCTAGCTAGTGACTACCGAGAAGGCAAGCCCTGGACATAACCCATATTTCAAATTATTACAATTTATTGTTATTACATACTTGTGCATTTACAGTTCTTAGGATTTGAATTGAAACCCTAGATGCATGATCCTAGGAACCTATGTACTGAACACTAGACTTGAGTTCGAATAATTGCTAAGCTTATAGGACCGGTAAAAGTCGAGTGATTGCCTGTCACTCGCGAGCTCTATAGGAATTGCTTGTTTACTTTCTGCTATCAATATAAGGACGACGGACGGGGTCGTGTTTGATATCATGACCTTGGGTGAGACCCCGTCTGTGTTGATAAATTCTGCTAAGGTCGCGGTGTGTGGTAGCGGTGGTTAAGTTTTTGAACATACTAGCCACATGCCGTAAATATGGTACACGGTAAGCCTGGTAGCCGATCGGACCGGTGAGTGGATATACCTTTCACTCTCTCTTAGAGATAGGTTTTTATTTATGTTTACGTTGCGCAACACCGCGGCTAAAGGGAGGAAGGTGGTGCCCTGTAGTCGGGGAGAGTGACACTATCCACAGGTCGGAATGAAAGGTAAATTATTGTTTGGGAACGACCCGACGGTGTTCCAAACGTGTGTGTTAGGTCTGCCTGGCTAGGTTAACAAATTTTGATTCGAATCGTCTGCTTCTCACGGTTTGGGACTGCTTGATCCCTTTGCTACACAGAATAATAAGAGCAACATTACTATGATCAATCTTGATGTTTGACTAAAGTTCTACCATGGTTGGATAGGATTAGTTGCTTACATAGAATGGTTAATCAACTAGAATATGGAAAGCTAAAATGTGAAGTAAGGACCTACTCTTTATTGCTTTTCAGCAAAAGAAAATCAGAGCCTCATAGAACCCTGCATAGTCTAGTTAGGTGAGCTATGAATACCCGTTGACGGTTAAGTCTTGCTGAGTATTAGTATACTCAGCCTTGCTGTTGAAACCTTTTTCAAGTATGAGTTTTGAGGACCAGATCGTTAGTCTGTCTTGGCCCTGCTCTTTGCTTCCTGGCTAGTCCGTAGAATGGGATCCGTCTTCGGCCGGCAATGACCCCGATGAGTGACACCTTGCTTGGGCTAGCTTGGTATAGTTTTGCGATGTGTTGTAGCCGTCGAGTTTTCTTTCCGCTGCTTAAACTCTGAACATGAAACTTATGTCTTGTATAATTCTTTTCTAAGTTTGGATCTGTAATAATGTTTTAAACTTCTTGTAATAACTGCTATGCCGGTGTTGTAAAATATGTATGGTTGTAATATCTCTGGACTCGCCTTCGTGCGTGGTATGCTTGTTCGATCCGAGAACCGGTGGTTGTATCGGGACGTTACCCGACAGACCAAGAATTGTTCCGTTTGAAGTGCGTTTGAGCCGGTGTTGCCTTTAGGGTGATGGCCAGCGCACTTGAGCTGGGATAATTCAGGTGGTTCTGCCACAGTCATTTATGGAGTAGTATTTATTACAATGTTTCTTCATGAATGAGTGTGTGGGTTGGTTTTCATTTTCAGCATTAAAAATATAGCATATTTTCACAATTTCATAATAGCAAATCTACTCACAAGCTAGTGATGAAAAATTAATGCAGAACAGTTCAGGTAATCTTGCATTTACAAAGTAATTTTCAGCATCCAATCATAGAGCATTTGATCATGAAAATTCATGCAAATAGATTACTATGAATACTTCACTATTTTGCACAGAAAGATTAACATGGGTTCTGGTGCTACAAATTACTAAAGCATCTATATAGCATATACTCAGTACTGTAAAATTTGCAGGTTTTACCTCCTTAAGCATCAGAGGGTATAAAATGAACAAAATCAGCAAGCTATTGACTAAAATTAATTCTACAGAGAGCTATACTAAACATGATTTTTAAATGAAGCAATACTCAGTAACTATAGCTCAAAATTTGTAGGCATGATTGCAGAACCAAAATAAGACTTCAGAAATAAATATAGATTTTTCTGAGCACAAAAACTATAAATGAATTAAGTTGATTAAACAAGCATTAATCATGGTATATAGCAAACTAACTCTAACAGTCATGAAATTTATGGATTAGCAAGACTTCTATTACGCATGCATGTAGGAAAAATTTCAGCACAAGATCATGTCCATGTTTTCCAGCATTAAATCATGAAGTGTTTTAACAAATTTGAGAATCTTGATTGTTCTAAGAAGTTAACAGTTTTAGCTGGGTGTCATCTTTTTGCCATAAGCCTAAAATTCTACCAGTGTCAACATATCCAAAAATCAGGGTCATTCAGTGAGCAGAACTTCTAGAACATCCATTAGTGGGTTTTTATTCTTTTTTCATAGATTAAATTTGGTAGAGTTTTTGCAAATTTGGTTGTTACAAAACTTGTAGATTTTGTTACCAGGACTCTAGATCAGTTAAGTTTGCATTTTTATGATTTTTTTTTACATTTTTGAAGTTTACTGCCAAACTCCGGAAAACTTGCAACCAAACCCTTAACCGAAAAAGAAAAATTACAACCGGGTCCTTCACCGGCCTTCTCCACCGTTGCATCTTGCTGGTGGTGTTCTGCTAGGCAGGGCTTACCGAGGCTGCAACGGGGAGGCACGTTGGAGAGAGGAGTTCGAGAACTACCTACCTAGGGTTGGTGTTTAGGTGGATGGTGGTCGGAAACGTGCTCGTCGGCGATGACGGCGGCGATAGTGCTCGGGTCGTGGTCGGTGCAGGTGGAGGAGAGCTCGGGGTAGTCGAACATCGCGTGCATGAGCACCGCAAGAGCGTGAGAAAGCTCCTGGGGTAGCTGTCGTGCTCGGACTCCCCAAGATTTGTCTGGTCCGCGGCATGACTCGAGCTCGCCGGCGGCGGCGCGAAAGGGCAACGGCGTTTGAGGGGCCTCTTGTGGGATTCAGTGCACGTGTGAGCTTTGTTGGGGTTGTGCGAGGCTGCTGGTGTGGTTGGGTAAGGCAATGTGGGCCGGGGTTGGCCTGCCCGTGCGAGCTCGAGCTCGCCGGCAATGGCGGTTAGCGGAGAAAGGGAAGGAGAGAGGGGTCGCGCGATGGCGGGGGCTGTGGTCCTATTTATATGCTGGAGGGCTTCGAGGCGAAGCTAATGGCGCCTAGGGGAGGTTGGCCTGGGCCGGGACGCGCTCGACGACGAGGTGGCGACCGGAGGGGTGGAGCTGCGCATGGCGGGGCGGCGTGGCGCTTCGCCAGCAGGTCAGGGGCGCGTGGCAAGTGGGGGGGAGAAGCCAGCTAGCGTGCCAGGCGGCGAGTTTGAGGTCCACTGGGGACCCAGATGGACGTGGACGGCGTCCACCGTACGCCGGCGGCGAGTGGTGCGCCGCGGAAGAGAACAGGGGAGGGGGAGATGAAGGTAGGGGCACATTTGCAATTTCTGAAAGTTCAGGGACCTCTCGGAAAACTAAAATTTTCTCTAACTTCTGGGGCACAATTGAAAAGTGTCGAATACCAATCTTGCATAATTTTTCAAGATCTATAACTTTTCTTTTATGCAAATTCTCATTTGGAACCCACATTTTGAACTATTTTAAATTAACAAATTTGCACAAAAGGGCTTTGAGTTTCATCCAGATGGTTTTGGCTGAAAGTTCAAATGAGCACATGTCATTTAAGGTACCATTTATGAGCCAAACTTATTTTGTGCACATTTTTTAATTGGATTTTGAGTAGGTTTTCACCCCTTTTTCTTTCTCATTTTAATTTCTTTTGTGTAGTTTGACTTTTATTTGACCTTTCTTTTTTTAATTAATTCCCCAAATTCTTCCTTTGAGTTTTATTTGGGTAAAGTTTTCTGTATTTAAGTGTACAGACACCAGAGGTGTCACACCGGCCGGCCTAAAGCTCGGCCAAAAAATTTTCGAAATTTTTTTGTGAAGTTCTCTGATGCAAAACTTTCAAATTTTAAACATGGGTTGGTTGAAATTCAAAACATGATTATGCAAGTTGGAAAGAAAATTATGCAAGGAAAAATTTAAACTATCCTATATGCAATGCAAGTGATGGATATGTACCACATACCTCATGGCGAGGGCTCGGGTTTTGAGTCCGAAGCCGGACTCTCCATTCCTTCAGTTCGATTGTCGTCGCTGGATGGAGTCTTGGGCGATGACACCTTCTTCCGCCACACTTTCTTGGTGTGGGTTGTGCTTCGACCTTTACTTCCTTTGATTCCAGAAATGTCTTACGCTGAATGCGTCGTTTGGCATTCCTCTAATTATGAAGCTTGATCTACTTTGCTTCCTCTTGAAGTCGTAGCTCCTCCTGAATCCGCAGATTCTGGACGAATGTGATGAGGGCTTCAATGTTTGGAAGCGAGGGTTTCTTCGTCTCTTTCTCGGGTTTTTTCTTCCAACGGACCTCTTTGACTTGGTTGCATTGTTCAACCTTCGATTTGAAGGCGAACTTCTCCTGCTGGCCATTGACGTTGAGTTGGATTTCTCCGGCCCCGACATCAATGTGGGCGTTTGCTGTACTCCAGAACGGCCTGCCCAGGATGAGTGGCGTCTTGGCGTCGACTTCCATGTCGAGAACGACGAAGTCGACGGGAATAAAGAAATTACGGATTTTCACCGGGATATTCTCTACTATTCCCGCGGGATAGTGGACCATTTGATCCACTAGCTGCAAACACATGGCAGTAGGGGCAAGTGCATGATGGTTAAGTTTGTCATAAACTACCTTTGGCATGACACTGACGCTTGCTCCCAAGTCGCAGAGGGCGTTGGATAAATGTTAAACCCCGATCGAGCAAGTGATGGTGGGGCAGCCTGGGTCTTTCTTCTTCACCGGGAGAGGATCGAGTGTAGCAGCGCTACACTCTTCCGTTAACTGCACGACCTCAATGGTGGGCAGCGTCCACTTGTTTCCAAGAATATCCTTGATATACTTGGCATACGTGGGTACCTGCATAGCATAAAGAAGTGGTATATTGACATATAACTTCTTGATTATCTCGATGAAATTGCCGAATTGTTCGTCGGCCACTAGCTTCCTTATCCACTCCGGAAACGGTAAGGCAGTTTGTGTCGTGTTAGTCCCGTGAAGTTCTCGGGGGTTCCACGGGGTCTTCCTGGGTAGCAAGTGTGTTGGAGTCGACGGGCTCCTCCTCCTCTTCGTCTTCAACGTCGGTACTGCTAGCGATTACAGTCTTCCACTGCTTTCCTGCATCCTTTGGGAAAGGTGGCTCTTGTGTGGATGATTGAAAAGAATCTCGACCCGAGATTGGATGATTGAATTGAGGTTGGGAACAAGATACCTGGGGTGAAGCTAAGAAAACCCGGATAATGTCGATTGAGGTAATCTTCCATCTCCCAAGTGGCTTCTTCTTCAGTGTGATGAGACCACAGAATTTTATACATTTTTACCACCTTTCGATGGGTGCCTCTCTTTTTGATCAAAAATTCTGAGTGGATATTCAGTATAAGAGAGGTCGGGTTCCACTAACAATTCTTGTTGATCGAGGATCTCAGTAGGAACTCGGATACACTTCTTGAGTTGAGATATGTGGAAAACATCATGGATGGCTGCGAGTCTCGAAGGTAGTCGTAGTCGATAAGCCACGGGTCCACATTCGTCATTGATTTCATATGGCCCGACATAGCGAGGTGCTAGCTTGCCTTTGACTCCGAAGCGTTGAACGCCTCAAGTTGGTGAAACTCGTAAATAAACGTGATCACCAACGCTGAATCTCAAAGGTTTTCTTTGATTGTCAAAGTAACTCTTTTGCCGGGATTGGGCTGCTCGGAGATTTGCCTGTATGATCTTCACTTTCTCCTCAGCCTCGACCACTAATTCAGGTCCGAATATTTTACGTTCTCCCGTCTGGGACCAACTCAAAGGAGTTCGACACCGTCGACCATATAAGGCTTCAAAGGTGCCATTTTTAGACTGGCTTGATAGCTGTTGTTGTAGGAAAACTTAGCTAAAGCCAAGCATTTGTCCCAATTTTTGTCATAATGAAGACACACGCTCGAAGCATGTCTTAAAGAATTTGATTCACCCTTTCGGTTTGCCCATCAGTTTGTGGATGGTAAGCTGAGCTTCAAATTAATTTAGTCCCGAGAGCCTCTTGGAGTTGCTCCCAAAACCGTGCCACAAACTGAGTACCACGATCTGAGATAATGGTTTTTGGTACACCGTGTAAGTAGACAATTTGATCGATATAAATTTCCGCATACTTCTTGGCTCGATATTCCGTATGCACTGGAATAAAATGAGCAGTCTTTGTGAGCCTGTCAACAATAACCTAGATGGAATCATGGTGTTGGGAGGTGTTGGGTAAGCCCACAATGAAATCCATACTGATATCTTCCCATTTCCAGGATGGAATTGGTAGAGGTTGGAGAGTTTAAGCAACTTTCAAATGACAAGCTTTCACTCTCTGACATGTATTACACTCTAAAACATATTTAGCAATTTCTCTTTTCATTCGACTCCACCAAAAATTTTGTCTGAGATCTTGGTACATTTTGGTGCTGCCTAGATGAATGGAAAATTTAGAGAGATGGGCTTCATCCAAGATTTGTTTCTGCAGCTCATGATTTTTGGGAACGACTAGGTGATCCTTGAACCACAAAATTCCTTTATGGTCCACATGGAAACACCTGCTGCGGCTGTGGTGGAGCATAGCGAGTTTGCTGCTGCTACTGCTTAGGAGGTCGAATAACCCATCACCCTGGCTGAGGGGCCTTCTGAGAGGGTGCAGCTGGAACATTCTGCACAATGCGATGCCTCGGTGCAGAGGCACTCGAGGGTCCAGCAGGTGCCTTGTGTTTCTTTTCAGCGCATTGTGCAGAGATAAGATCTTCCTGGGTGATAACCAAATTCACTAAATCATTGAAAGAGTCCGCACGGACAAGATTGAGCCTTTCTTATAACTTGGTACTAAGGCCTCGATGAAAACGTTCATGCTTCTTAGCATCGGTATCCATGTGATGTCTAGCATATTGACACAAGTGATTGAAAGCCTGTGCATACTGCAACACAGTCCAAGTGCCCTGAGTTAATGCCAAGAACTCGTTGAGCTTACGGTCAAGAAGTCCAGTTAGAGTATGGTGAGCTCGAAAAGCATTCTTGAACTCATTCCACGTCACCACATGATCAGCTGGTAACATTCCGTGGTAATGATCCCACCATATACGAGCTAATCCGCGAAGTTGATGTGCGGCATAGTGAGTCTTGTTCGCTTTGGAACAAGGAGCAGTCAATAGAGAAAACTTGGACTCGATTGTACGAATCCAAGCGTCCGCGTCAAGAGGCTCATCCGCTTTAGTGAATAGTGGAGGCTGCGTACTGAGGAAATCTTGGTAGCTCGCTTCTTGCGCTTGATGAGCATGATGCCCACCCCGCGGCTGCTGCTGAGCTTGAAGCAACTGTCGCAAAATTTCAGTCTATGCGGCAAGAACCTCGGCGATACCCACTAGTGGAGGAGGTGGAGGTGGATTGCCATTCCCTCCGGCTCCAAAACCACTGGGGCTGCCACGAGTTGATCTAACCATCTGAAACGTGAGTAAGTTGCATTAGTGTAACACCCGGTTCATAAAAGAACATAAACCGAGCAATCATATACGTGCCAGGATCAAGTCACACGTATATACAACAGAATGAACAGTATATCATAGCACATATCACGTAAAAAGACATAATAAAGCGTATACGAATGTTATTTATTACAATAATGACAGAAATGTCTGATACAGCGGAAGCGAAGTACAAATTACGATAAAGCTCTCCGAAGCTGAAGCAGGGCGCCATAGCGACGTCGACTGGGAGACGAAGCACCTAGAAGTCCTCGTAGTCCTGGTAGCGCTGGACGAACTCCCTCGTGTCGGCAGGAACTGAGCAGCTGTAGCGAAACCAAGAGGAAAAAGTAGAGAAGAGGCAAGAGTGAGTACACAGCTTGTACTCAACAAGTATAACACAAACTATGAGGCTCTAGGCTGGCTGACTCAACTGCATTAGCTTTTAAGTGTTGGCAAAATTTTATTAAAGCTATTTACTACGAGTTGATGAATTACCATTAACCCAGTTACATAGTAATTAATCAGAATTAATTATACTACTACTGAGAACCAAACCGAAACCAAGCCACCAAGGTAACCCCGAGAAGCACCTCCCTCGTCGGAAGGAGATAACTTCACTAATCAAAAGGAGGATCTGGGCCGCTCATGACCGTGAGCACGGCTAGTATACCAGTTTTACACTCTGCAGAGGTTGCACATCTTTACCCACAAGTCGTGAGCTACGCTAGAGGTTCATCACACTTCCTTAGGTGAGATGACTAGCGACTCACTACGAGGCCGTTACAAAGAATCTCGTTGGTAAGGCGTAACCGCGAGAGATAGGTCAGCGACGATGGGGCCCACCTCACGGGGGTACAAGCACAGGTACGCAAACCAAGCACAGACCAGCCGGAGGAGCAGGGACCATTGAAGCTTACTACTCTTGCCCCGCAGGTAAGTTACTCCAAACCAAAAAGATCTAATTATTATGCCAAGTCTATCCCATTCTAGCCTTGTGGTAGCGCTGTTGTCCCAGGTTGTCGCTCTATGAACCGGTCCTTATGGAGAGTGGCCAACCAGGCAGTAAGCACCGTGCTGGCCCCCTAAACCATGTTTCTACAAAAACCATCTTTTAACGAGACGTGAGCCACTCAAGCCACCCAGAGTGCCACTCTCAGAATTAAGTTCAAGTAAACCATTAATCAAATTAATTAAAAAGGACCAGAGTGTGTTATAGCGCAGCAACCTAGCACAACTAACCAAAATGCAACCCAAAGGTATATATAAAGGATATAAAGTGGCTAGGAAATCCTTATAGGCATACAGTATTAAAATGCAGTATGAAATTGTATTTAAAGATGATAGGTTGTTCATGTTATACTTGCCTTCCTCGTACTGCTCTGGCTGCTGCTCAAACTGATCCGAAGACGGCTGCTCCGGGTACTGGTACTGGGGCTCCTCAGATGGATCAACGTCTACTCACGAACACATGGCCAAAACAATGCACAGAAGTAAGCATACAAGCAAACACTAACAAAAACTAAGAAACAATACATCAATACATAAAAACAGCGCACAAAACTACTCTAGAACTATTCTACGCGTCACAACAATCGCGTGGACATAAAGAACGCTAAAAACGGAGCTAAAACGCATATTCTGGATCTGGGCGTGCGTGATCCAGGGCTGTGATCTGGGCGTGCGTGCCCAGGGGAACCGCAGCGAGATTCCCGGCGAAGATCGGTGCGGTCGCTGCGCGAGGAAGGAAGGGAGGAGGGGGACGGGACTGCCAGGTGGGCCATGGCTGTCGGCGAGCGCGGGCGACGCGCGGGCGTGGAAGAGGTGTCTGACGCGCGGGCCCAGGCGGCAGGGAGCGCGGGCTGAGGGGGAGAGCTTGCTGGGCCAGGGGAGCGGCGCTGCTGGCTGGGCCGGCTCAGGCTGGGCGGGGGCGGGAGCGGGCCGTTGCGGGTTGGGCTGGGCCGAGTGGGGAGCGGGAGATGGGATGGGCCGCGGGCCAGGCTGGGTGCTGGGTTTTGGTTGTGGGTTTGGGTTTGTTTTCTATTTTCCTTTCTATTTCTATTTACTCTCTCATTTCAAATCTAAGTCAAACAAAGGTTGAATTCAAATATGAATTTGAATTCAAACCACAATCAATTAAAAGTATGCACCAGCATGAATGCAACAACAAAATTTAAACCTATGATAAATTTTAATCATTAAGGAACAAAAATTAGATTAAATGCCAACTAAACACAATAAACCTTAGAAAAATAAATAAAGCCAATTTAATTTATTAATAAATGCTGAAATTTAAATTAGGGTGTTACAGACCCTACCGCCTTAAAGAAATCTCGTCCCCGAGATTTAGCTGGGCTGGTTAGCAAAGAGATCTGGATATGTCTTCTTTAGCTCATCCTCTCGCTCCCAAGTAGCCTCAGCTTCACTGTGGTGGCTCCACTGAACTCTGCACATCTTGATGCGCTTGTTCCGAGTAACCCTCTCTGACGTCTCCAGAATCTTCACCGGATGCTCAGTATAAGTCAGATCTTCCTGGACATCGACTCCATCCAGAGGTGCCTGCTCCTCGGGTACTCGCAGACACCTCTTCAGCTGAGATATATGGAAGACATCATGAACTCCCGAGAGACTGAGAGGTAACTCCAGGCGATAAGCAACTTCGCCTTTCCGCTCTAGCACCTTGAATGGTCCCACATACCGAGGTGCTAACTTCCCTTTGACATTAAATCTGCGGATTCCTCTCATCGGAGACACCTTCAAGTACACATAATCACCAACACTGAAAGTCAGGTCTCTCCGCTTGCCATCAGCATAGCTCTTCTGTCTGCTCTGTGCAATCCTCAGATTTTCTCGCACAGCCTGAACCATCTGCTCTGCATCATCTATGATCTCAGGACCGAAGAGTTGCTTCTCACCAATCTGATCCCAATAGAGAGGAGTCCTGCACTTTCTGCCATACAATGCCTCGAAGGGAGACTTCTTCAGACTAGCCTGATAGTTGTTGTTATATGAGAACTCAGCATAAGACAGGCACTTATCCCAACTGGTACCGTACTGAATAGCACAAGCTCTCAGCATATCCTCCAACACTTGGTTGGTTCTCTCTGTCTGCCCATCTGTCTGAGGGTGGTAAGCCGTACTGAAGCGCAGCTTCGTATCCAATGAATCATGAAGCTGCTCCCAGAACCGAGAAGTGAACTGAGACCCTCTGTCAGATATAATCTTCTTGGGCACACCACGCAAGCAGACAATCCGAGAGATGTACAACTCTGCAAGTCTAGCACCGGAGTAAGTAGTGTTCAATGGAATGAAGTGAGCAACCTTCGTCAATCGATCCACTACTACCCATATAGGGTTGTACCCTTTCTGAGTACGAGGCAATCCAACAATGAAGTCCATAGTGATTTCCTCCCATTTCCACTCTGGAATCTTCAAAGGCTGTAACAGACCTGCTGGCCTCTGATGCTCAGCCTTGACACGCTGACAGGTGTCACAAATAGCCACGTACTCTGCCACTGAACGCTTCATCCCATACCACCAGAAACGTTCCTTCAGATCATAGTACATCTTCGTGCTGCCCGGATGAATAGAGTATGCTGTATCATGGGCCTCACTCAGAATCAACTTCCGGAGATCATGCACATCAGGCACGCAGATCTGGTTCTTGTACCACAAAGTACCCTGATCGTCCTCTCTGAAATGAGGAGCCTTGCCCTTCTTGAGCAACTCACGAATCTCTTGCAGCTTCTCATCATCTTTCTGATGCTGCCTGATCTCTGACTCTAGAGTCGGTACTGCCTCAAATGCTGCACTGGAAGTATGATGCAAGAAGCCCAGACTCAACTGCTCGAACTCCTCGCATAACTCTGGAGGCATCTGGAAAGCCACGGCCATGTTGACATAACTTCTTCTGCTCAGAGCATCTGCTACAACATTGGCCTTGCCCGGATGATAGTGAATCTCCAGATCATAGTCCTTGACCAACTCTAACCATCTCCTCTGCCGCATGTTCAGCTCATTCTGCGTGAAAATGTACTTGAGGCTCTTGTGATCAGTGTAGATATCACACCGCTGCCCATACAAGTAATGCCTCCAAATCTTCAGAGCATGCACAACTGCGGCTAACTCAAGATCATGAGTAGGATAATTCAGCTCATGCCGACGTAACTGCCGTGAAGCATAAGCAATCACTCTGCCCTCCTGCATCAGAACACACCCAAGACCATCCTTCGAAGCATCACAATATACCGTGAACCTCTTCATCTGGTCTGGCAGAGTCAGGACTGGCGCCGTAGTCAACCTTTTCTTCAGCTCATCAAAGGCCATCTGTCGCTCATCAGTCCATATGAATGCCACATTCTTCTCTAGCAAAGAAGTCAAGGGCTTCGCGATCTTGGAGAAATTCTCGATGAACCTCCGATAATATCCAGCTAAGCCCAAGAAAGACCTGACTTCCTTCACTGTCTGCGGTGTCTCCCACTCGAGCACATCCTTCACCTTGCTCGGATCAACAGCAATGCCTCCCTGAGAGATAACATGACCGAGGAAAGGAACCTCGTCAATCCAGAACTCACACTTGCTGAACTTGGCATACAACTGATGCTCTCTCAATCTCTGCAATACGAGCCTCAAATGTTCCTCATGCTCTTCCTCTGTCTTGGAGAAGATCAGAATATCATCAATGAAAATCACCACAAAGACATCCAGATAATCCATGAAGACCATGTTCATCAGATGCATGAAGTAAGCCGGGGCATTAGTCAAGCCAAAGGACATGACTGTATACTCATATAGCCCGTACTTGCAGGTGAATGCCGTCTTCGGAATATCCCCAGGACGGATCCTCAGCTGAAAATAACCCGAACGAAGATCAATCTTCGAGAATATACGAGCACCTCGAAGCAAATCGAAGAGATCCTCAATACGGGGCAGTGGATGCTTGTTCTTGATAGTGACTGCATTCAGCTCCCGATAATCCACACACATCCTCTTCGAGCCATCCTTCTTATCTACTAGCAGCAATGGAAAAGCCCAAGGAGAGAAGCTGCGACGGATATAGCCCTTGGCTAGCAACTCATCAATAGTCTTCTTAACTTCTTCATGCTCTATAGGTGCCATACAGTAGGGCCACTTTGCAATAGGAGCTGTGCCAGGCAAGAGATCAATACAAAACTCAATGGCGCGTTCAGGCGGCATACCTGGCAGATCATCCGGGAAGACATCCGGGAATTCAGACACCACGCGAATACCGTCCGTGGGTCTAGCCTCCATCTGATGAAGAAATCCCGAAGGCTGTACTGCACTGATAACAACCTCTTGGCCACTGGAAGCTGATAGCAAGACTGTCCTCTGAGCACAATCTATCCGAACTCCCCATTTGGCCAGAGTCTCCATTCCCAGAATGACATCAATGCCCTTGGTGTCTAGCACCATCAGATCAGTACAGAACTCTACTCCCCTCAAGGAAACACTGACTCTCGGGCAGTAAGTGTGAGACCTCAACTGTCCTCCCGGTGAAGATACTAACAGGCACCTCTTTAATGTGCTAGTATGAATACCATGATGCTCGACAAAAGACTGAGTAATGAAGGAATGCGTAGCACCAGTATCAAAAAGCACTGTAGCTGGATATGAATTAACCATGAACGTACCAATAACCACGTTAGGAGCCTCGGCCGCTGACTCGGCCGTCACGTGGTTCACTCTGCCCTGAAGTGGCGCCCTGGGCTGAGCTGGGCGCCCCTACTGTCCCGCCTGCGCCTTCCGGGGGCAAGCGTTGGCGTAGTGCCCCGGCTGGCCGCAGTGAAAGCAGGTGCGAGGAGGTCCCTGAGCCTGCTGTCCGGTAGGAGCTGCCGGACGTGGAGCCTGCGGTGCCGGTGGAGCTGGTAGAGCAGTACGAGCCGGAGGTGCCGGTAACCTCTGGCCCTGACCTGCCTGCTGCTGTCGAGGCGGGTACTGCTACGGTGGCCTCTGCTGGTACTGCTGAGGAGGCCGGTACTGCTGCTGGTACTGCTGGGGAGGCTGGAGGCGTGGACGAGTGTTGCTGCTGGAAGCAACGGGGACAACCTTCCTCTTCTTGTCCTCCATCTCTAGGTGCTTGCGCTCAGTGTTGAGTGCGCTGTCAACCAGATGGTTGAAGTCGTCAAAGCGGAGGTTGAGCAGCGCGTACTGGAGGTAGTCCTCAAGACCCTCCATGAAGTGCTCCTGCTTCTTGCGGTCATCCGCAACCTCGGCAGGGGCGTAGCGAGCCAGCTGAAGAAAACGATCACGATACTCCGTGACCGACATAATTCCCTGAAGTGACAAAGACGGATAGATATCGAAAGATTAACTCAAGATTTCATAAGGATGGAACAAGGGGCATTAGCTCAAAAGAAACCGCTGAATGATTATATTTAAGATTACCTGCTTCAGTGCAAGGAACTCCTTCTGCTTCATCTTCATAACGCCCGCGGGGACGTTGTGGCTGCGGAAACGCTCCCTGAACTGAAGCCAAGTGAGAGCCTCGCGGTCGTGAACTGGGTGGGACTCCCACCAGTCCAAAGCTGCCCCTCGCAGCTGTCCTGCTGCGTACAGAACTCTCTCCCGATCATCGCACTGGGCGATGTCCAGCTGACGCTCCACTGCACGGAGCCAGTCGTCAGCCTGAAGAGGGTCGGACGTGTGAGAAAACGTCGGCGGGTGACCCCTCAGGAACTCAGCACGCCTGTCGCGAGGCTGCGGCGGTGGAGGAGGCGGAGGCTGAGTGTGAGCCTGCTGAAGAGCCTGAACGGTGTTGTTCAGGGTGGCCATCATCTGCATCTGGAGCTGGAAGTACTGCTCCGGAGTCAAAGGTGGCGGCATCGGGATCCCGGTACCCTGGTTGTTCTGACCCTGCTGCTGGCCAGAACCGGAACCGGTGCTCCTGGTGTTCACCATCTGATTTGAACAAAAGATTTCACGAGTAAGGATATTGTAGGAATAAATTCAGATGGATATGATAACTCTTTGCGGAAAAAGACTCAGCCATGATAAAGTAGACAGAATAGAGTGGACTGTTTTACCCCCAACGATCTAACTCATTTTATTAATTAGTTAACTTTAACATCAGAGTGATTTTCTTTAAACAAAATTAAGCTACTAAGCTATGCAATCATTCAAAAATCCAAATCAAACATGTAGCATAATAACAAGCAGACAATTTTCACAACTTAGCCGAGTTTAGCAATAGACTCGACTAACACAACGCGTCGCAGAACGTGCTATCGTGTTATTATAAAAAGGTCACCTAGCTAACTCATGGTGGTCAGATGACTGATTCAGGCCAAATCTACGAGAACTATTCTTCAGAGAGAGAAATCAAGGCAAGAAGGGTAAAAGTCATAGAAGTCAAGGGGTATAATAGTAAAATAGTTTCAGCAGGCAAGGATTGGAGAGAAGAAGTTCTAAAACTCGACCAGTTCTATCTAGGCTTCGTCCTACAGTCGATACGGCTCTGATACCACTCTGTAACACCCGGTTCATAAAAGAACATAAACCGAGCAATCATATACGTGCCAGGATCAAGTCACACGTATATACAACAGAATGAACAGTATATCATAGCACATATCACGTAAAAAGACATAATAAAGCGTATACGAATGTTATTTATTACAATAATGACAGAAATGTCTGATACAGCGGAAGCGAAGTACAAATTACGATAAAGCTCTCCGAAGCTGAAGCAGGGCGCCACAGCGACGTCGACTGGGAGACGAAGCACCTAGAAGTCCTCGTAGTCCTGGTAGCGCTGGACGAACTCCCTCGTGTCGGCAGGAACTGAGCAGCAGTAGCGAAACCAAGAGGAAAAAGTAGAGAAGAGGTAAGAGTGAGTACACAGCTTGTACTCAACAAGTATAACACAAACTATGAGGCTCTAGGCTGGCTGACTCAACTGCATTAGCTTTTAAGTGTTGGCAAAATTTTATTAAAGCTATTTACTACGAGTTGATGAATTACCATTAACCCAGTTACATAGTAATTAATCAGAATTAATTATACTACTACTGAGAACCAAACCGAAACCAAGCCACCAAGGTAACCCCGAGAAGCACCTCCCTCGTCGGAAGGAGATAACTTCACTAATCAAAAGGAGGATCTGGGCCGCTCATGACCGTGAGCACGGCTAGTATACCAGTTTTACACTCTGCAGAGGTTGCACATCTTTACCCACAAGTCGTGAGCTACGCTAGAGGTTCATCACACTTCCTTAGGTGAGATGACTAGCGACTCACTACGAGGCCGTTACAAAGAATCTCGTTGGTAAGGCGTAACCGCGAGAGATAGGTCAGCGACGATGGGGCCCACCTCACGGGGGTACAAGCACAGGTACGCAAACCAAGCACAGACCAGCCGGAGGAGCAGGGACCATTGAAGCTTACTACTCTTGCCCCGCAGGTAAGTTACTCCAAACCAAAAAGATCTAATTATTACGCCAA
Organism: Panicum virgatum; assembly: GCF_016808335.1. Lineage (NCBI taxonomy): Eukaryota > Viridiplantae > Streptophyta > Magnoliopsida > Poales > Poaceae > Panicum > Panicum virgatum. Next base: position 22,328,226 of record NC_053145.1, read on the forward strand.
GTCTATCCCATTCTAGCCTTGTGGTAGCGCTGTTGTCCCAGGTTGTCGCTCTATGAACCGGTCCTTATGGAGAGTGGCCAACCAGGCAGTAAGCACCGTGCTGGCCCCCTAAACCATGTTTCTACAAAAACCATCTTTTAACGAGACGTGAGCCACTCAAGCCACCCAGAGTGCCACTCTCAGAATTAAGTTCAAGTAAACCATTAATCAAATTAATTAAAAAGGACCAGAGTGTGTTATAGCGCAGCAACCTAGCACAACTAACCAAAATGCAACCCAAAGGTATATATAAAGGATATAAAGTGGCTAGGAAATCCTTATAGGCATACAGTATTAAAATGCAGTATGAAATTGTATTTAAAGATGATAGGTTGTTCATGTTATACTTGCCTTCCTCGTACTGCTCTGGCTGCTGCTCAAATTGATCCGAAGACGGCTGCTCTGGGTACTGGTACTGGGGCTCCTCAGATGGATCAACGTCTACTCACGAACACATGGCCAAAACAATGCACAGAAGTAAGCATACAAGCAAACACTAACAAAAACTAAGAAACAATACATCAATACATAAAAACAGCGCACAAAACTACTCTAGAACTATTCTACGCGTCACAACAATCGCGTGGACATAAAGAACGCTAAAAACGGAGCTAAAACGCGTATTCTAGGCCAAAAACAAGGTTCAGGGGCTTATTTGCAATAAAAACAGGGTTCCAGGGATTTTTCTGCTAAAACCGAGGGCTAAAACGTAAATAAACGTTAACTCCAGGGTCTATCTCATAAAAGAACCAGGGCTGGACGGCGGGTTTAAATCTGGTAAAACTCAGGGGGCTACGCGTTAAAATCAGGGTCTAACTGTAATTATTTTTGAAAAGGCTAGGACCGCGGGTTGATTAGCAAAGAGTCCAGGGACTCTTTAACAAAAACACCAGGCGAACCGTTATCTTCAGATCGGGACCGTCGGATCTCGATCTGAGGGCTCAAGGAGGCTCGGGTCTAGATCTAATCTAGACCGTCGGTCTTGGATCGGGTGGCCAGGGAGGTTTGGGGTGCTGGGCGGCGGCGCTCAGCGCCGGAGTTCGTTTCCGCGGCGGCGGTTTTGCCGGAGGAGGCCAAATCCGGCACTCCGGTGTCGGTTTGAGCCGGGGATGGGCCGTGGAGCACCATTGCGCCATGGGTGATACACCTATGCGCTCAGAGCAGCGGATTAGGGCTCGGGACGGCGTGTGCGGCGGCGGTGGCGGGTGTGCGCGGCGGAGCGTCGCCGGCGTGCGCTCGCGCGGCTGCGGGGGTGTGCTACAAGCTAAGGTAGCTAGTGTAAAAGTATGGCGGGGTCTTGCGAGGGCTCACCGAGGACGCGATACCGCCGGGGTCGCAGTGCAGAATCACCGGCGTCGGGGTCCGGCGGTGGCTCGGTGTGACACTCGTGGACAGGTCGCTGCAGAGCGCCACCGACCTCCTGGATCACACGGGGAGTCTCGCTGTCGATCTGCGAACGCGGGAGGTGGGTCAATTGGACCGGAGGAACGCCGGCGGTGATGGATTTCAACGGCGGCCCGATCTCACCTGAGTCGAAATCCGGCGCAATCCCGGCGCGGTGCGGGCAGAGCTCGGGGAAGACCGGCTTGTGGAGGTCACCGGCGGTAAGGCGGAGCGTCTGCGGGGTTTCGCAGGGGCGGAGGTGTAGCGGGGTGGCGTGGATGCGGCGGCGCACGAGCTCTGCACGGCGGAGCTAGGTGCGGCGCGGCTCGCTAGGGTTTGGGGCGGCTAGGGCGTGGAGATAGGGTGCAGGGGGGTCCGCTGGGGGCCAATTATAGGCCGGGCTGTGATCTGGGCGTGCGTGCCCAGGGGAACCGCAGCGAGATTCCCGGCGAAGATCGGTGCGGTCGCTGCGCGAGGAAGGAAGCGAGGAGGGGGACGGGACTGCCAGGTGGGCCATGGCTGTCGGCGAGCGCGGGCGACGCGCGGGCGTGGAAGAGGTGTCTGACGCGCGGGCCCAGGCGGCAGGGAGCGCGGGCTGAGGGGGAGAGCTTGCTGGGCCGGGGGAGCGGCGCTGCTGGCTGGGCCGGCTCAGGCTGGGCGGGGGCGGGAGCGGGCCGTTGCGGGTTGGGCTGGGCCGAGTGGGGAGCGGGAGATGGGATGGGCCGCGGGCCAGGCTGGGTGCTGGGTTTTGGTTGTGGGTTTGGGTTTGTTTTCTATTTTCCTTTCTATTTCTATTTACTCTCTCATTTCAAATCTAAGTCAAACAAAGGTTGAATTCAAATATGAATTTGAATTCAAACCACAATCAATTAAAAGTATGCACCAGCATGAATGCAACAACAAAATTTAAACCTATGATAAATTTTAATCATTAAGGAACAAAAATTAGATTAAATGCCAACTAAACACAATAAACCTTAGAAAAATAAATAAAGCCAATTTAATTTATTAATAAATGCTGAAATTTAAATTAGGGTGTTACAATTAGGCCCAACATTTTCATCATTTCAAATGGAACATACAACTCAAGATATAATGGAAATGATAAGAATTACTTAAATCATGTTACACAGAAAAACTGGTGATACGAAAAAGCGCATAACGGGAGTTATGTACTTGATATGAACTTGAAATTTTTACAGGAGATAGTTAATTTCATGATCTACAACTTTGGTAGTCAATGCAAAGTCAGATTCCCAGTGTATGTTAGTCGAAAAATTCAATTACTCCTCCTCTGGTTTTCTGATTTTACAGAAAACAGAGCCTCTGTAATTTGCGATTATCTCCTGCTATGCAGATTCGTTTGAGCTGAAATTTTTTGAGCATTTCTATGATGAAATTTGGAACAACTTTGGTATTCTACTCACGAGCTAAATCGGAAAGAAAGTAAGGATAAAAATTCGAACTAGCTGCTGCGTTCAGCTTTTCACAGATTACCGATTTTTCACATGAGTAGCATTAGGATTCATTACATACATCATCTTCTCTTTTCTACTTGGGTCTTCCTAACATCAGTACTAGGAGTTACTCAACTCTAAGTTAGCCTAGTAGCCATGATCCAAAAGTAAGCCACACTAAGAGTAGTCTACAAAAGCTAAGAAAACAGCGCCTCGGTCTACATGTTGACCGATGCCTCGCTCGCTACGGGAGTGTGAACCTCAACCGGAGCGGGCTGCGGCGCCTGGTCCTCAAAGTCCATCTCCGAAACACCCTGGATCTCCTGAGGCTCCTCCTCACCATCCACCTGCATGGGGCCGGGTGGTGCGGGCTGATCGACCTGCATCTAGTGGAGCTGAGCCTGAGCGTCGTCCAAGTCAAGCTGAAGGTCGTGAAACTGATCCTCCAGGAAGTTGATCGTAGCATCATGATCCATCACCATGTCCTGAAGCTTGTGGACCTGGCCATGGAGCTGGGTGATAAGAGCACCCCGGCTCTCGAGCTCGGCACTGGCCTCCTGAAGCTGCTCGTCCCTCAGCTGGACAGTCAGGTGCAAGGCCTGAGCCTGGTCAATCAGCTGAGCGATGGCGTAGCTCTGGAAAGTCTGTAGAGACCGTCTAAGCACAACGCTGTCGTCCAGAGTACCCCGACCGGGTCGATGGTAGTGACTGCGTCCACGTGTGCCATCCGGTCAAGCCAAAACGGGTCGGCCGGGTCGGGTGCAGGGAACAACCGGTACGCGGTCAGAACCACCTCCAAAGGGTGCAAGGAGCAGAAAGTGGTCATCGCCCTCATGGCGGTGAGCTCCCAAGTGTCTAGCATATGGTGGCCGACCACCTGAGTCACGATCGGCTCCCACCCATTGAGCGGGTGCTGCGGAATCACCATCGTCACACTGCAGCGACGAACTCCGTCCTCCCCAAAATCGTGGCCATCGTAGAGCGGTGGCTGGAGGTAACCGGCTGCACTCAAAAGCTCCCAGAGACGGCGAGGAAGTCCGTCCCAGTGCAAGCAAGCGGAATGCACGTGCCCCTGCTCGTCAACAAGCACCAGCTCGTCCATCTGTCCCAACAAAAGACCGATGGATCAAATGATGGTAAAACAAGGAATGGCTGATTCTAGACAGTGAAAGAAATTGATTGAAACGATATATAATCAGCTCTGAAAATTTTCAAAAATTTACAGAAGACTCCTATGATAACAAGGAACATTTCATCTAGTCATCACTAAGATCACTTCGGATCCTAAGAGGGTGATATGCTCAGGTTTTCAGAATGATGTCAACCAGAAAATCTGTGTGTCCAGAGAGGGTGTAATTTGACAATAACTACCAAACCTGTTGACCAAGATAATTCAAAATTTTATGCTAAGTTCATCATTAAGTTATCTACAACTTTTGTATTGTACGATTTTTCGTTTGAACAACTTAAGTAGGTCGAAAAATTCATTTTATACAAACTGCTCAAAGTTGACAGATTTACAGAAGGTTGAACTAATTTCAAAAACACCAAGTTAGGAGGATTAAAAAATTCTCAAATTTTTACAGGAGTTTGGTGATTTAGATAGCTTAATTTAATCTTACTAACCCAACTTGATTTGAGAAATTTATCATCAGTTTAAAATTCGAGGAAGCCAATTTTCCTAAATTTGCAGACTAGCTAGATGATCCTTAAGATAGGGTTTCAACCTTTTTTATTACAATTTCTTCCAAGGATTTCTTTGCTGAAAATTTTGAGGATGAATGCAGAACCTATCCGTCCTCACCAAGGAAAAGAATTGCCATGTAGCTTTGGTCTTACGCAGTTGACTTTGGTGGCATACATATTACGTCTCTCGCTATATAACTACTCGATATAGCTAGATAGCTTAAGATTCATTTTCGAGTTAGCATACCTGCAGAAAAATTGACAATATACAAAATGAACCTTCGTGCCAGCACTCACGAAAGCGTTCCCATTCATTACCAATCAATATAGAACCGGCATCCATACAATTCCCATCGTATGGACAACGTTAAGCATACGTCATCGAAACAACGTATTGACTGAGTACCGTCTTTGACGGGGAATTGAATTCCAATTTCGAACCATTACTCCCCATATAATCAACCGAAGTTGGTATATGGGCAGCAGCTCAAGTAGGGCACTGCTTGAGCTCCAGCGTTCGGCTCGCATCACCGACGGGAAGGTCAGACTCCCTCAGCTAACTGAGCAAGCATACCTCCGCGGAGATGATGTAGTTGCATAATTTAAAATGCAGAATTTAAATACTGAATAGTAATGTGCTGGGAGTTAGCCATACAATATAAGCCACCTGATTATACCCATAAGATCCCCTAGGGCTTTACGTTCTAGACTTGTCCTTGGAGATCCTAGACTTTTCAAAAACTTGGTAGTTTTAAAGTCAAGTTTTAGTTTGTTGTTTTGAAAACAGGGGTTGCCATCTCTGGTAGGCTGTCGGCGAGCTCTGATGCCAGCTGTGGCAGAACCACCCAAACTAACTGGGCCCGGGTGCACTGATCTTTGTTGCTAGGCAACTTGACCCAATTTGGCACGCACCGGTAGTTCCTTGAGTGAAGCCTCGATAAAAGCCACGCTATTCCAGGATCGTGCAGACAACACTCACACGAAGGTGAGCCCAGATATTACAACACAGAACATCTCATACATCTCAGAGTGATTGCAGCGGAAGATAAATTTATTACAAACCAAGTTCAGAATAGTAAGTACTATAGAGTTCAACTACTCCAATTATTCAAGTCTCATTGTTTCAGCGAAAGCAGTAAAAGATAACTGGCGAAAAGAAGTGACACATCGATAAAGCCCGTACGAAAGCGTCACTCAGAGGGAGGGTGGTCAGCACCGGCTGAAGGACCATCCCACTCAACAGACCAACCCGGAGGCAAAGTACAAGGCCAAGTAAGACTCGCAATCATATCCTCGAAGTTAGTACCTGAAAATGGTGCCACAAGCAAGGCCGAGTATACTAATACTCAACAAGACTTACCCGTCACCGGATATACCATAGTCCGATAACTAGACATGCAAGGCTTTTTGGTTTGTGGGGTTTGTTTTGCCAAAAACGCCACTAAGAGTTGATCCTTATTTTCATATTTTACCTTAGCCATTTTCTAGTTGGATTAACCGTTTTAAGTTTGCATCTATCTCTACTCAAATATGGTAGAGCAACCATTTATTAAGACAGCAGTATTATCATCATCATGTTCCACTTGTTACTCTATGTGACCGAAAACATTAAGCAATCTCATTCCGTGAGAGGTGGACGATTCTGAATCGAATTTCAACCTGACCAGGGGAACCTAGACCACACGCATGGGGATCGACTTCGCTCCCGCCCACGCTACTTTTCCCCTTTCTTTCTAGCCTGTGGATCCGGAACACCCCCCCCCCCCCACCGACTATAGAGTCTGACTACTTTGCACCCGTACGTCCGGACAAAAATAAACCTACTACTACCAAGGGGGTGCGAGATCATTCCACTCACTGGTCCAATCAGGTACTTAAGCTTACCGATTACCATATTTCTCGGTATGTGGCTAGTACTTTCAAATGCTTAATGAAATGAGCCACACACCGTGACCTTAGCAAATTTGTGGCTACACCAGCGGGGTATCACAACTACACAACCCCGCCCGTTGTCCTTATATTTCAGTAGGAATTTAAAGTTAGTAAACTCCTATATGCTCGCGAGAGGCAGGAAACCCCTTGACTTCTACCGTTCCTAATTAGCAGGGCATCTAGTCGATAAAAAGATTCAGATATCAAACATAGGTACCTAGGGATCATGCATCTAAGGTTTTTGATCAACGCTTAGAAAAACTTAAATGTAGAAATAAAATCATTACAACACATTTTGAATAGTTAGATGAATAATAACTCTAAAAATAATGGGATTATCTGCCGGAGCTTGCCTTCTTGGGCACTGTCAGGCAGAGAAATCTCTGGGGCTTGGCCCAGGTCTTGAGCTAAGTTAGTGCAATTCAGATTAGCCTCCTGAATAACACAAGAGTCCGTAGGCACCAGTTCGTATTCTCCGTCAGCAAGATTAACCGTTTCTATATGCAATGCAAGATTATGAGTTACAACTTGATAAATGATTTCTTTCCTTCACGAGAAAGTTGTAGTCCAACAAAATAACTTAGAGATGATCTTTGTGAACTTATTTACTGGGCAGTCATTTATGGAGTAGTATTTATTACAATGTTTCTTCATGAATGAGTGTGTGGGTTGGTTTTCATTTTTAGCATTAAAAATATAGCATATTTTCACAATTTCATAATAGCAAATCTACTCACAAGCTAGTGATGAAAAATTAATGCAGAACAGTCTAGGTAATCTTGCATTTACTGAGTAATTTTCAGCATCTAACCATAGAGCATTTGATCATGAAAATTCATGCAAACAGATTACTATGAATACTTCACTATTTTGCAAAGAAATATTAACATGGGTTCTGGTGCTACAAATTACTGAAGCATCTATATAGCATATACTCAGTACTGTAAAATTTGCAGGTTTTACCTCCTTAAGCATCAGAGGGTATAAAATGAACAAAATCAGCAAGCTATTGACTAAAATTAATTCTACAGAGAGATATATCAGAGATATGGTTCTCAAATTTTTACCAAAGCCTTTATATGACCTAAATATGTTCCAGAAAAATTATCAAGCATCATATTTACCAGAAAAATTAATTATGCATTTAACTCTACATGGGCTAGTATATTAATTCAAGGTTCAAGATGAGTAGTACTGCATGTGAAACTTTGATCATAGTAAATATGTGCTGTTACCAAGAACATATCTATAAATCATGATCAAATATGGTTTATTTTACTCTGAACAAAAATAGTAATCCTAACCATGATATACTAAACATGATTTTTGAATGAAGCAATACTCAGTAACTATAGCTCAAATTTTGCAGGCATGATTGCAGAACCAAAATAAGACTTTAGTAATAAATATAGATTTTTCTGAGCATAAAAACTATATAAGATGAATTAAGCTAATTAAACAAGCATTAATCATGGTATATAGAAAACTAACTCTAACATTCCTGAAAGTTATGGATTAGCAAGGTTTCAGTTACACATGCATGTATAAAAAATTTCAGTGCAAGATCATGTCCATGTTTTCCAGCATTAAATCATGAAGTGCTTTAACAGATTTGAAAATCTTGATTGTTCTAAAAAGTTAACAGTTTTAGCTGGGTGTCATCTTTTTACCACAAGCCTAAAATTCTACCAGTGTCAACATATCCAAAAATCAAGGTCATTCAGTGAGCAGAACTTCTAGAACATCCATTAGTGGGTTTTATTATTCTTTTTCATAGATTAAATTTGGTAGAGTTTCTGCAAATTTGGTTGTTACAATATTTGTAGATTTTGTTACCAGGACTCCAGATCAGTTGAGTTTGCATTTTTATGATTTTTTTGTGATTTGTTATGCATTTTTGAATTTCACTACCAAACTCTGGAAAACTTGCAACAAAACCCTTAACCAAAAAGAAAAATTACAACCGGGTCCATCGCCGGCCTTCTCCGCCGTTGCATCTTGCCGGTGGTGTTCTGCTGGGCAGGGCTTACTGGGGCTGCAACGGGGAGGCACGTTGGAGAGAGGAGTTCGAGAACTACCTACCCAGGTCGGTGTTCAGGTGGATGGTGGCCGGAAACGTGCTCGTCGGCGATGACGGCGGCGGTGATGCTCGGGTCGTCGTCGGTGAAGGTGAAGGAGAGCTCGGGGTAGTCGAACGTCGCATGCTCAAGCACCGCGAGAATGTGAGGATGCTCCTAGGGTAGCAGTCGTGCTCGGACTCGCCTGGATTTGGCCGGTCCGCGGCGAGCCTCGAGCTCGCCGGCGGCGTCGCGAAAGGGCAACGACGTTTGGGGCCTCTGGTGGGATTCAGCACGCGTGTGAGCATCACTGGGGTTGGGCGAGGCTGCTGGTGTGGTCGGGTAAGGCAATGTGGGTCGGGGTTGGCCTGCCCGCGCGAGCTCGAGCTCGCCGGCAATGGCGGGTGGCGGAGAAAGGGAAAGGAGAGAGGGGTCGCCTGACGGCGGGGACTCTGGTCCTATTTATAGGATGGAGGGCTTTGAGGTGAAGATATGCCTGGGGGAGGTTGGTCTGGGCCGGGACGCGCTCAACGGCGAGGTGGCGACCAGAGGGGTGGCGCTGCGCATGGCGGGGCGGCGTGGCGCTTCGCCAGTAGGTCAGGGCCGCGTGGCAAGTGGGGCAGAAGCCAGCTAGCGTGCCAGGCGGCGAGTTTGAGGTACACTGGGGGCCCAAATGGATGTGGACGGCATCCATCGTACGCTGGTGGCGAGTGGTGCACCGCGGCAGAGAACATGGGATGGCGAGATGAAGGTAGGGGCTTATTTGCAATTTCTGAAAGTTTAGGGACCTCTCGGTTTACTAAAATTTTCTCTAATTTCCGAGGCTCAATTGAAAAAGTGTTGAATACCAATCTTGCATAATTTTTCAAGATCTATTACTTTTGTTTTATGCAAATTCTCATTTGGAACCCACATTTTGAACTATTTTAAATTTCCAAATTTGCACAAAAGGGCTTTGTGTTTCATTCAGTTTTTGGATGGTTTTGGCTGAAAGTTCAAATGAGAACATGTCATTTAAGGTACCATTTATGAGCCAAACTTATTTTTGTGCACATTTTTGAATTGGATTTTGAGTAGGTTTTCACCCCTTTTTCTTTCTCATTTTAATTTCTTTTGTGTAGTTTGACTTTTATTTGACCTTTCCTTTTTGAATTAATTCCCCAAGTTTTTCCTTTAAGTTTTATTTGGGTAAAGTGTTCTGTATTTAAGTGTACAGACACCAGAGGTGTCACACTGGCCGGCCTAAAGTTCGGCCAAAAATTTTCGAAATTTTTTTGTGAAGTTCTCTGATGCAAAATTTTCAAATTTTAAACATGGGTTGGTTGAAATTCAAAACATGATTATGCAAGTTGGAAAGAAAATTATGCAAGGAAAAATTTAAACTATACTATATGCAATGCAAGTGATGGATATGTGCCACATACCTCATGGTGAGGGCTCGGGTTTTGAGTCCGGAGCCGGACTCTCCATTCCTTCAGTTTGATTGTCGTCGCCGGATGGAGTCTTGGGCGATGACACCTTCTTCCGCCACACATTATTGGGTGTGGGTTGTACTTCGAAGTTTACTTCCTATGATTCCAGAAATTTCTTACGATGGATGCGTCGTTTGACATTCCTCTGATTATGAAACTTGATCTGATTTGCTTTCTCTTGAAGTCGTAGCTCCTCCTAAATCCACAGATTCTCCACGAATGCGATGAGGGCTTCAATGTTTGGAAGCGAGGGTTTCTTCATCTCTTTCTCAGGTTTCTTCTTCCGATGGACCTCTTTGTCTTGGTTGCATTGTTCAACCTTCGATTTGAAGGCGAACTTGAGCTGGATTTCTCCGGCCCTGACATCAATGTGGGCATTTGCTGTACTCAAGAACAGCCTACCCAGGATGAGCGGCGTCTTGGCGTCAACTTCCATGTCGAGAACGACGAAGTCGACGGGAATAAAGAAATTCCGGATTTTCACCAGGATATTCTCTGCTATTCCCGTAGGATAGCGGACCATTTGATCCGCTAGCTACAAACACATGGCAGTAGGGGCAAGTGCATGATGGTTAAGTTTGTCATAAACTACCTTTGGCATGACACTGACGCTTGCTCCCAAGTCGCAGAGGGCGTTGGAGAAATGTTAAGCCCCGATCGAGCAAGTGATAGTGGGGCAGCCTGGGTCTTTCTTCTTCACCAGGAGAGGATCGAGTATAGTAGCGCTACACTCTTTCGTTAACTGCATGACCTCAGTGGTGGGCAGCCTCCGCTTGTTTCCAAGAATATCCTTGATATACTTGGCATATGTGGGTACCTGCATAGCGTCAAGAAGTGGTATATTCACATATAACTTCATGATTACCTTGATGAACTTGCCAAATTGTTCGTCGGCCACTAGCTTCCTTATCCACTCCGGAAACAGTAAGGCAGTTTTGTTGTGATAGTCCCGTGAAGTTCTTGGGGGTTCCACAGGGTCTTCCTGGGTAGCAGGTGTGTTGGAGTCGACGGGCTCCTCCTGCTCTTCGTCTTTAACGTCGGTACTGTTAGTGGTTACGGTCTTCCGCTGCTTTCCTGCATCCTTTGGGAAAGGTGGCTCTTGCGTGGTCTCACCACCACGCGTGGTCACCGCACTAACATATTCTTTCGAGGGTACTTTCGGTTGCCTGGGCAGTTTCCCGCATTAATGTTAGGACATGAAGATGCAAGCTGAGCTACTTGGGTTTCTATCATTTTGTTAAAGCTTAGTTGATTTTTAGTAACAGAATTAAATCTCTCTAGTTGTGCAGCCATAGATTCTAAGATCTTGTCATTAGCAAGGAATTTCCTACTAATGTTATCATTGATTTGTTTTTGGCCGTACACTAAGTCTTTTAATGTGGGCTGAAAACTGTTATTGAAATTCGTACCTTGTTGTTGACCGAAGGGGAGGTTGGGCTTGGAGTTCCAACCCTGCTGAGGACGAAATCCTGAGTTGGGATTGTTGTTGCTCCCAACGAAGTTTGCGTCCTCTTGAGTTAAGGGGCACGAAGTGCCCGAGTGCCCAGTCTCGCCACATGTTTCACATGTCATACGAGACTCCGAAACTTGATTAACCTCCTGGTGCGGAGATTCCAGCTTCTTCATCAGAAGTTCCAACTTGGCAGCTAACATGTCGACCGTGTCGATTTGATGCACGCCCCTGGGACGGGCTGGCTGCCTTTCTCCTTTCCAACTTTGGTTGGAAGCTATCTTGTCAATCAGCGCCTTTGCTCCCACAACATCGAGAGAAAGGAAGGAACCACCTGCTGCATCAACGTGGTCCTAGGCTTGCTGATTCAGGCCATGGAAGAAGTTCTGAATGATCAGCCACTCTTCTATGCCGTGGTGTGGGCATGCTTGTATGTACTCCTGGAGACGCTCCCAGACTTCCGGGATGGTTTCATTCGGCAATTGCTGAATTCCGGTGATCCTGTTCTGGAGGGCATTGGTCTTGCCCTCTGGAAAGTACTTGGCTAGGAATGCATTTGAACTAGCTTCTCATGTCGTGAAAGCTTCCTTGTTGGAGTAGAACCATGTCTTGGCCTTCCCGATCAGTGAGAACGGGAACATGCGAAGACGGACGTTATCCAGAGTAGTTCCTCTGGGGTTGATGGTGTTACTCACCTCCAAGAAGTTCTGGAGATGGGCGTTGGCATCCTCGGATGCCTTTCCGTAGAACGGACTTGCTTGGACCATGTTCACTAGTCCAGTCTTCAGCTCAAAGCTGTCATTGCCGGCTTGATTGACATTCAGTACAGTAGGAATGTGGCTGCTGGACGGGGCAGAAAACTAACGTAGAGTCTTCTGAGCCATGGATGAGGATGCTGAGGTGGAGGGTGAACTGATAGGCCAAGTGAGTCTTTTTTGAGGTGGGATGACGCGACGTCTCACGATTCTCCCAATTCTTTCTGGATTTGGGTGGAAGTTACTTGGTAGGTCGAAACCGGTCATGCTCTTCTCTGCGTCGATCAAAAGATAGAGAGAGCAATGGTAAGCCCGCTAGGGTTAGCGGCGACAAACTAGCAGAGTTTATCAAACTATCTATGATATCTTTAGCTAATTGCTTCCCCGGCAACGGCGCCAGAAATGCCTATTGGTGTTTTTTATGCCCGATTAGAATAGATATTATGCAAGCGCACAGAATCACCGCTGTAGCACTTCACCTTGGAGTATTCCAGGGTATTGTATTTTTCCTCACGGAAGCACTATGGTAAAGAGTATCATAAATCGATTGATAACCGTACTAGCTTTATCGACCGGCTGACTAGACGGGGGTAAGCCAGATAGGTAGATAAGATAAATGGCCAGGCAATGACCGAGTGACACACGGAGATTCTAAACCTTAGAGAGGTAGAGCTGGGAGGATGATGAGCGAGAAAAGACACCAAATACACTTCTGAACTATCGAGCTAGCCTCTCTAAATCAGACTAAACACCTAACTAGTTCTCGGGAAAGCAGAGCTTACTTCGGTGGCTGGAAGAGGAAGGACTTCAGAAAGGGATGAGAGGGGAGTCCAACAGCAGCCTGCACTACTGCTATGAAAACACCCGAACGTGGTGGACTACAAAGGATAGATAGGGCTGTCACCACCTACCGACTACCACAATGGTTCCGTGGGGTGGAACACACTTTCTAGCTAACACTAAGGTCAGACACCACGTCTGCACTCGGTGTTAGGATTTCTCTCGAGGCCTTCAAGAGAAATCCCCTCAACCTAGAGCACTAACTTGAGATACTCTAGTCCGGGCGAGAAAACACGTAAGATAAGTTTCCGATCACTAAGAGAGATAAGTTAGCCTAAGCTAAAGGACAACTTCCGTGCTCAAGCTAAACCTTAGACTTGAGTAAATAAAAGACTACAGAAAGTAAAGCTGATTCAGAAAAGTAAATAAGATAACTTATATTAATAAAGTTAAAAGAAAGATACAAGAGCTATACCAGACTTTCGACGACTCTGGAATCCCAAGCAAGCTCGACTCGACTCTAACTCCCAGGATACTAACCTACTCTAGAAAGTACAAGTGGAAGAGAAGAGCTCCAATGGTGTGTGTTGAAGTGATGGATGGTGCCTGTTGACGCTCCTTAGCGCCCCCGATTTATATACCGCAAGCGCACGGTTTCGTGTAGCTTTTCCCTTAGAGTATTCCCCCAAAGTTTATCAATCCACGGAACCAAAGAGACAAGAAACAATCTACTAGCATAGAGATTCCTTTGTGTTGAGAGGGTGAAAACGAATCTAATCTACTAAAAACGACAAACACCAAAGGTAGCAAGAGAAAGTTAGAGATAACCAATCTAGATCACCTAGATCATGCATATGTTGTAATTCTAGCTAGATGAAGTGAAGTAAGGTAGATGTGAATCTCAATGAAAAGCCTCTTTAAACCCAAAATCTCCAATCCGATCCCTCGATAATCTGCCTACTCTGTGGAGACGGCCTGTCACGACGCCCCCCTTTTGAACGAAATAAACTAAAGCAAGTCGAACCCCCTTTGGTAGTTCCGCCATGAACATCTAGCCACCATGACTACAAGATCATGCTAAGCGATCTATCTCGATAATAGATCTAGGATGAAGCAAACCCAAAGAAAAGAACGAAATCGAAAGAGAGAACATGGTCGCTAAACATTCGGAATCACAAATAACTTCACCATTAATGATTGTACATCACAAGATCACAACCGGGGCCCTACCTTGATCTTGATGATCCTAGCTCCAGAACTCCGACGTGGTCTTCCTTGCAAGGTTCCCACATCGGCTAGGGCGAACCCTAGACAACTAGCATGACCCTCGGCTCTCCGAGAGGTGTCCCTCTATATTCTCTGCTCCTTTGCGTCGTCTCCCGAATTGATCTCTGCGTGAACCTTGGGGAGGGGTCTTTAAATAGCCTCAGGGAACCCTAGGTCAAAGGGGAGGTCGAACCGACCTAAAAAAGGGCTGGGCCGGCTGGCCTGGCTCTTTCCTTCGCCGTCTCGTGTTCATCTTTCTCGTCAAGTCTCCTGGAATCTTCTAGAGTTTATGTCTTTCACGATTGCACCCCATTAGACGTCGTTATCTTCGAGATTTCTTCGAGGAAAAGGATGGGATGGAAAATCCTTCATTAAATATCTCTTTGCTTTGCTTTGCCCCGAAGTATCTTGATCTTATCTTGTGGGCTTTGTCCTTTGGGCTTCATTGGAGGGTGGATGTGCATGAACGGGCCTCTAATCATCATGGCCTTCGATCCTTTGTTCGGGCTTTGGCCTTCATCTTTCTTCGTGTCATCGCATGATCGTGGGCCTCGCCATTTCATGCTCCAAAATTGGTCAAAAACCTGCAAAAACAAAGTACCTCCAAAATATATGTGCAAACGCGAAAACGACCAATAATTGGGCCGAGGTTAGGATGGTTAGTGATTCTGATATTAAATTTATGCCATTATCAAAGTTAAACAGGGGATAAAATGGATACTTAAGGAGCGCCAACATTCCCCCCATGCTTAAACCTTGCTCGTCCTCGAGTAAGTCTTTGATAAAAAATCAGCGCTGCCTTTCAGTATCCAATCCCTGCACTTGATCATACATGAGAAAACACAATGCTCCCAAAAATATTTTGCAGTTAATAGTTCAAGTTGTAACCAGCTTTTTCAATGTGGAAGGTAGATACAAGTTAAATGCTACCCCACAATTATAAGCACATGCTCTCAAAATTAAACAAGTCTCAGAATTAAGAAAGTAAGTTCCATAAGTAATGCTAAACCAAGATCAACAATTTAAACCTCATTGCAATTTGCTCATGGAAACTCTCAGCTCATCTTGTCTCTCAATCTTGCTAGAACTACCTCCTTTCTTCCTCTCATATGTATGTGTGAGGCTTTATTTGGAGCTCTGAAAAGGTTAGTCCTAACAAAAGATATTATAATCAAGATATTATTAAAACAAGAAATACTTCTTATGGATTTACCGAGACTCGTCAAAAAGACCATTGGAAAATAATTTCTTTGTGGAGAGGGAGAGAATGGAACACACACTTTGGATGGTGGACATGTGCAAATGGCAACGGTTGATCCCAAGGCACAACTGAAGTCCTTGTTATCGGATTGCACATGGTTGGAATAATTGAGTATAGAATAATCTTCAAAGTATCTGGAGTTTAATGAAGCAAACGGGACCGAGGAGCTTTTCATCATCATTCATTTTTTTTCTTTTTCTCTCTTCTTTTTTTTTCTTTCTTTCTTTTTGCGCCTCAGAACCATTGGCAACACAATGCACTTACTCCACCTCCCCCCATGCTTGAACTTTTGCTTGTCCTCAAGCAATGAAGTGATGGTAACTTGATGGAGTGAATGCACAAAACCTTTATCAATTCTCTGGACTTAACTTTGGAATTCAAGGGAGCATCTCCTCGTGAAAGATTTAAGACAACAGAGGAGGAAAAGGGGCAGGACGGCCGGCCTAGGGGTGTTGGGCCGGCCGGCCTACTGCCTGTAGGCCTCCACTTCTTCTGATTTTTCTTCTGCGAACTCTTTGATGCTTCCCAAGATTACGTTTTACTGAATTTTGCTCTTGATTCCACTGTTTTGCCGTCGAAATAAAAATATATACTCAATATATAGGTTGTGGTCAAGGAGCTGTTTCACAAAAAGATGTTTTTGGTTAAGGGTGGATATCCAGCGAGGTTTGCGATGTTCCCGGTATAGAAACTCACAATGCATGGATAGAATGGCTAGCAAAAGAGAGGTACGCAAAAATACGGAATGGTCAGCTTCTTAGTCTCGTACCAAAGAAGATAAATCCTGAATTAATTCACCTGAAAATAATCCTTGCTCTATGGTTTGTTATGATATATCATTTAGGCTTGTAGAAGGGTAGAGCAATTGCAAAAGGTATCATAGACAAGGTTAGCTCAAAATTAAATCCAAAATAAATTTTCCTTGACAAGCTTAAGTAAGAGAGCAAGAATAAAAGATATGGGTCTTAATTTATCATAACCTCCACAATTGAATTAGCCGGCATCTAATTAATTTTTAGATCATGTTAGAGAGAACATTAGTTTAATCATGCATAAACCAAGCACAAGAAAGTAGACAAAGCGGCAACGATCATCATATTTTAACATGGCACAAACTTTCTATCGTCATTACTAACCATAACATTAAAGTGTAGGTGATGCATTTATTTATCATGGTGATGAAAGCAAAAGAAAACAATTTCCACACATGCTGAAAAATAAAAACAGAAAACTGCTACGCACACACAAGCTTGCACACATGTTGAAAATAAATGAAAAGAAATAGAAAATCCAAACCACACGTGCGAGCATTTTATTCATGGTCTTGCCGTCGATCAATCTCCTTGATTGGCTCTTGCATTGTATCCTTGGTCATAATACTGCTGAAATGCTCCTCCATTAAATTGTTCCGGTGGCGCCAGGCCTAGAAGTCCCATTTGATATGCGATTCCCGCGGTTCCATCTTCTAGTTGGGTTGTGTGCCTCCGGATGGCGTCTATATCTTCCATATTTCTTCTTGCATAGGCACCCATGATTCTCATTCCTTGTTCCGGTTGAGGGAGGTCAAAATATTGTGCTCCAAATGACGGGTCGGGCATCTCTCCTTGGTATGACGAGGGTGGGTAGCCGTAGTTGCTAAATGGTGGGGGCGCCGCCGCAGCATGCCCCCATGCTTGTTCTTGGCTTCCTTCCCATTGACTCGTCCATCCTTGCGGGTATCCTTGTCCACTTGATGCACCTTGAAATTCATTCCTCCAATAAAGCGGAACTTGGCGGTGGAAGGTTTACTTCCAAGTCTTCTTGTTGTGCCGATGCCGATGTTCCTTCAATTAACCTTCCTCCTTTTGATTTCTTCACCTTTTTTCCAATATTTTCAACTCGCCAATCAGTTCTCCCTCTTGCAAATAATTTCAGCCTTTGATCGGGGAGGGAAATATCCATCTCAGAAATAGTGAATCCCTTCTTTTCATCCCCTCCGATATAATGGCCTTGCCTCAAATGTTCAATCCCAATATCTCTTCCCGGGACATAAAATTTTTTGATCACTCGTAACCTCGGATTCATGGCTCGGGCTATCATTGTGAGATAACACCCTGAACCAACTTCTCCCGTACCGGATGATGCTTCACAAATCCACCTTTCAACCATGATGTAGGTGGGATCAATTACTTGCTTCTTCACCAATGCAGCATACATCCAATTTAATTCTTGGTCGGTGACCTTCGATTCTCTCATCCTCCCAAGAATTCTTTTGCTCAACCAAGAGTGGAATATTTGGAGGGTCACATTACTTATATTCTTCCTTTGGCGGTTGACATCTTTTGCAATTTTTGTCCAAAATTCATCAAGCTCTCCATCTTCAACTTGCACCATTTCATATGCATTACTTTTGAATCCGAGCAAGCTTCCTATTTCTCCATAGGTGATTACTTTCTCTTCATTCTTGAGCCGAAATTTCAGACATGGAACTTCTTCATCATCTACCACTTCCGTTGATTTTTCTAATGTCATGAACATCTCAAGAGCCACTTCTTCTTGCATATCTACCGTGACACCGTCGGAAAATAACTTCCAACCGATGTTCTCCAAGAGCTCATAGATGTCATGATGAAATCCCAGTTTCTCCAATGCTTCATCATCAAAATCATAATTTGCTCGCAGTCTTCCCTTCATGAACTTGAGCCTTTCTTCTTCTTCCTTCGACAAGATAATAAACTCATATTCTGAATTCTTGGGTTTGTATGGTGGTGGTGCGGATGACCTTGTCGAACGCCGTGGAGGAGGTGGCACCTCTTCGGCAAATCGCATGGAGGAGCTTCTCGGGTCTCTCATCCCACCAAGGAGCAGCATGTCGCTCCTCGGTGCGGGGTTGTCTTCCTCCATGCTCCGCGGAGACTCGGAGACCGAGTGCCTCCGCGAAGAACTTGCCGATGCGTCAGATGTTGATGAACGCGTCATTCTC
Organism: Panicum virgatum; assembly: GCF_016808335.1. NCBI lineage: Eukaryota > Viridiplantae > Streptophyta > Magnoliopsida > Poales > Poaceae > Panicum > Panicum virgatum. Next base: position 22,346,726 of record NC_053145.1, read on the forward strand.
CTCCCGGTGATGAACTTCATGAGGCCACTCATGGTGACTCCTTGATGCACAAACTCAAACAAACACACCAGGGGTTTCTTGCCGGCGGGAGAACAATATATCGAAGAGTGGAACAAACTAGGAATTGTGGTGAATTTTCTGAGATTTTTGGAGTAGATTTTGGTGGACGAATTTTTCAGGGCTCTAACTGATGTTTCTGGGCGAAGAACTTGAAGAACATAAGCAAGGAATTGAATGAGGAGTGCACCTATCAAAGGGGAGCACCAGAGGTCTTAAAAAGGGGCTAGGCCGGCCGACCGGCCTAGGGTGTTTTTAGCTCTCCTCCATTTCAATTTTCTCTGGTGGCTTCCTAGTGCAATTATTCGCTTCTGTCCAGTACATCTTGCATGCTTTGCACCGTCCAAATCCCGTGAACCACTCCTTCTTTGCCTTTGATGTCCACTTGCAACATTATTTCTCCACTTTGTGTCATTCACCTTGTCCCATGCTTAATCATTCATCACATGGTGCCATCTTTGCTGAAAATCACATGTCCTTCCCATGCATGGCTGCTCCCTCCTTTGAATTATTTGCATGTGGTGGTAGGTAGAGAGCACAACTCTTTCCCGTGAACTCACTTTGATCAATTTATGTTAATCAAGCACATAAACCATTTCCAAATCATGCTTAGATGTTTAGTCCTCCTCAAACTTTGAAATTTCAGAATTGACTCAAAGCATGCAATGAGTTTAAATGAATAATCAGAGGGGAATTGAAACATCTTTACATTTGTAAGTCGAAAAATATTTCCCGACTACATTAATTTTGGTTGCACCGGAACCGTTCACTTTCATGAATTGATAGCGAACAATCTCGAATTCAACCGTGGGTCTTGGGTTTAGGTTCTAGTTTTTGCCAAAATGAGAGAGAGAATTTTGAAAAAGAGAATAATTAAGGTTAGGAAAATTCTAGTCCTATGGTAATGAAACTGAAAACTCTCTCTATGTTTGTGCGAACCTACGCATCAAGAATTTAAGTAATATAAACAAAGCGCGGCTCTACTCGTGTGTTTTATCTCAACTTGGTCCAGCCGTCATGGACAGGACGATCGCCAAAAATGGGTATGGAATTTTGGATGTGGCTTTCTCAAGAAGAGGCAAATAAATCATAGGATGGCTCATGTCATTGGTTTAAAATAAGAAACAACATCGAAATGACCGAGCGAATAAAATCCAAATCGAATTGTTCGACCGAACGACCAATTGTTCAAAAGTTTATCATGTCCTTGCGTAGCAAAATTCTTGACTCACTTACCAAAACCTTTCGCGGGTTGTCTTCCCGTCAGCTTATTCTTGACTCGACGAACGGGTTGAACTCCCGGCAGCTTTATTCTTGACTCGACGAACGAGTTGAACTCCCGGCAGCTTTATTCTTGACTCGATGAACGGGTTGCCTCCCGCAAAGCACTTCGTTTATAGTCTATAGCTAGACTTTCTTCTTCTTCACTTCAGACCAACGCTCGGTGATGGTGCTGCAGTCTTGGGTACCCACTTATGCACAATCCTTGGTGCGGGTTTGTCTTCTACGTTAGTCGTCTTTTTGGTCTTCACAGGCGGGCTTTTAGCTTTCTTCTTGACGGGTGTAGCTATCTTCTTTGTCGCGATGGACGCGACGACTTCTATCCCCTTCTTCGCTTCCTTCTTGTTCGGCTCCTCTTCTTTCTTTGGCTTCTCCTCTGTGACACGGCGGTGAGGCGGAACATATTTGACATTGATCATGTTGCATACCTCGAGGCATGGATGAAACTTGAATTCGCTTGTGCTGCCATTAATGTCAAACTTTATCTCCCCCTTGCCAACGTCGATGTTCGCCCTTGCGGTCTTGAGGAAAGGCCTCCCAAGTATGAGAGGCACCTTGCTCCCTTCTCCCATATCGAGAATCACAAAGTCAACGGGGACTAGGTGTTCTCAAATCTTCACGGGCACGTCTTCGGCGATTCCCAAAGGATAGCGAACGGAATTGTCCGCTAACTCTAGGCACATGGCGGTGGGCTCTGGCTCCGGTAAGCGTAGCTTCTCGAACACAGTCTTGGGCATGACGCTTACACTTGCACCGAGATCACAAATTGCTCTTTCGAACATAAGAGATCCAATGGAACACGGGATGGAAGGACATCCGGGGTCCCTCTTCTTTTCAGGAGCTTCATTAGCGATTGCCGTGCTACATTCCTCAGTTAGCTTGACAGTGCTTGGCGGTATCTCGTGCTTGTTTCCCATGATGTCTTTGAAGTAGCGAGAATACGTTGGAACTTTGCGGTATCGTGGCCTTGGCGGTAGAATCTTGGTGTCTATATCATCTAGCTCAAACTCCGGCTGTTTGGTGACTATCTCTGGCATAGGAGTAGGTGCCTTCTCCTTGATGATGGTCTCCACTTAAACTCTTGGCTTAGGCTTCCTTGCTCCCGCCTCATGTTCGGGTTCTTCGGTCTCCTTTCCCGAGCGAGTTTGAATTGCCTTTGCCGTCTCCGGACTTTGAGGTTGCCCGGACAATTTTGCTTCGTTGCTAGATAAGCGTCCGGTGAGCTAGGCTACTTGCGTTTCTAGCATCTTCATCATGTTGAGTACTTGAAGGTTAGAGCTCCCGACCTCCGTCACCTTGCCATCAATGTTTTCCAAGATCTTGTCCATAGCCTTGAACTTGGTGACGGTGTCCTTGTTGATCTTGCCTTGCTCCTCCATGAACTCCTTCAATTGTATACGAAGAGGCACCGAGTTTTGAATGGAAGAGCTTGCATTAAATTGGGGTCTACCTTGCCCGTAGCGGAAGTTGGTTGGCGGAATCCATTCTCCCTTCTTCATGTAGTCGAGCATCTTGGCTTCCTCCTGGCAATTCTTTTGGACATGGCCGTTGTAACGTCCCGCCTCCCCGAGGCCGGGCCCGCTTACATCTGACAGCTTTCTAGGACATAGACTGCCCTCACAGACCAACACATGTCTTTTCTGCACACTTTGTCCTCACTCGTGTGCACCCGAGAATAACTTCCCGGTCGGTCACCCATCCCCAAATTGCTCCAGGCCAAGCACGCTTAACCTCGGAGTTCTTTGGAGACCGGCTTCCGGAAAAGAAGTTGCAACTTGTTGGTATGAGTATTCTATCAATCCTATTAAGCCCTGGGCCGGGGTGTCACATCCTCACCCCCTTAAGAGACCGACGTCCTCGTCGATCAATCCCAAGTCAGGAACGTCCTCTCTTGGCCACGTCCTGTACGTCTAGTGCCAGCAGCCCATGTGCCACGTCCGTGCGTCCAGTGCCAACGGTCCCTGTGCCACGTCCGTGCGTCCAGTGCCAATGGCGCATCCCAGATGCCCGCGCACTGACCCGCCACACGCCCGTGCACATGTCGGTGGCATCTGCGCCCCCCACGTGCCCGTGCTCATGCCTCCGCACTTACGCCCGTACGTGCCCGTGAAACCGCGAAAGTCGGCTCTGGTACCATTCTGTAACGTCCCGCCTCCCCGAGGTACACAAAATTTTAGTTGGCTCATGAGAGGTACCTCAATTGACTTGTGCTCAATTGAACTTCAGTCAAAATCAAGTCAAAAACTAATTAAAACTAAAGTCCTTTTGTGCAAACTTGCAAATGGACAAATAGTTCAAAATGTGAGTTTCAAATGAAAATTTGCATAACACGAAAGTTGTAGATCTTGAAAAGTTATGCAAAAGTGGTATTCAACACTTTTTCATTTGAGCCCTCTAAAGAGGAGATATTTTTAGATTACCGAGAGGTCCCTGGAATTTTCAGAAATCACAGAAAAACCCCTATCTCCATCTCTCTCTCCCGGCTGGCTCTGTTTCGCCCGCCGCCCGCCGTACGCCGCCGGTGGACTTCGTCCACTGCACGCCCGTGGCCAAATGGACCCGGGAAGTCCTCCAGCGCCACCTGGCCCGCCCCTTGTCGCCCTCCCACGCTCACACGCGTCCCAGGCCGCTCCCCGAGCCGCCACGACACCCCGCCATGCGCCGCGCCGACTAGCCGCTCCGCTAGCCCGCCGACGAGCCGTCCAGGGCCAAATCCACCACCCCCAGGCGCTACTCACCTCACCCAGGAGCTCCTTGGCCTATAAAGACCCCCAGAACTCCACCGTCGCGCGCCTTCTCCTCCTTCTTCCTCCTCCCGCCGCTCCGCCTTGGCCGTCGAGATCCAGCTCGCGCGGACCGGCTAACCCAGCCCTACATTGTCCCATCTGACCACCGCAGCAGCTTTGCCACCTCCTAGTTAGGCTCCACGCGCACCGAATCGAACCCAAACCTCCTCTCGACGCCGTTCCTCTTCTGCGCCGCCGCCGGCGAGCTCAGGCTCACCGCGGACCGGCCAGCACAGAAGAAGTCCGAGCACTACAGCTACCCCAGGCGCATCCTCCAGCTCACGCAGTGCTCGTGCGCGCCCTGTTCCCCTACCCCGAGCCCTCCTTCACCTCCAGCGCCGGCGAACCGAACAACCGACCCGCCATTGACGCCGACGAGCTCGAATCCGCGCACCAAACACTCGAACGTCGACCAGGGTAGGTGTTCCTCGATCCCTTCTCTCCCACGCTCCTCCCCGTGTCAGCCCCGGTAAGCCCTGCGTCGCAGAACACCACCGGCAAGATGCCACGGCGGAGAAGGCCGGCGAAGGACCTGGTTGTAAATTCTTTTTTTCGTTCAAGGGTGTTTCTGCAAGTATTCCAGTGTATACAAGTGAACTTCTAAAATGCAGAACAAATCATAGAAAAATTGTAAAAATGCAAACTCAACGGATTTGGAATCCTTGTAACAAGATCTACAAATTTTGTAACAGTCACATCTGCAAAAACTCAACCGATTTTAATCTGGGAAAAAGAATAAGAAAACCACCTTATGCATGTTCAGGAAGTTCTACTCAGCAAATGACCTTGATTTTCGGATATGTTATCACTAATGTAATCTTAAGATCACAGTAAAAATATGACACCCAACCAAAACAGATATCATGTTGGAACAATCAAGATTCTCTAATCTGTTGTTAGCTTTCTCGTTTTAATTCTGAAAAATATGCACATGAACTTGCTCTGGAATTTTTACTGCATGCATGTGCCACTTAATCCCTACAAATACCTAAATTTCAGATTTATTAGAGTTCATTTCTATATACCATGATTTATGCTTGTTTAATCAACTTAATTCTTCATATATAGTTCTTATGCTCAGAAAAATCTGTATTTATTTCTGATGTCTCTTTTTAGCTCTGTCTTCCTGTCTATAAATTTTGAGCTGCAGTTGCTCAGTTTTGCTTTGGTGAATAATCATGCTTAGCATCTTAGGGCTAGATTTACTATTTTTGTTCTGAGTAATCTACACCATAACTGATCTCAATTTTTGGACATGATCTTGTTTAGAGTATGTTCTATCTGTAATAAAAATTTCATATGCAATACTGGTTAAATGCACTTTGAGAAATTTATGCTAATTCATGCTAAGTTAACTGCACAACTAATTTATCATATTGAGTTAAATCTTGAAAAATTTTTTGGTGTATGTTTAGCTCATGAATAGGCTCTGGTAAAAATTTGAGAACCATATCCCTAGTAAAACTTTTGGTAGATTTAATCTTCGTAAATGGCTTGCTGTTTTTGTTCTTTTTGTTACCCCTGTAGTATAAGTGTATAAAATCTGGAAAAATTTCAGTGCTGAGTATATGTTATGAAGTTGCTCTCGTAAAATTTGTAGCACCAGAACCCATATTAAACGTTCTGTACAAAAAGATGAAGCAACTAGAGTAATCCACTTGCATGAATAGTTATAGTTTTTGCTTTATGGTTAGATGCTGAAATTTATACCATGAATGCTTAAGTTTGGATCTGTGTTACTTGAGTTTTTCACCACTAGCTCGTTAGTAGTTTTGTTGTTATGAAATAATGAAAGCATGCTATGTGTTGAAATTAAAAAAAAAAGAAAGAAAACCAAAACCCCCACTCATTCATGAAGAAATGTAGTTATGTTTACTACTCTATAAACGATTGCCCATGAAATGAAAAGTGAAATCATCACTAAATTTAACTTTGTTGAACTACAACTTTATCGTGAAGGAAAGAAATCGTTATCCATGAGTAACTCATAATCTTGCATTGCATATAGAAACAGTTAATATCGCGGACGGTGACTACGAACTGGTGCCCGCGGACTCTCGTGCGGAGCAGGAGGTTAATCTGAACTGTGCTAACTCATCTCAAGACCTGGGCCAAGCCCCAGAGGCTTTTCTGGCTGACAGTGCCCAAGAAGGCAAGCCCCGGTGCAGAATCCCACTATTTTCCGAATTATCATTCAGTTATCTTTCTATTAATGTTTTGTCATATCTTGTTTTCTGCATTTAAGTTTTCTAGGCGTTGATAGAAAACCTTAGACGCATGATCCCTAGGAACCTATGTTTGATACCGGATATTTTTATAGACTAGTTGCCATGCTAAATAGGTACGGTAGAAGTCGAGTGGTTTCCTGCCTCTCGCGAGCAAATAGGAGTTGTACTGACTTTAATTCCTGCTGAAATATAAGGACAACGGGCGGGGTTGTGTAGTTGTGATACCCCGCTGGTGTAGTCAAAAATGGCTAAGGTCGCGGTGTGTGGCTCATTTCGTTAAGCGTTTGAAAGTACTAGCCACATATCGAGAAATATGGTAATCGGTAAGCTTAAGTACCTGATTGGACCGGCGAGTGGAACGATCTCGCACCCTCCTGGTAGAAGTAGGGTTTATATTTTTTTGTCGCGACGTACGGGTGCAGAGTGGTCGGACTCTGTAGTCGGGGAGGGTGCCCCGGATCCACGGACTGGAAAGAAAGGGGAACTATAGCGTGGGCGGGAGCGAAGTCGATCCCCATGCGTGTGGTCTAGGTTCCCCTGGCCAGGTTGAAATTCGATTCGGAATCGTCTGCCTCTCACGGCATGAGATTGCTTAATGTTTCCGGTCACACAGAGTAACAAGTGGAACATGATGTTGATAATACTGCTGGTTGATTAAATGGTTGCTCTACCATGTTTGTGTAGAGTTAGTTGCAAATTTAGAATGATTAATCCAACTGGAATATGGCTAAGTAAAACCTGAAAATAAGGATCAACATTTAGTGGCGTTTTTGGCAAATAAACCCCACCAACCAAAAAGCCTTGCATGTCTAGTTATCGGGCTATGTTATATCCGGTGACGGGTCAGTCTTGCTGAGTATTAGTATACTCAGCCTTGCTTGTGGCACTGTTTTTCAGGTACTAACTTTGAGGATCTGTTTGCAAGTCTTACTTGGCCGTGTACCTTGCCTCCAGGTTGGTCTGTTGAGTGGGATGGCCCTTCAGCTAGTGCTAATCACCCTCCCGCTGAGTGACGCATTCGTACGGGCTTTATCGATGCGTCACATTATCTCGCTAGTTATCTATTACTGCTTCCGCTGAACAATGAAACTTGAATAAATTGAGTAGATGGAACTCTGTAGTACTTTACTATTCTGAACATGGTTTGTAATAAATTTCTTTTTCCGCTGCAATCACTCTGAGTTGTATGAAGTGGTCTGTCTTGTAATCTCTGGGCTCACCTTCGTGTGAGTGTTGTCTGCTGATCCTGGAATAGCGTGGCTTTTATCGAGGCTTCACTCGAGGAACTACCGGTGAGTGCCAATTTGGGTCAGAGTTGCTCAGCAACAAAGATCAGTACCAAACTTTAGTAGTTTCGAAGTCAAGTTTGTTGCTAAGCAACTCTGACCCAAATTGGCACTCACCGGTAGTTCCTTGAGTGAAGCCTCGATAAAAGCCACGCTATTCCAGGATCAGCAGACAACACTCACACGAAGGTGAGCCCAGAGATTACAACACAGACCACTTCATACAACTCAGAGTGATTGCAGCGGAAAAAGAAATTTATTACAAACCATGTTCAGAATAGTAAAGTACTACAGAGTTCCATCTACTCAATTTATTCAAGTTTCATTGTTCAGCGGAAGCAGTAATAGATAACTAGCGAGATAATGCGATGCATCGATAAAGCCCGTACGAATGCATCACTCAGCGGGAGGGTGATTAACACCAGCTGAAGGGCCATCCCACTCAACAGACCAACCCGGAGGCAAGGTACACGGCCAAGTAAGACTTGCAAACAGATCCTCAAAGTTAGTACCTGAAAAACAGTGCCACAAGCAAGGCTGAGTATACTAATACTCAGCAAGACTGACCCGTCACCGGATATAACATAGCCCGATAACTAGACATGCAAGGCTTTTTGGTTGGTGGGGTTTATTTGCCAAAAACGCCACTAAATGTTGATCCTTATTTTCAGGTTTTACTTAGCCATATTCTAGTTGGATTAATCATTCTAAATTTGCAACTAACTCTACACAAACATGGTAGAGCAACCATTTAATCAACCAGTAGTATTATCATCATCATGTTCCACTTGTTACTCTGTGTGACCGAAAACATTAAGCAATCTCATGCCGTGAGAGGCGGACGATTCCGAATCGAATTTCAACCTGGCCAGGGGAACCTAGACCACACGCATGGGGATCGACTTCGCTCCCGCCCACGCTACAGTTCCCCTTTCTTTCCAGTCCGTGGATCCGGGGCACCCTCCCTGACTACAGAGTCCGACCACTCTGCACCCGTACGTCGCGACAAAAAAAATATAAACCCTACTTCTACCAGGAGGGTGCGAGATCATTCCACTCGCCGGTCCAATCAGGTACTTAAGCTTACCGATTACCATATTTCTCGGTATGTGGCTAGTACTTTCAAACGCTTAACGAAATGAGCCACACACCGCGACCTTGGCCATTTTTGACTACACCAGCGGGGTATCACAACTACACAACCCCGCCTGTTGTCCTTATATTTCAACAGGAATTAAAGTCAGTACAACTCCTATTTGCTCGCGAGAGGCAGTAAACCACTCGACTTCTACCGTACCTATTTAGCATGGCAACTAGTCGATAAAAATATCCGGTATCAAACATAGGTTCCTAGGGATCATGCATCTAAGGTTTTCGATCAACGCCTAGAAAACTTAAATGCAGAAAACAAGATATTACAAAACATTAATAGAAAGATAACTGAATGATAATTCGGAAAACAGTGGGATTCTGCTCCGGGGCTTGCCTTCTTGGGCACTGTCAGCCAGAAAAGCCTCTGGGGCTTGGCCCAGGTCTTGAGACGAGTTAGCACAGTTCAGGTTAACCTCCTGCTCCGCACGAGAGTCCGCGGGCACCAGTTCGTAGTCACCATCCGCAATATTAACCGTTTCTATATGTAATGCAAGATTATGAGTTACTCATGGATAATGATTTCTTTCGTTCACGATAAAGTTGTAGTTCAACAAAGTTAAATTTAGTGATGATTTCACTTTTCATTTCATGGGCAGTCGTTTATAGAGTAGTAAACATAACTACGTTTCTTCATGAATGAGTGGGGGTTTTGGTTTTCTTTTTTTTTTAAAAAATTCAACACATAGCATGCTTTCATTATTTCATAACAACAAAACTACTAACGAGCTAGTGGTGAAAAAATCAAGTAACACAGATCCAAACTTAAGCATTCATGGTATAAATTTCAGCATCTAACCATAAAGCAAAAACTATAACTATTCATGCAAGTGGATTACTCTAGTTGCTTCATCTTTTTGTACAGAACGTTTAATATGGGTTCTGGTGCTACAAATTTTACGAGAGCAACTTCATACCATATACTCAGCACTCAAAATTGTTTCCAGATTTTATACACTTATACTTAAGGGGTAACTAAAAGAACAAAAACAGCAAGCCATTTACGAAGATTAAATCTACAGAAAGTTTTACTAGGGATATGGTTCTCAAATTTTTACCAGAGCCTATTCATGAGCTAAACATACACCAGAAAATTGTTCAAGATTTAACTCAATATGATAAATTAGTTGTGCAGTTAACTTAGCATGAATTAGCATAAATTTCTCAAAGTGCATTTAACCAGTACTGCATATGAACTTTTTATTACAGATAGAACATACTCTAAACATGATCATGTCCAAAAATCGAGATCAGTTATGATGTAGATTACTCAGAACAAAAATAGTAAATCTTGCCCTAAGATGCTAAGCATGATTATTCACCAAAGCAAAACTCAGCAACTGCAGCTCAAAATTTTTATACAGGAATACAGAGCTAAAAAGAGAATCCAGAAATAAATACAGATTTTTCTGAGCACAAGAACTATATATGAAGAATTAAGTTGATTAAACAAGCATAAATCATGGTATATAGAAATTAACTCTAATAAATCTGAAATTTAGGTATTTGTAGGGATTCGGTGGCACATACATGCAGTAAAAATTCCAAAGCAAGTTCATGTGCATATTTTCCAGAATTAAATCGAGAAAGCTAACAACAGATTAGAGAATCTTGATTGTTCCAACATGATATCTATTTTTGTTGGGTGTCATATTTTTACTGTGATCTTATTATTCTATTAGTGATAACATATCCAAAAATCAAGGTCATTTGCTGAGTAGAACTTCCTGAACATGCATAAGGTGGTTTTCTTATTCTTTTTCCCAGATTAAAATCGGTTGAGTTTCTGCAGATGTGACTGTTACAAAATTTGTAGATCTTGTTACAAGGATTCCAAATCCGTTGAGTTTGCATTTTTACAATTTTTCTATGATTTGTTCTGCATTTTAGAAGTTCACTGGTATACATTGGAATACTTGCAGAAACACCCTTGAACGAAAAAAAGAATTTACAACCGGGTCCTTCGCCGGCCTTCTCCGCCGTGGCATCTTGCCGGTAGTGCTTTGTGACGCAGGGCTTACCGGGGCTGCCACGGGGAGGCGCGTGGGAGAGAAGGGATCGAGGAACACCTACCCTGGTCGACGTTTGAGTGTTTGGTGAGCGGATTCGAGCTCGTCGGCGTCAATGGCGGTGCGGTTGTTCGGTTCGCCGGCGCTGGAGGTGAAGGAGGGCTCGGGGTAGGGGAACAGGGTGCGCCCGAGCACCGCGTGAGCTGGAGGATGCGCCTGGGGTAGCTGTAGTGCTCGGACTTCTTCTGTGCTGGCCGGTCCGCGGTGAGCTTGAGCTCGCCGGCGGCGACGCATAAGAGGAACGGTGTCGGGAGGAGGTTTGGGTTCGATTCCGCGCGCGTGGAGCTTAACTAGGAGGTGGCGAAGCTGCTGCGGTGGTCGGATGGGACAATGTAGGGCTGGGTTAGCCGTTCCGCGCGAGCTGGATCTCGGCGGCCATGGCGGAGCGGCGGGAGGAGGAAGAAGGAGGAGAAGGCGCGCGACGGTGGAGTTCTGGGGGTCTTTATAGGCCAAGGAGCTCCTGGGTGAGGTGAGTAGCGCCTGGGGGCGGTGGATTTGGCCCTGGACGGCTCGTCGGCGGGCTGGCGGAGCGGCCAGTCGGCGCGGCGCATGGCGGGGTGTCGTGGCAGCTCGGGGAGCGGCCTGGGACGCGTGTGAGCGTGGGAGGGCGCCAAGGGGCGGGCCAGGTGGCGCTGGGGGACTTCCCGGGTCAATTTGGGCGCGGGCGCGCGGTGGACGAAGTCCACCGGCGGCGTACGGCGGGCGGCGGGCGAAACAGAGCTAGCCGGGAGAGAGAGATGGAGATAGGGGTTTTTCTGCGATTTCTGAAAATTCCAGGGACCTCTCGGTAATCTAAACATATCTCCTCTTTAGAGGGCTCAAATGAAAAAGTGTTGAATACCACTTTTGCATAACTTTCCAAGATCTACAACTTTCGTGTTATGCAAATTTTCATTTGAAACTCACATTTCGAACGATTTGTCCATTTGCAAGTTTGCACAAAAGGACTTTAGTTTTAATTAGTTTTTGACATTTTGGCTGAAGTTCAATTGAGCACATGTCAATTGAGGTACCTCTCATGAGCCAACTAAAATTTTGTGCACATTTTTGAATCAAATTTTGAGTAGCTTTTCACTCCTTTTTCATTCTCCTTTAATTTCTTTTGTATAATTTGTCTTTTATTTGACCCTTTCTCTTTGAATTAATTTCCCAAATTTTTCTTTTTAGTTTAACTAAGGTACATTGATTGTAATTAAATGTACAGACACCCGAAGTGTCACAGCCTACCCCCCTTAAAAAGAATCTCGTCCCGAGATTGGATGATTGAATTGAGGTAGGGAAAATAATATACCTGAGGTGGAGATAAGAAAACCCGGATAATGTCGATTAAGATAATCTTCCGTCTCCCAGGCGGCTTCTTCTTCAGTGTGACGAGACCACTGAATTTTATACATTTTTACCACCTTTCGACGAGTACCTCTCTCTTTTTGATCCAGAATTCTGAGTGGATATTCGGTATTTGAGAGATCGGGCTCCACTAAAATTTCTTGTTGATCAATGATTTCCGTAGGAACTCGAACACATTTCTTGAGTTGGGATATGTGGAAAACATTATGGACGGCGGTGAGCCGTGAAGGAAGTCGCAAACGATAAGCCACGGGTCCACATTCTTCAATGATTTCATATGGCCCGACATAGCGAGGTGCTAGCTTACCCCTGACTCCGAAACGTTGAACGCCTCGAGTTGGGGACACTCATAAATAGACGTGGTTACCAACCATGAACTTCAAAGGATCCCTTCTTTTATCGAAATAACTCTTTTGCCGAGACTGGGCTGCTCGGAGATTTGCTTGTACTATTTTTACTTTCTCTTCAGCCTCGACCACTAATTCGGGTCCAAATATTTGACGTTCTCCAGTCTAGGACCAACTCAAAGGGGTTCGACATCGTCGACCATACAAGGCCTCGAATGGTGCCATCTTCAGACTGGCCCGAAAGCTATTGTTATAAGAAAACTCAGCCAAGGATAAACATTTGTCCCAGTTCTTGTCATAGTGGATGACACCTGCTCGAAGCATATCCTCAAGAATTTGATTCACCCTTTTGGTCTGTCCATCAGTCTATGGATGGTAAGCTGAGCTTCGAATTAACTTAGTTCCGAGAGCCTCTTGGAGTTGCTCCCAAAACCTTGCCACAAACTGGGGACCCCGATCCGAGATAATCGTTTTGGGGATACCGTGTAGACAGACAATCCGATCAATATAGATTTCAGCATATTTCTTGGCTCGATATTCAGTATGCACTGGAATAAAATGAGCGGTCTTTGTGAGCCTATCAACAATGACCCATATGGAATCATGATGCTGAGAAGTATTTGGTAAGCCCACTATGAAGTCCATGCTGATATATTCCCATTTCCAAGACGGAATTGGCAGCGGTTGGAGAGTTCCAGCAACCTTCAAGTGACTAGCTTTCACTCTCTGACAGGTGTCACACTCTGCGACATATTTGGCAATCTCTCTCTTCATGCGAGTCCACCAAAAATTTTGTTTTAGATCTTGGTACATCTTGGAGCTACCCAGATGAATAGTGAATTTAGAGAGATGTGCTTCGTCCAGGATTTGTTTCCGCAGCTCATGATTCTTTGGAACGACTAGGCGATCCTCGAACCACAAAATTCCTTTATGGTCCACTCGAAAACACTTGTATTTATTTTCTCCTTCTACTACCTGCTGCTTGATGATACCAACACTTTTGTCGTGTAATTGTGCCATGATGACCTTGTCATAGAGTGTCGGTTCCACTGAAATATGATTCAAAGAGCCCTGAGGAATGATTTCCAATTTCAGCTTTTGCATTTCAGCACACAATGTGTCATTATACGACTCCACTGAAAGGCAATTGCAGTGAACCTTGCGACTGAGCGCATCGGCTACAACATTAGCCTTGCCCGGATGATAATGAACTTCCAGGTCATAATCTTTGATTAATTCCAGCCATCTTCGTTGCCTCATATTCAGCTCACTTTGAGTGAAAATGTATTTGAGACTCTTATGGTCGGTATAAATATTGCAATGAGTGCCCATAAGATAATGTCTCCAAAGCTTGAGAGCATGAATAACTGCGGCTAGCTCAAGATCATGAGTGGGATAATTTAGCTCGTGTGGCCGAAGAGCTCGGGAAGCATATGCTATAACCCGATTGTCTTGCATTAGAACACAACCAAGACCAGTACCTGAAGCATCACAATAAATGTCGTAGGGTTTATTGTTGTTAGGTTGAGCCAAGACTGTAGCAGTGGTTAGATGTGCTCTTAATGTATGGAATGCTTCATCGCACTTCGCATTCCATTTAAACTTGACATCCTTCCTTAGTAGCTCTGTCATGGCCTTAGCAATTCTGGAGAAATCCAGAATAAATCTGCGGTAATACCCCGCCAAGCCGAGAAAACTACGGATCTGGTGAACTGAAGTAGGAGGTTTCCAGTCCATCACTTCTTGTAATTTGCTGGGATCAACGGAGATGCCTTCACTGGATATAGTGTGACCCAGAAACTTGACTGTGTCCAGCCAGAATTCAAACTTGGAGAATTTTGCATACAGCTTATGATCTCTGAGACGTTGAAGAACGATGCGCAGATGTTGCTCATGTTCTGCCTCATTATTGGAATAGATCAGAATGTCGTCGATAAAAACCACGACAAACTTGTCAAGTTCCGGCATGAATACCGAGTTCATAAGATACATGAAATAAGCTGGCGCATTGGTGAGACCGAAAGACATAACCAAGTACTCATAGAGACCATATCTGGTTGAGGAAGCGGTCTTGGGAATATCACAAGGCCGGATTTTAATTTGATGATAACCCGAACGAAGATCAATCTTGGAGAAGATCTTTGCTCCAGCCAACTGATCGAACAGTACATCAATGCGGGGGAGTGGATATTTATTTTTGATGGTCACTGCATTGAGAGGCCGGTAGTCAACACACAACCTCAGACTGTCATCCTTCTTCTTTACGAACAATGCTGGACAACCCCAAGGTGAAGCACTTGGGCGAATATAACCCTTGTCTAGAAGTTCTTGCAGCTAGATCTTTAATTCGGCTAATTCTTTAGGCGGCATTCGGTACGGCCTTTTTGAAATAGGGGCTGTACCAGGCTGAAGTTCAATGATAAATTCGATATCCTGGTCTGGCGGCATACCAGGTAAATCGTCCGGAAACACATCTGCATATTCACGGACTACCGGAATATCTTCGAGACGAATATCTTTCATGGCATAGGCACAAGAGTTGTTGCATTGGTGATGAGGTAAATATAGAACCAAATGACCATGAGTTGGAGAATTTATTTCAACCGCTCGGGAAGAGATATCTAACATTACCCCATGTCTTTTCATCCAATCCATTCCGAGAATAATGTCCATACCTTCTAGTGGCAACAAGATTAAAGTGGTAGGAACAGTTTACTACCCAAACTAAGTGGCGCATTACGAACGATTTGGTTTGATGCAACTTTACCACCCGGAGTAGATATCATAAATGACCCTTTCGTGTGACGAAAATCTAACCCAACCCTTGCTCCAAATTTAGAACTAATGAAGCTATGAGATGCACCAGAATCGAATAAGATAACGGTGGGGTGTTGGTTTATAGAGAATGTACCCGACATGATTGGTGCTCCCTCAGGAAGGTCAGCAAGGCTAGTGAAGTTAAGTCGGCCCTGCCTGACTTGAATGGTTTGCCTCTTGCCCTTGTTCTGATCATTTCTGCGAGAAGCCTGCCCTTGAGATTGTCCCGCCTAGGGGCACATCTTGGCAAAGTGATCCGGACTCCCGCATCTGAAACAACGGTTATTATTATCAGGGCGAGCGGCTGGCTGAGTATTCAGCCTAGGGCCGTTCTGCTGCTGCTGAGGTGCAAATCGAGCTTGCTGAGGAAACCCGAATCGAGTCTGCTGCTGCTGTTGAGGAGGCCGAATAATCCAACGCCCTGGCTGAGGGGCCTTCTGAGAGGGTGCGGGTGGATTATTCTGCACAATACGATACCTCGGTGCAGAGGCACTCGAGGGTCCAGCAGGTGCCTTGCGCTTCTTTTCAGCGTGGTGAGCAGAAATAAGATCCTCCTGGGAGATAGCCATATTCACCAATTCATTGAAAGTGTCCGCACGGACAAGATTTAGCCTTTCTTGTAACTTGGTGCAAAGGCCTCGACAGAAGCGTTCACACTTCTTAGTGTCGGTGTCCGCGTGATGTCAAGCATATTGACATAATTGATGGAATACTTGGGCATACTGCACCACAGTACGAGTGCCCTGAGTCAAGGCCAAGAACTCGTAGAGCTTACGGTCAAGAAGTCCAGCTGGAATATGATGATCTCGAAAAGCCAATTTGAACTCATTCCAATTCACCACATGATCAGCCGGTAGCATCCCGTTGTAATGCTCCCACCACATACGAGCTGATCCGCGAAGCTGTTGCACGGCGTAGCGAGTCTTGTTTGCTTCGGAACAAGGAGTAGTCAATAGAGAAAACTTGGACTCGATTGTGCGAATCCAAGCATCCGCGTCCAGAGGCTCATCCGCTTTATTGAACAGCGGAGGCTGAGTACTGAGGAAATCTTGG
The DNA here is from genome assembly GCF_016808335.1 of Panicum virgatum. Taxonomy (NCBI): domain Eukaryota; kingdom Viridiplantae; phylum Streptophyta; class Magnoliopsida; order Poales; family Poaceae; genus Panicum; species Panicum virgatum. The sequence goes on from NC_053145.1 coordinate 22,363,146, forward strand.
TAGCTCGCTTCTTGTGCGTGATGAGCATGATGCCCACCCCGCGGTTGTTGCTGAGCTTGAACCAATTGCCCCAAAATTTCAGTCTGGGCGGCAAGAACCTCAGCGATACCCACTGGTGGAGGAGGTGGAGGTGGATCGCCATTCCCCCCGGCTCCAAAACCACTAGGGGTGCCTCGAGTTGATCCAACCATCTGAAATGTGAGTACTTTTGCATTAGGCTCAACATCATCATCATTTCAAATGGAATGTACAACTCAAAATGACATGGAAGTAATGGAAAAGGCTTTAATCATGTTGTGCAGCAAAACCAGTGATACGAAAATGCTCATAACTGGAGTTCTGTATATGATATAAACTTTAAATTTTTACAAGAGATAGAAAATTTCATGAGCTACAACTTTGGTAGTATCACAACGTCAGATTCCAAAAGTAGTTTAGTCGAAAAATTCATTTACTCCTCTGGTTTTTCTGTTTTACAGAAAACAGAGCTTCTGTATTTTGTGATTATCTCCTGCGATACGGATCCGTTTGAGCTGACATTTTGCGAGTATTTTCATGATGAAATTTGGAACAACTTTGGTATTCAACTCAGGAGCTAAATCAGAGAGAAAAAGATGATAAAAATTCGAACTAGCTGCTGCATTCAGCTTTTCACAGATCACCGATATTTCACATTAGTAGCATTTGAGGTCCATTACATACATCATCCTCCCATTTCTACTTGGTTACTTCTAACATCAATACTAAGGGGGTTACTCAACTCTAATTTAGCCTAGTAGCCATGATCCAAAAGTAGGCTACACTAAGAGGAGTCTACAAAAGCTAGAAAACCGCACCTCGGTCTACATGTTGACTGATGCCTCACTTGCCGCGGGAGTGTGAACCTCAACCGGTGCGGGCTGCGGCGCCTGGTCCTCAGAGTCCATCTCTGAAATGCCCTCGATCTCCTGGGGCTCGTCCTCATCGTCCACCTGCATCTCGTCGGGGGGTGCGTGAAGGGCATCCTGCGCGTGCGGTATCGCGTGCAGCTGCCCCTGGGCCTCGTCCAACTCAAGCTGCAGGTTGTGGAACTGGTCCTCCAGGAAGTTGATCGTAGCGTCACGATCCGACACCGTGTCCTGAAGCTCGTGAACCTGGCCGTGGAGCTGGGCGATAAGAGTAGCCCTGCTCTCGAGCTCGGTACTAGACTCTTGAAGCTGCCCATCTCTCAGCTGGACCGCCAGGTACAAGGCCTGAGCGTGGTCCACCAACTGAGCGACGGCGCAACTCTGGTAAGTGTGAAGTCTGTAGAGGCCGTCCAGGCACATCGCTGTCATCCGAAGTGCCCCGACCGGGTCAAGGGTAGCGACCACGTCCACGTGTGCCATCCGGTCGAGTCAAAGTGGGTCTGCCGGGTCAGGTGCAGGGAACAACCCGAATGCGGTCAGAACCACCTCCAGAGGGTGCGAAGAGCAAAAAGTGGTCATCGTCCTCATGGCGGTAAGCTCCCAATTGTCCAGCAGGTAGTGACCGACGACCTGAGTCACGATCGGCTCCCACCCGTTGAGCGGGTGCTGCGGGATCACCATCGTCACACTGCAGCGACGAACTCCGTCCTCCACAAACTCGTGGCCATCGTAAACCGGTGGCTGGAGGTAACCGGCTGCACTCAAAAGCTCCCAGAGACGGCGGGGAAACCCATCCCAATGTTGGCAAGCAGAGTGCACGTGTCCCTGCGCGTCAACGACCAGCAGCTCTTCCATCTGTCCCAACAAAAGACCGATGGATCAGTTGATGGTAACAAGAACTACTAACTCTAGACAGTAAAATAAATTGCCAAAACTGTTGATAATTTGCTTCAAAAATTCTCAAAAATTTACACAAGATCCCTCTGATATTAAGGAACGATTCATCTAGTCATCACGAAAATCAATTCGGACTCCATGGGGGTGATATGCTCAGGTATTCAGAGTGACATCAACCAGGAAATTTAAGTGTCCAGAGAGGGTGTATTTTGATCATAACTCTCAAACCAGACGTCAAAATTTTTTCAAATTTTTGTGGTAAGTTAATCACTTAGTTTTCTACAACTTTCATGTTGAACGATTTTTCGTTTGAACAACTTTTAAGGGTCGAAAAATTTCAGTTGTCTATATTGTTCCGAGTTATCAGTTTTACACAGTGTTGATCTAAAATCATAAATACCAAGGTAGAAGGCTTCAAAAATTTTCAAATTTTTACAGACGTTTGATAACTTAGGAAACATAATTTCGTCTTACTACTCCAAGTTGATTTGGGTAACTTAACAGAAGGTTAAAATTCGTGGAAACCAAGTTGCAGACTATCTGGATACTCCTTAGGATAGGGTTTTAGCTGATTTGCTTGCGATTTCTCCCAAGATTTCTTTGTTACCCTTTTTAAGAATGATTGCAGAACCTATCCGTCCTCACCAAAGGAAAAGAATTGCCAAGTAATCTTAGTCTTACACAATGACTTTGGTGGCATACATATTACGTCTCTCACTATATAGTTACTCGATATAGCTAGATAGCCAAGAATTCGGTTTTCGAGTTAGCGTACCTGCAGAAAATTGACAAATATAAATTGAACCTTCCGTGCCAGCACTCACGTAAGAGTTCCCATACATTACCGATCACTATAGAACCGGCATGCATACAATTACCGCCGTATGGACAACGTTAAGCATACGTCATCGAAACAACGTATTGACTGAGTACCGTCTTTGACAGGGAATTGAATTCCAATTTCGAATCATTACTCCCCATATATTCAACCGAAGTTGGTATATGGGCAGCAGCTCAAGTAGGCCACTGCTTGAGCTCCAGCGTTCGGCTCGCATCATCGACAGGAAGGTCAGACTCCCTCAGCTGACTGAGTAAGCATACCTCCGTGGCGACGATGTAGTTGCAGAATTTAAATTGCGGAATTTAAATACTGAAAAGTAATGTGCTGGAAGTTAGCCATACAATATAAGCCACCTAATTGTACCCATAAGATCCCCTAGGGCTTTACGTCCTAGACTTGTCCTTGGAGATCCTAAACTCGTTCAAAGAAAACTTTAGTAGTTTCGAAGTCAAGTTTTAATTTGTTGTTTCGAAAGCCGAGGCTGTCATCTCTGGTAGGCTGTCTGCGAGCTCTGATGCCAGCTGTGGCGGAACCACCCAAACTAACTGGGCCTAGGTGCACTGATCTTTGTTGCTAAGCAACTCTGACCCAAATTGGCACTCACCGGTAGTTCCTCGAGTGAAGCCTCGATAAAAGCCACGCTATTCCAGGATCAGCAGACAACACTCACACGAAGGTGAGCCCAGAGATTACAACACAGACCACTTCATACAACTCAGAGTGATTGCAGCGGAAAAAGAAATTTATTACAAACCATGTTCAGAATAGTAAAGTACTACAGAGTTCCATCTACTCAATTTATTCAAGTTTCATTGTTCAGCGGATGCAGTAATAGATAACTAGCGAGATAACGCGATGCATCGATAAAGCCCGTACGAATGCGTCACTCAGCGGGAGGGTGATTAACACCAGCTGAAGGGCCATCCCACTCAACAGACCAACCCGGAGGCAAGGTACACGGCCAAGTAAGACTTGCAAACAGATCCTCAAAGTTAGTACCTGAAAAACAGTGCCACAAGCAAGGCTGAGTATACTAATACTCAGCAAGACTGACCCGTCACCGGATATAACATAGCCCGATAACTAGACATGCAAGGCTTTTTGGTTGGTGGGGTTTATTTGCCAAAAACGCCACTAAATGTTGATCCTTATTTTCAGGTTTTACTTAGCCATATTCTAGTTGGATTAATCATTCTAAATTTGCAACTAACTCTACACAAACATGGTAGAGCAACCATTTAATCAACCAGTAGTATTATCATCATCATGTTCCACTTGTTACTCTGTGTGACCGAAAACATTAAGCAATCTCATGCCGTGAGAGGCGGACGATTCCGAATCGAATTTCAACCTGGCCAGGGGAACCTAGACCACACGCATGGGGATCGACTTCGCTCCCGCCCACGCTACAGTTCCCCTTTCTTTCCAGTCCGTGGATCCGGGGCACCCTCCCTGACTACAGAGTCCGACCACTCTGCACCCGTACGTCGCGACAAAAAAAATATAAACCCTACTTCTACCAGGCGGGTGCGAGATCATTCCACTCGCCGGTCCAATCAGGTACTTAGGCTTACCGATTACCATATTTCTCGGTATGTGGCTAGTACTTTCAAACGCTTAACGAAATGAGCCACACACCGCGACCTTGGCCATTTTTGACTACACCAGCGGGGTATCACAACTACACAACCCCGCCTGTTGTCCTTATATTTCAACAGGAATTAAAGTCAGTACAACTCCTATTTGCTCGCGAGAGGCAGTAAACCACTCGACTTCTACCGTACCTATTTAGCATGGCAACTAGTCGATAAAAATATCCGGTATCAAACATAGGTTCCTAGGGATCATGCATCTAAGGTTTTCGATCAACGCCTTGAAAACTTAAATGCAGAAAACAAGATATTACAAAACATTAATAGAAAGATAATTGAATGATAATTCGGAAAACAGTGGGATTCTATTCCGGGGCTTGCCTTCTTGGGCACTGTCAGCCAGAAAAGCCTCTGGGGCTTGGCCCAGGTCTTGAGACGAGTTAGCACAGTTCAGATTAACCTCCTGCTCCGCACGAGAGTCCACGGGCACCAGTTCGTAGTCACCGTCCGCAATATTAACCGTTTCTATATGCAATGCAAGATTATGAGTTACTCATGGATAATGATTTCTTTCGTTCACGATAAAGTTGTAGTTCAACAAAGTTAAATTTAGTGATGATTTCACTTTTCATTTCATGGGCAGTCGTTTATAGAGTAGTAAACATAACTACGTTTCTTCATGAATGAGTGGGGGTTTTGGTTTTCTTTTTTAAAAAAAAAATTCAACACATAGCATGCTTTCATTATTTCATAACAACAAAACTACTAACGAGCTAGTGGTGAAAAAATCAAGTAACACAGATCCAAACTTAAGCATTCATGGTATAAATTTCAGCATCTAACCATAAAGCAAAAACTATAACTATTCATGCAAGTGGATTACTCTAGTTGCTTCATCTTTTTGTACAGAACGTTTAATATGGGTTCTGGTGCTACAAATTTTACGAGAGCAACTTCATACCATATACTCAGCACTCAAAATTTTTTCCAGATTTTATACACTTATACTTAAGGGGTAACTAAAAGAACAAAAACAGCAAGCCATTTACGAAGATTAAATCTACAGAAAGTTTTACTAGGGATATGGTTCTCAAATTTTTACCAGAGCCTATTCATGAGCTAAACATACACCAGAAAATTGTTCAAGATTTAACTCAATATGATAAATTAGTTGTGCAGTTAACTTAGCATGAATTAGCATAAATTTCTCAAAGTGCATTTAACCAGTACTGCATATGAACTTTTTATTACAGATAGAACATACTCTAAACATGATCATGTCCAAAAATCGAGATCAGTTATGATGTAGATTACTCAGAACAAAAATAGTAAATCTAGCCCTAAGATGCTAAGCATGATTATTCACCAAAGCAAAACTCAGTAACTGCAGCTCAAAATTTTTATACAGGAATACAGAGCTAAAAAGAGAATCCAGAAATAAATACAGATTTTTCTGAGCATAAGAACTATATATGAAGAATTAAGTTGATTAAAAAAAGCATAAATCATGGTATATAGAAATTAACTCTAATAAATCTGAAATTTAGGTATTTGTAGGGATTCAGTGGCACATACATGCAGTAAAAATTCCAAAGCAAGTTCATGTGCATATTTTCCAGAATTAAATCAAGAAAGCTAACAACAGATTAGAGAATCTTGATTGTTCCAACATGATATCTATTTTTGTTGGGTGTCATATTTTTACTGTGATCTTAATATTCTATTAGTGATAACATATCCAAAAATCAAGGTCATTTGCTGAGTAGAACTTCCTGAACATGCATAAGGTGGTTTTCTTATTCTTTTTCCCAGATTAAAATCGGTTGAGTTTCTGCAGATGTGACTGTTACAAAATTTGTAGATCTTGTTACAAGGATTCCAAATCCGTTGAGTTTGCATTTTTACAATTTTTCTATGATTTGTTCTGCATTTTAGAAGTTCACTGGTATACATTGGAATACTTGCAAAAACACCCTTGAACAAAAAAAAGAATTTACAACCGGGTCCTTCGCCGGCCTTCTCCGCCGTGGCATCTTGCCGGTAGTGTTCTGTGACGCAGGGCTTACCGGGGCTACCACGGGGAGGCGCGTGCGAGAGAAGGGATCGAGGAACACCTACCCTGGTCGACGTTCGAGTGTTTGGTGCGCGGATTCGAGCTCGTCGGCGTCAATGGCGGGGCGGTTGTTCGGTTCGCCGGCGCTGGAGGTGAAGGAGGGCTCGGGGTAGGGGAACAGGGTGCGCCCGAGCACCGCGTGAGCTGGAGGATGCGCCTGGGGTAGCTGTAGTGCTCGGACTTCTTCTGTGCTGGCCGGTCCGCGGTGAGCTTGAGCTCGTCGGCGGCGACGCATAAGAGGAACGGTGTCGGGAGGAGGTTTGGGTTCGATTCCGCGCACGTGGAGCTTAACTAGGAGGTGGCGAAGCTGCTGCGGTGGTCAGATGGGACAATGTAGGGCTGGGTTAGCCGGTCTGCGCGAGCTGGATCTCGGCGGCCATGGCGGAGCGGCGGGAGGAGGAAGAAGGAGGAGAAGGCGTGCGACGGTGGAGTTCTGGGGGTCTTTATAGGCCAAGGAGCTCCTGGGTGAGGTGAGTAGTGCCTGGGGGCGGTGGATTTGGCCCTGGACGGCTCGTCGGCGGGCTGGCGGAGCGGCCAGTCGGCGCGGCGCATGGCGGGGTGTCGTGGCGGCTCGTGGAGCGGACTGGGACGCGTGTGAGCGTGGGAGGGCGCCAAGGGGCGGGCCAGGTGGCGCTGGGGGACTTCCCGGGTCAATTTGGGCGCGGGCGCGTGGTGGACGAAGTCCACCGGCGGCGTACGGCGGGCGGCGGGCGAAACAAAGCTAGCCGGGAGAGAGAGATGGAGATAGGGGTTTTTCTGCGATTTCTGAAAATTCCAGGGACCTCTCGGTAATCTAAAAATATCTCCTCTTTAGAGGGCTCAAATGAAAAAGTGTTGAATACCACTTTTGCATAACTTTCCAAGATCTACAACTTTCGTGTTATGCAAATTTTCATTTGAAACTCACATTTCGAACTATTTGTCCATTTGCAAGTTTGCACAAAAGGACTTTAGTTTTAATTAGTTTTTGACTTGATTTTGGCTGAAGTTCAATTGAGCACATGTCAATTGAAGTACCTCTCATGAGCCAACTAAAATTTTGTGCACATTTTTGAATTAAATTTTGAGTAGCTTTTCACTCCTTTTTCTTTCTCCTTTAATTTCTTTTGTATAATTTGTCTTTTATTTGACCCTTTCTCTTTGAATTAATTTCCCAAATTTTTCTTTTTAGTTTAACTAAGGTACATTGATTGTAATTAAATGTACTGACACCTGAAGTGTCACAGCCGTACTCTCCACATTCTTCACATGTAGACCTTGCTTCGGCCGCCTTTAAATCGATGGCTTGGGCTTCTCTCTTTTCCACTTCCATCTTCTCCAACCTTCTCATGAGCGAGTTGATCTTCCCTTCTAGCACTTCTTCGTGTTCCACTTGTAATACACTCTTCGCGGCACCCACGGATTGGAGTGGTTGTAGGCGCCCCGATGATGCCCATGCGTCATTGTCCGCCACCTTCTTGAATAGCTTGAAAACTTGAGTAGGCGTGAGCTCAATGATAGAACCTCCGGCCGATGCATCAATGATCCCCCTTGATGCAGTGGTGAGGCCTTGATAGAACTTCTGGACCACATCCTCCCTTGAGAGCTTGTGATGAGGTACGGCGCAGATGTAGTCGTTGAAGCGCTCATAGGCTTCCGCAATAGTCTCCGTCGGGGCTTGCGCGAATGTTGCAATCTTGTTGCGCAGAATCTGGGTCTTGCCCGGCGAGTAGAACTCCGTCATGAATTCTTTCATCAAGGACTCCCAATTTTGCACCGTGCGCGGTGGTATAGAATGAAACCATTGTAGTGCTCTCCCAAGTAGAGAGAACGGAAAGAGCCTCGCTCTTATTTGATCTTGAGTCATCCCTTCCATGTCGAAGGTGCGGCATAGTTGGAGGAACGCTTGAAGATGTAGATTAGCGTCTTCTTTTCCAGTGAAGGGCGAGCTTTGCACCATCCTTATGATTGAAGTCTTGATCTCGAACGGAACTCCGATGTTGTCGAGATTTTGGATCGGCAAGTCTTGAACGTCCGGAGTGCAAAGCTCTCCGATCGTACGCTCCGGCTCCAGTAGCGCCATCCCTTGGTGAAGTGGCGCCTCGTTTGGACTTGTTGGTGGAGTTGCTTGAGGTGAAGACGATGAACCGTCGGCTTCAACTTTTGGATCTACTAGTTCCAGCTTCCTTGATCGTGCTTCTCGTCTCCTTTGCCTGTAAATTTTTTTTGGATCATCCACAAAATTTTTGGGTTTGTTGGAGAGGCTCCCGTCCATCTCCTGTTAGGGGTTAGTGAAAAAGAAAAATATATACAAGATCTAAAAGATGAATATAAAAGAAAAATAAAGCAAAATAAAGCAAACTCTAGATTAGATTGATTTTCGTGGAATAGATCCGTTTTTTTAGTTAGTTAGCTCAGAAAAATAAGAAATCTAAAAAAAAGTCAAAAAGAAAAATCAAGAAATATTTACGAATGCAAGTAAGATTGGATCTTAAATCGATGGTTCCCCGGCAACGGCGCCAGAAAAGCTTGTTGACTCTCCTTAGCGCCCCCGATTTATATACCGCAAGCGCACGGTTTCGTGTAGCTTTTCCCTTAGAGTATTCCCCCAAGGTTTATCAATCCACGGAACCAAAGAGACAAGAAACAATCTACTAGCATAGAGATTCCTTTGTGTTGAGATGGTGAAAATGAATCTAATCTACTAAAAACGACAAACACCGAAGGTAGCAAGAGAAAGTTAGAGATAACCAATCTAGATCACCTAGATCATGCATATGTTGTAATTCCAGCTAGATGAAGTGAAGTAAGGTAGATGTGAATCTCAATGAAAAGCATCTGTAAACCCAAAATCTCCAATCCGATCCCTCGATACTCCGCCTACTCTGTGGAGACGGCCTGTCACGACGCCCCCCTTTTGAACGAAATACCCTGAAGCAAGTCGAACTCCCTTTGGTAGTTCCGCCATGAACCTCTAGCCACCATGACTACAAGATCATGCTAAGCGATCTATCTCGATAATAGATCTAGGATGAAGCAAACCCAAAGAAAAGAACGAAATCGAAAGAGAGAACATGGTCGCTAAACATTCGGAATCACAAATAACTTCACCATGAATGATTGTACATCACAAGATCACAACCAGGGCCCTACCTTGATCTTGATGATCCTAGCTCCAGAACTCCGACGTGGTCTTCCTTGCAAGGTTCCCACGTCGGCTAGGGCGAACCCTAGACAACTAGCACGACCCTCGGCTCTCCGAGAGGTGTCCCTCTATCTTCTCTGCTCCTTAGCGTCGTCTCCCGAATTGATCTCTGCGTGAACCTTGGGGAGGGGTCTTTAAATAGCCTCAGGGAACCCTAGGTCAAAGGGGAGGTCGAACTGACCTAAAAAAGGGCTGTGCCAGCCGGCCCAATGGGCCTAGGCCGGCTAGCCTGGCTCTTTCCTTGGCCATCTCGTGTTCATCTTTCTCCCCAAGTCTCCTGGAATCTTCTAGAGTTTATGTCTTTCACGATTGCACCCCATTAGACGTCGTTATCTTCAAGATTTCTTCGAGGAAAAGGATAGGATGGAAAATCCTTCCTTAAATATCTCTTTGCTTTGCTTAGCCCCAAAGTATCTTGATCTTATCTTGTGGGCTTTGTCCTTTGGGCTTCATTGGAGGGTGGATGTGCATGAACGGGCCTCTAATCATCATGGCCTTCGATCCTTTATTCGGGCTTTGGCCTTCGTCTTTCTTCGTGTCATCACGTGATCGTGGGCCTCGCCATTTCATGCTCCAAAATTGGTCAAAAACCTGCAAAAAAGAAGTACCTCCAAAATATATGTGCAAATGCGAAAACGGCCAATAATTGGGCCGAGGTTAGGATGGTTAGTGATTCTGATATTAAATTTATGCCATTATCAAAGTTAAACAGGGGATAAAATGGATACTTAAGGAACGCCAACAGTGCCTCCTTTTATAGCCCTCCCAAGGTCGGTTCTGGCGGTTACTGCAGGTAACGTCAGTTGGAAGCAGGTAATCTCGTTGCGCTTAACTTCCATGCCAAACCTTGGCCTGAGAGGCCTCCATGTGGGGCCGGCCGGCCTCCCCTAGGTCGACCGGCCTGGGGTTGCCGCCACATGGCCACTGCCTTTCGGACAACGGCTCTGATCCCTTCCTGGAGTCGGTTGACAGTTGGGTTTGCTCGATTGCTGCAGTTGCTAGGCCGGCCGGCCTAGGGGAGGCCGGCCGGCCTCCCTCTAGCCCATCTCGGCCTCTGACTTTGCTGAGGTTCTGCTCTACTCTTATGCATTCTCTAGGGAAGTGGGTTCTTGAAATACTTGTGACCTTGGGCTGCCTTGTGAACCATTGGATGGATGTTGAAGCCTTTCAGTGTATCCAATTGAACCAAGGCCTAACCCTTGACTCTGAGCTCCATGAATGTGTCACATTGCCCCTGGTTCGAAGTCGGGACCATGTTCTTGGAGGTGCCAGGCCAGCTAGCCTAGGAGAGGCCGGTCCGCTTGGGTTTTTGCCCTTTTCTGTCCATTTTTGGTACACCTGTTCCTGGAATCAAAACTCATCCAAAACTCGTGGAACTCGTTAGAATTAAACAAAATATGAATAGAACATAGTGCAAAGCTCATATTATTTCTGATAAGTTGGCAGCATAGAATGTGAAATTATGGCCATCAACATAGCCCTATTTTGTGCCATCATAATCCTTCATGTTCGGGTGTGTGACAATAGCCTTATTATCAAAACTTCTGGTTTATCTAGGCAAAGCTGATAGCCCGAAGTAAACAACTAGTGAGCCCTATCTTACCTTTGACTCTGAGCCATAAAAATCCTCTTTGTCCCTTAGCTTTTTGTAGTGTTGTGCCCTTGAGTGAATACGAGCCTTGGATAATATACTCACATTCATCAGTGGATACGATACCCTGAAATACTCTTGGGTGAAAGCTCCGACGAAATCCATGCACTTGTGGATTCTATTCGTGATGCTTTAAAATGTCAACAATATCATTTGTTTTCATGGTAACAATCAACAAGGAAATCAAATTTGGATTGAAAGGCAATAAGATTGAAGGACATTGCTGAAAACTCTGAAAAATACCCTGCACCCTATCTATTCAGAGTAGTTTTTTGGAAAGGTTACATGCAGAATTTCAATGCGTGACCTAAACAGAAGTTGTAGGGAAATATAAAATCTGCAACTTTGCTTTTTGGCGATTTTGAATTTTAGTGGAAGAGTTTGGAGAAAATGCAATGCAAGGTACAGATTCAGAGATGTTCAGATTGAGCTCAACACAAACAACAATGTTCAGAGCTTGTTTTTTGAACAAGTTAGAGTTGGATTCAAATGAAGTGCAAATATTGAAATTTGTAGAGTGATGTAACCTCTGTAAGTTTGGTTTTGGGTAAATTTAGAGTTTACATGCAGAATGGGAAATTACTAGATTCAAAGCAGCAGGTTTGGGTAGTGTTGGCACACCTTAGCCAAAACAAATTACTCCGCAAGCGCATAGAGACCGATGTAGCTTTCACCTTGGAGTATTTCAGAGTATCGAATCCACAGGGAATGATAAAGCACGACCAGACCTAGAACTAGTTCAACCAGACCCACCAGGGGAAGAGAGGTAAGTGGGCAGAGGGTCTAACGTCGGTTAGCCAACTCATTACCCAGAAGACTTGCAATTAAACTATCTTGATCTGCTTCGGCGGCCTAAGTGAAGGGCTCAGATAGGGGTGAGAAGGGGCCCAACATACTTTTGGCAATCCTACTGCTATAAAAACACCCAAACATGGTGGACTACAAAGGACGGACAGGGCTGTCACCACCTGCCGCCTACCACTGCGGTACCGTGGGGTGGAACTGTTGGTATTTCTTAGCGTCATCACTAGGAGTGGTTAGTTCCTAGCAACGGCGCCTCGAAAATGCCGGTGTGGTATGTCTTAACATTTACAGAAGGATCCGCAAGCGCACGGATATACCGTTGTAGCATTTCACCCGGAAGTATTTAGGGTATCGTTATTTATATTTTCCCAAAGGATGGCTAGGTTGTGTAAAGTGTATTTATTTAGTTGCATAACCTTGACACGTATGAGCAAGATGAAGACCACTGACTATATTGGTAAGTGATAAATGAGGGATAATCAGGGGTAATGTGACACACACAGAATAGCCAACTCTCAAGAATAAAGAATAAACAAGCAATCCTAAGATTAGTGGGAGCATAGGCAAAGATTCCTAGTATACTATTCATGTTAGCGGATAAGTTACGTTAGCCACATTGCTTAGAGCTGCAGGTGCCGGGAAATTAGGGACATCGGGGAGAATGACCCGCACTGGAGAACAAACAGTCCCGTTTCATCTTTGCATGAACTCCTACACCGTACCCAAACGTCGGGGAGTACGCTAACCGAGAAGCTGCTTCCCAATGGACCGACAGGGCTGTCACCACCTGCGGTCTACCCCAGTCACACCATGGAGCACCATCATATCTGAAGGATCCTACATACCCGGGCATGATGCCCGCATATGAGGTCACTACCCTAGCACCCCCGGGTCCCCCACCCTTCGGATGGACAGGTAAGATGCTAAGGCAAGCCCGAAAGCACAACGAACCGATATCCTTACCCAGATCATCTAGTCTAAGCAAGCAACTAGAATAACTTGGTAAAGCACTGATCAAGGCTAAGCAAGCTACGAACATAGCAAGATAACCAAGAACGAACTCTGAATGAATAGCATAAAGAAAGTCGGAATGCAAAGCCATACCGGAGGCCGAGGATTGCTCGCCGACCCCGAGGACGACTAGCTCCACTACCCTAAGGAGTATAAGTCACTAGAGAGTGTAGAGAGAGAGGCTTCCAAGTGGTGTGTGTGGTGTGAGTGGTGGGAGGCCCCTTTTATAGTGCTTGAGGTCGGTTCCCGCAATCTCCTTGTATAGAAACATGGTCAACCGCCTTCAGGAGGATAAAATCGAGCTTCCCGCCAAAACTCAGCCTCGGAGGTTGCCAGGTGGGGTCGGCTGACCCCCCCCCTTGGCGCCAATTCTCGCCGACCTTCTCTAGTACACTGCCTGGTGGGTCCTGATGTCAGATGGTCGGTGCCGGGCCTTGGTTGGTCGGTTTGGTCTAGTTTGTGGGCCTCCTTTGCTCATGTTACGCAGGATACGATCATCTGTGACTTCTGTCTGCGTATTCATCATGTTTTTGTCTTATTTCGGACTTGTGTTTCTGAAATCATAAATTCTCGAAAACAACTGTGGAGCTTGGTTAGTGATACAAATATGCGAGTCAGAGGTATAGTTTTCCTTCTTAAATGAGTATAGTTGACGGTCATATTTCGCACTTAACAACTATCAACAGGAACACAACCCTATGTAACTAACCAAGTCTAAGCACCACGCCTAACACTATCGAGTTACGTACTCCTGCGTACCAGCAAGACAGAAAGCACTCTCAATAAGTAGAACTTGCTACCTACGTAGACTAGGGATCCCGCAGATAAAAGACAAAAAGTAAACAAGTAACTGAAGTAAAGAGGAAGACTAGCGAGATACCGACGAGAGACAAGGAACTTCACTCCGAAGATGCTTCATTCCTCTGAGGTGGCTTACAAAAGTGGAGTAAGGCCGAGAGAACTCGGCACCGCTCCTTTACTTTGCCTTTCGTCAAGACTCTCACCTCACACTCTCCCTATTCTACTAAGATGGACTACATATTTCTTGAGCTCTTTTCTTCTCCAAAATGGTGTGTCTTGAATGAGGAGTGGAGGCTCCCTTTTATAGTGCTTCCAAGGCGGTTATCACGAGGTCGCCTACACTTCACACAAGGAGGTCGGCGTCATAACTTCCACACGAAGGCTGGACACATGGCGTGACAAAGTCAGGCTGGCTAGCCTCCCCTAGGCTGGCCGGCCTAGGAGTCACGCCATCTATCCACCGCTTCGATTCGACGCTCCTGATGCTCCCTGGAGGTCGGTGCAAAAGGTCGTTCGTCAAACCGACGTAGTTTGGGCCGGGCGGCCTAAACTTAGGTCGAGCAGCCTGGCTTTGGAAGCTTTTCATCCCTCTGTTGCACCGACACGTTCCTCAATGACTGGAGATCACTCCTGGATGGTTAGTTATCTTGTGCTCTGATCATGGCACATAATTCCTCCGTTTTGCCTAATCCGATTCCAACTCGTGCATTTTGGGAAACTACCCATTGGAATGGCTTGATTTCTTCCTCTGGATGATACTGGTAAAATCTCATGCCAAGATTCCAGATAAAGTATGCCGGTCGGCCGGATTCGGGCCTTCCGGTCCAAACAATGTCCGTTTGGGTCAATTCTGGATATGTTGTTCCTGAGATCAAATATGCACAAAAGCTTATGGAACTCATTAGTAATAATGGTTATGGCATGGTCATGACCTATCTTTCATGAAATCAGGCGGAGCGTTGGTGGCGAAAATCATCAATATCGACTGCCAACAGGTAGTTTAATCGAAACTGAAATTCAGATTAGTTTAGCAGAAACAGGAATATTCATAGTCAGATTTGAGTGGATTAGAGATAGAATCAGAGAAAATGTATAACACAAATGTTGTGGAGTAATGTCCCATATACAATACTTATTTTGGCCAATTTGAATGTGGGTACAAAATATTGAGAGAAAAATGAAGCACCGGTTTCAGATTCATAAAAAGCCGTAACAGATAAGGCCGAGTTTGTTCTTATACTTGCCGTAGCCCGGTTCACGAAAAAATTCAAAGAATCCACATGTGATTTCTGGGAGATGCAAAGAGTAGCTCACATGTTCATAGGTGTTTGCCTATCCATCATTCTTTCTGACCTCCACCAGAAATGGTTAGTAACCAAAAATACCCGATGAAAGCTATATCCTAGAACAAGCTCTTGCATTTTATTAATCGGGAAATAAATAAATGATAATCAAGGTTATCTCCCGGTAGTTTTGTTTATGGTCATAAGCTTGACCATGGGAGTTCTTGCAGCGTGATGGGTCCTTGTTTCACACCATTGTTGAAGCTAGCTACAAGGTCAGTGCCATAGTGCACCCACAGAATCTGTAATGTTTACAATAAACATATACATTTACAACCAGTCTTCCAAAGATTTTTTTGAAGAGGACCTTAAGGTGGTTGCAGTCCTCGTGTGTGTGTTGGCATTTCTTACGCTCAATAGAATATGGATTCCGTAAGCACACAGAATCAACCACTGTAGCAGTTCACCTTGGAGTATTCCAGGGTATCGTATATTTCCTCTAGGAAGCACTAAGGTTAAAGAGCATCGAAGAATTGAATGACAAACTTTACTAAAGATATCAACCAACTAACTTAGTGGGGGTAAGCCTGATATGATAGGAGTAAGATAATGGCCTAACGATGACCGTCTGACACAGGAGACTCTAATCCTTAGAGAGGTAAAGCAGTTGGGAGGACATGAGTGAGAAGACTCCTAAAACAATTATAAACTATCGAGCTAGCCTCTCTAGACTAAACCTTGATTCTAACTAGTTATCGGGAACCTAGAGCTTACTTCGGTAGCTGGAAGAGGAAGGACTTCAGAAAGGGATGAGAGGGGAGTCCAACGGCAACCTGCAACTACTACTATGAAAACACCCAAATGTGACGGACTACGAGGGATGGACAGGGCCGTCACCACCTGCCGCCTACCACAACGGTTCCGTGGGGTGGAACACACTTTCTAGCTAACACTGAGCTCAGACAACACGTCCATACTCGGTGTTAGGATTTGTCTTGACGCATTCAAGAGAAATCCCCTTCAACTAGGGAACTAACTTGTGCATCCCTAGTCCGGGCGAGAAAACCCGCAAGGTAAGATCCCGATAAACATAGGTACAAAGCCTAAGCTAGAGGAATTACTTCCGCACACAAGTAAGAACTCGTAAGTGCTGCAGATGGGTCCTTTAATCTATGTACAAAGCCTAAGCTAGAGGAATTCACCGACATCTTGATCCAAGGGTCATGAAGTCCATAGTGGTGCTCCGGGCCAAAAGAACTCGGTAAGTGCTGCAGATGGGTCCTTTAATCTATGTGCTAGGCCTTTCAGTCATATCCTTTGTATTTTGCTTATATCTCCAGTGCATAGGGGTCCATTGGAGGGTCCCTAATGGTCTTGTGGCAAGGCAATATTTTTTCGGCAAGGGCCGGGCCGGCCGGCCTAGGTGAGGCCGGCCGGCCTGTAGCCTCTGCACAACACGAGTCCAGAACTTGTAATTTGCATAACTTTTGCATCCAGACTCCCAATTGGGTGAACCAAATGTCCAATTCGATCATCTCGACGAGCTCTTCAATATGGCAGAGTTAAATTTGGAATTTGACAATGTTTATAATGGTGTCTTCTTATATCCATGTTTCACTATCCTTGTAGATGCTCCATTTAGTGTTGTTTTTGCATATTCTGGGCATAATCCTACAAAACATCTCAAACCACCAAAACTTATGGAATTTGTTAGAAATAGGTAAAATATGTATGGAACATGGTGCAAGGCTCAATTTATTCCTGAGAAGTTGACGGTCAGAATGGGAAATAATAGCCGTCAACACCCCCCCAAGCTTAAACTTT